>NW_005357076.1:4442833-4459382 GCF_000412655.1 Myotis brandtii
TGGGTATGCAGAGCTGGGCACAGGGAAGACGGCAGGCCGGGGCATATGAGGCATGGGGTGGGCGGGGTGAGCTGGGTGGGTGAGGTATTGAGGGCTGCAGGGCAGGTGGGGCTGTAGAGCAGTGTAGGGGTGCAGGCCAGGGGAATGACCATGCCCCAGTCCTGGACCTGGATATAAACTGGACCCCACTGAAATGACTGGCACCACTGTGGCTGCTGCTGTCACTGCTGCTGCTGCCACTGTAACCGGCTCAGTCCCTGGGCCCCCCCTGCCCTCAGGCAGCCCCCGCCCAGCCTCCCCAGCTGCCCTGATCCCACTGGCACTACAGCTTGTAGCCCCTTCACGGGCTGTGGATGAGCCACCTGCTGTTTGCTCATATAGCCAGAACCACTGGTGAGCAACCTCAAACAACACTTCGGGGTATACGCCCCCACCCTTAGCCGCCTCTTCCACCGCCATGCAGGCTTTCTCCAACATCAGGTTATCCTAGAAGGGAGGGGCACAAAGGGTTAAGGGGGAAGGGCTTTACTCAGGGATAACATTCCATCTCCCCCAGAGTTGGCTGGTTCCCAGGGAAGCATTAGAGGTCGGGGTCAATGCTCAGAGTCCGTCAGAGCAGTGAAAGCTTCACAAAGACACTGAACAAATATTTGTTGACCAGCAGAAGTCAAAACCCGGGTTATAGTCCCAGTTCCAAACTAATTTAGCCACTCTGTTCCCTCCAAGTCCCATCATGTCCCCAAAGCCTTCCCTAAGTGATCATCTTAGCATGTAAACTATAAGCCTCTATTTCCTTATTTGTAAAATAGGAACAATCCTAACCTCAGAGATGTAAGGTAAAAAGTTATGGTAGCGAAAAAACATCAGTATGTTGTGTCATCATGAGAGGACAAACTGGATAGTTTGTGAATTCCAGGATATGGACTATAAACTTTCCCTATGCCCAAACTCCCTGCCCAGATGCCCCAAAACAGGTCCCCACATAGCCCATAGAAATACCTGCTCCTTGCACTGCACCAGGGCCCTCTGGATCTCATTGGGGTTCAATGCATGGGCATGAGGCAGACAGCTTAGGGCTAGCTCCGCAGCTGCCCTCACCATATTGGAGTCTCGTGCCCGTGATGCCCTGTCAGCCAGGGATGCAACCTCAGGAGGCGTCAGGTGCCCATCCCAGCATTCTACCAGTATAGTCAGGGCTGCACTGCCAATCTCCATTGCCTGGCCTTGGGGGAAGGAGGAAAAGTGGAGCATAAGCACCACTGGGGAGTGGGAATGGTGTCTCTATCACCATTCATCACTAACTCCAAAAGGATAAGGCTCTTCTCTCCATCAATTAATCCCCTTCCCATGCCCAAATCAAAACATTGGATTTACCTGTAATCCAGGAAACGTGGGAAGAATAGGTACGTGAGAGCCAGTTGGGAGAAACAAAATTGTGCAGACCAAGGGCATAAAGCCCAATCTCAAAGGCGCAAAGGTGCAGGTTGCGGTGAGGACCCTGGTGGCCCCCTGAGGAAGATGGATGTGTAAAAATGGAAGTGCTGCTGTTGCCCCCTGCCTTGATCAACACCGTCTTCGCCAGTTCGAAGTAGAAGTGTGCAGCTGCCTCTGACGGCTGATTGGGTACATGGGGGGCATGACTCTCAGGACGGCGGCCCTTGTACCTGAAGGGGCAATGGGGTAGGGATGGGGATTGGGGTTTCTCTGAAATGGGTGTCCAGGTAGGTTGGGAAAGACCAGGGTAAAGACACTGGGGGGACAATATTTGGATTAAACTAGGAATGTGGCTCTGAGGATGAGCCAGATCAAAGATAGGTATTTCTTCCCACTGACCTGCCAACTTCAACTGTCTTCGCCCGGGCCCCTCCACTGGCACTGGCCCGGCGACTTCCACTGGAAGACGAGGAGCCCAGGGAATCTGAGGAAGAGCTGCTGATGCTGTCACTGTCCTGTCCTCTACCCCAAGAGGTGGGGGCCCAGCCCCCTCGAAGTGGCCTCCGGCTTAAGGTAGGGGAGCTATCCGATGTTGTTTCAGGGGCACTGCTGTCAATGCTGGCCATGCCTAACCCCCAAAAAGACAAGTCAGTCTCAGAAACTCCAGAAGTCAGACTTCAGGGATATCCTTCCCACCACGTCATCCCATGGGCTGTCATACCTGTGTGCTTCTTCTTAGGCCGCCCTGGGGAGCCCCAGCCGCGTCCATTGTAGCCTCCACGACTGCCAAGTGCCAAGCGGCTGGGAACCTTCCCTTCTGGCCTTGAGGTCAAAGCTGCCTCAGATGGGAGACTCTCACAGGGAGAATGTGGAGAACTCTCTAGGTGGGAAAAATAGGACATTGGGATTAACCCAGGAAAGGGGATCCCAACATGATTCCATACCATTCATCTCCCTGCCCAGTGCCCCCACCTCACCAGGCACATTCTTCTCTGTGAAGCCCTCAGTGGGGCCTGGCCCAGCCCCTGCCACACTCCCTGGCTGAGCAGACCCTGCAGAGCCTGAGGTCAGTGGTTGCAGGGCCCCTGGGGCAGACGGGCCCCCATGCTTGGAAGGAGACCTCTGGCTGGCTGTGGCTGGGCGGCTAGATGAGTAGAATGAACTCAGGGTCTGTGGCTTATGTGTCTGGCTCTCTCGGTCCAAGAGTTTGTCTAAGATCTGGAGGATAGAGAAGAGGTGACAGGATGCCCTTTATCTCCAGACTCCAATTACTTTCCTATCTCCTGGAAACAGCTTAATACTACCACCTCAGGAAGACTTCCCAGTTGTAATGCTAGGAAAACCTTCTAGAACAGCGATTTCAACCTTTTTCATCTCATGACACCCATAAACTAATAACCAAAATTTTGTAGTACACCAATAAGTAACTAAAACTTTGCAGTACACCCATTAATAACTAAAATTTTGCAGTATTGTTGGTGTTAGCTTTATCATTTATTTTATTTGACAATCTAAAGGAAAAGACATCAGTGCCCCTGACTAAATAGTCAGGTATTGCAGGTTTTAAAAATTCTTGCAGCACACCAGTTGAAAATAGGGGCTGGCTTAAATATCTTGGTATCCTCTTTAACACTTAGTGCAGGGCTGAGTATACCGATATTCAGTAAGTATTGAAACAAGTGAATGAATGACTGACTTTATGCCCTCTCTTTTCTTTTTCCACACTCCTGCCAAGCACTCCTGTAAGAATCATTGGTCTCTCCTATTCTTTATGAGGTGTTGCCAAGATTCCCCACTTATCTTCTATGGGCAGAATAACTCTTCTCAAGAATCACTTTTCATTCTACTGGAAACCCAAGACAAATGGTGGAATCTACTCTCTTTGCCTGTCAAAATCCCAGTTCCTCAGCCCCTTACCTTTTTGAGCTTGGACTGATCATCCTTGTAAGTGATCATTAGTGCCAATGCCAGGTCACCCTTCTCCCGACGTGTGCCTTCACACAGGAGGGGATGCTCTGCCTCACTCACTGTTGTCTTCATGCCTGTGAGATGGAGGGGCTCATAGGAATTGAGAATGACCATAACTCCCAAGACAACAAAGATAAACAGGCCAGGGCTCCTCAGGCACCAGCATGTGAGGTGAGTTCTGGTCCAACCCACATCCCCTATCCCAGGTCCCCACTGCGTATTACACCCAGCCTAGCTAAGATCTGGTCTGCTTTTCAAGACCTTCATAACTTGGCCCTCTCTACGTTCCCAGCATATCCATCACTTTAGGGAAGTTGGGCCCCTCACTCTCACGAAGACTTGATTGCCCTAATATATTTTGTTCCCCTACTTAGAACTTAACTCATCTTTTTTTTTTTTTAAATATACAGAGAGGAAGGGAGAGAGATAGAGAGCCAGAAACATCGATGAGAGAGAAACACCGATCAGCTTCCTCCTGAACACCCCCCACCGGGGGTGTGCCTGCAACCAAGGCACATGCCCCTGACCAGAATCGAACCTGGGACTCCCCAGTCCACAGGCCGACGCTCTATCCACTGAGCCAAACTGGTCAGGGCTTAACTCATCTTTTAAGCCACGTTCCATATTCTACCCCCTCCCTGAGGCTTTTCCTTAGATTTTTGTTTTACTGCCCTTTTAACACTCAAAACCCAGAGCACACATTTTTACCCTAAATTCTTAACTGTCTTTTAGGCACTACTTGGCTCATACATGTCATTCTGGCTTTCCCATTACCATGGAGGCCCTCTGGAACAAGGCCCATGTCTCATGACCTTCAAGGTCTGGGCCAGGCTTAGCTCAGACATGCTCAGGACATTGACATACTCACCCAAGGCAGCAACTGCTGCCTCAAATCCCAGCTCCTCATCCCCAGGCATCTCATTGTTCCAGTTGCGACTTGGGGGCCGGGAACCCGTGGGAGAAACCACTGGATGAAAGTTGGGGTAAGTCAGGCAGACAGAAGTATCATGGGAAAAATGAAAGGGAGAGAACCCAAGACCCTCATCATTCCAGACCCTCCTGTGAAGCTGCCAGATGGGTTTTTCCTTAGAGAAAGCTGCCCCTGCCTCAGAGTTCCCCTCTTGCCGTGGAGTCAGGCACCGTACCTGGAGCACAGAGAACATCAAAGATGAAACTGGCCAACATAAGAGGCAAGACGGGCCGATAGTCACAGAGTGTCCCCTCCCGAAGCTCCTCTGCCCGGCACCGCATGGTGCTCATCTCACTTGGACCCAAAGGAATCTTCTTGAGCAAAGCAGCTACCTCAGACTCTTGATATGCCAGTTTCACCTGAGGGCACAGGAGGGAGATCAGACCTCTAACACCTCAATGGAGATCAACATGTAAGGCTCTGAGATTAGAGTACAAGGCTCAGATAGAACCTCTGACCTCCAAGGCCTTGGTAGAAGCCGGGGGCCGCTGTAGCTCCAAGGCAAACATGCCGACTCGAAAGGCCAAGTTGTGGTGCTCTGGGCGCTCACTTAGCACTGTTAACAGGAAGGCCGCCTTGGTCAGGGTGTTGGTAGCCACCCAGGTCTGACGGCTGGTAGATACCTTGTTCTTCTTGCCCTAAGCAGAGAAACACAAGGAGGCAGGCAGATGAGTCTGGCTCGCCTTGGTGGAGGGAGGAGGCGGCTCTCACTTGAGGTGGGGCATGGGAGAGAGTTAGGGGTAAGTAGGGAGGGGGAGGGCTGGGAGTCTCTCTCACCTTGGCAGGGGGCGGCTCTACCTTGAGGTCGGGTGGGTTGGCTAGCAGGTCCTGGGCAAGCTCCACGGTGAGGCGGGAGGCCTCATTGCTGTAGCCATGCGCATGCAAGGCCTCAGCACAAGCAAATAATACCTGGAGAGAGGACATGGGCACGAGACAGGTTGAAGCCTCAACTTCCAAGGGCAGGACACCATACTCACTCATGCAGCAAATACCCCATAAGTACTTGTTATATGCTGGGCCCTATGCTGGTCCTGGGTATAACACAGGAACTCAGCCTGGTTACCGAAACACACACAAACCTGTGTGAAGCTGGCTACCAGGAAAGGTCAAGGAGATACAGGTAGGTAGGATATCGCATTGGGACTTGGGGTAAAGGGACAGACTCAGAGACTTCCTGGAGGAAGTGATCTCTGAGATCTCTGAGACCTAAAGAAGGGACAGGAGCTCCACCAGTGAGGCGAGGGAAGTCCATTCTCTGCAGAAAGGCCAATCTGTGCAAAACCACAGATGCAAGAGAGCATGGCAAGCTACAGGAATGGTTCACATGACTAAAGTGCACACTACAGACGAGGCTGGAGAAACATGCAAAGATCAGACCAAGTGAACACTCAAACGTCATGCCAAGGACTTTCATTTTTTAAACTAAGGGCAATGGGAAACCACTGGAGTTTTAAGCAGCAGAATAACACAATCAAACATTTCAGGAAAACTAATATGGAATCAGTAAAGAATGGACTATAGGCAGGGAGGCCTACAGGAACCTGCTATAGGATTCTAAGTAATGCTATGGTCCTGACATTCACTAGAGCCAGATGGCCCCTCCCCGCACTGTGGCTAAGGCACCCCTCAGAGTCTCCTCACCTCCATGCGGCTCTCCTGTTCCAGTGGCTTCAGTCCGGCAAACAGGTCGTGCTCCTCCCCAGCCCCACCCTCGGCCTTCTCTTCCTCGCCCCCAGCCCCATCTTGGGCATTCAGATAATACGCCTGGTAGTCATCATCCTCCTCTCCAACTGTAGGGGCTGCCTCTTTGGTTTTGGGGAGCCCACTGCCACTCTCATCTGTGGAAGGGAGGTCGTCCCGGGTACAGACCTCCCCAGGTAGTAGGCCAGGGGGGCCAGCAGAAGCTGTGGGAGCCTCAGGCCCTTCTGAGAAGTACACGCCACCATCTTCTTCATAAGTATCTGGGGGTTCAGGAAGGAAGGCAGAAGGGCCTCGGGAGCCACCAGAGGAAGGGCAGGGTGGTGGGCTCTCAGGGAATCCACCAAAGGTGCTGGCTTCTGCACCCAGGGCCAGGCTACTGTCATCCAGGCTCATCTCAGCCAGATCAGGCTCCAGGGAGCTGTCTTCACTGCTCAGCCGTCGCTTGCTCCCGCCACCTGCTGAGCCCTTGCCCCCACTGCCAGCCCCACCCAGTGCCTTGGCTTTGCCCCCACCTGGACCCATCTTATGCAGAGCCTTATCTCCCCCCTCAGCCGAGAGGCGGCGGGGACCCCTCTGCGATGAGGGGATCCCCTCAGCCAACCCCTTGCGCTTGGCCCCAGGCTCCTTGGGCCGGGCAGCTGGCTCAGCAGGAAGAGGGCGGGGCCGCTCCCGGGGTTCCTCCAGGCCCCCAGATCTGGAGGCACTTGGCCGAGGGGGCAGGGCTCGGGCCCAGCACAGTGCCAGCTTGCGGTCAGTGCCGCTGTAGGTGACACCGGGAAGTGGGTAGGCCTCTTCCCAGTTGAAGTAGCAGGCCTCCACTGCTGGCCGGAAGCCAGGGAAGAGCCGCTCCAGGGTTTTCTTGTGCTGTCCCCGCTTCACATTCTCAATCACCTTCAGTTGCCACTGCCGGAGCTGCGCACACAGTTCCCGGCGGCTGTACAAACAAAGGGGCAAGGCTGCTGGGGTCTACACTCTGCACTGAGAAGGGATGAAGGGGTTGGAGGAGGTATACACCGAGGGGGCATAGGGAAGGACCCACGGAAGAACTTCTTAAGCCAGCCCCACCTACAGACATCACTCCAACACCCAGGGATTTTGGAAGGTGGGTGCTATTAGGGGAGGGAAGGAAGAAAGCCTCTCATTAAGAGGATTCATAAGTCGACTAACCCTAATGCCAGCGGTTCTCAACCTGTGGGTCGCGACCCCTTTGGCGGTCGAATGACCCTTTCACAGGAGTCGCCTAAGACCATCCTGCATGTCAGACATTTACATTACGATTCATAACAGTAGCAACATTACAGTTATGAAGTAGCAACGAAAATAATTTTATGGTTGGGTCACAACATGAGGAACTGTATTTAAAGGGCCAGAAGGTTGAGAACCACTGCTAATGCTTAGCACCCTCACTTCCCTAGCACTAGAAGAATGTGTACAAGGAGACGGGCTCGGTCTGTCCGGGGCTGGCCCAGTCTCCGGGCTGTGGTAAGCATAAGAGGAGACTCACCGCTGGGGGCTGAGTGCAGGGTCCAGCACAGCCAATCTCCACAGTGTGACCATCTCATCACACATGCTGGCACATGCATGGGCTGCCACCTCTGACTGCCCATTGCTACGACCTGTGTGCCCACTGGCGCTGCTGTGTGAGGCTGAGGTGCGCACGCTGTACCACCAACCTGTTATCTGGAAACAAAAAGAGCTCTGAGATGCGCCTAATAGCTCGGAGAAAGAGAGAGTAGCCCTCCCCAGGGTCCCTGTCAGCAAGAGGGAGATGAGGTTAAAAGAAGGAGAAAATGAATCATCATGGAACTACCCAGCTCTGGGGAATTACCTGTTCGTAGGTGAGGCACTGGTCAGTGAGGATTTCCAACAAAGGGGCAGCATTGCTGTCCCTCCGTTTGAACATCTCCCGCACGATGCTAAGCAGGTTCCAGACGCCCTCTGGCTCCCGACCCCTCAGAGGGCGCAGTAGACATGCCCATTCAGCAGCGGCTGGAGGCTCCGTGGAAGACAGATACATGGAGTTCACATCACTGTGAAAGTAGTAGAGCGGAAAGTGATGACCAGGGAGCTGTTTTCACTGCTCAGCCATCGCTTGCTCCTGCCACCTGCTGAGCCCTTGCCCCCACTGCCAGCCCCACCCAGTGCCTTGGCTTTGCCCCCACCTGGACCCATCTTATGCAGAGCCTTATCTCCTCCCTCAGCCGAGAGGCGGCGGGGACCCCTCTGCAATGAGGGGATCCCCTCAGCCAACCCCTTGTGCTTGGGACTGAATAAAGTAGATGAAAGTGCAACAGGGCTTTGACACAAAAGGGGCCCTAACCCAAAATACAGAGTATACAGAAAAAAGGATGTCCATGACAAAAATTCTTAATCTCTCTCTGCCTCAGTTTCCCAACCCCTCAAAGGAAGAAAAATAACTTCTGCTCTACCTAGCTAAAAACAGACCACTCCATGACTACATAAACCTATCATCATCCATTGATTCATTAGTGACATCTGTGTGCCAGGCACTGTACCAGTGCAGGGAATAAAAGAGGGGAGGTGCAAGAATTAATAGAACAAAGGATCTGTCAACAGCCTGAGGGATGCTTCCCTTCTACCAGACACAGGAATGGAAAAATCCAATTTACCTGAAGACCACAGGGGAGGGGCCACAGAACTTGTGCAATGTCTTCTTGATGTTGTCAGTAAGTGTCGATTCATCCAAATACCAAGTACTCTGGTCAGAGGCCGAGGGCCCTGCTGTGGGGTCTGGGGGTGATAGGCAGTCAGTCACCTAGAGATAGGTGCCTGGATTCGCCTGACAACAGCAAGCCTTTAGTAAGTGGCGCTCTGCACTACCAGCTTTCTATCTTCCTACTGTCCTTTCTTCTCACCACACTCACCTGGGGCTCCACACACTGTATTGATGGCAGTTGACTGGGAGGAGAGGAGTTCATCCAGGAGACGCTGGGCGGTGGGGAGGATCTGAGGGGAAAAGGAACACAGGCCTAGGTGACCCAAGGAGGACTGGGCCTAATAGGAAGGCTAGTCATGCAGTGCTGGAGCCAGCTGGAGGAGGGTGTGCCAACCTCACCCACCTGCTGAGGGAGCTCACTGATGAGGTACTGAGCAAACTTCTGCAGCTGGTCCCTCTGTAGCCGAGACAGGGACTCTGAGACTGGGGCCCGCAGGCAGACTGCAGAAGCCTGGAGGGGACAGACAGAGAAACAGAACAACCTGAGAAAAGGCTTGCTGATGCTGGAACTAGAGCTAGAGAGGCAGAGTAGGGGAGGCAAGGGGGCTCACATGGTGGCCAGGCATGCAGCAGAGAAAGGGGGATGGAGCGTAGGATAGGGCCAGGATAAACTGGGAGGGCCTCACATTGTGGATTCGGAAGAGACAGAGTGCCACCACATGGGTGCACCATTTGGCCCCAGCGCCACAGGTGCAGCTGCAGGAAGTGACCCGGCAGCGGTCAAACATCACAGCCACGTTGTAGGCCCCTTTGGGAGGGACCATCTGAGGTGGCACCACCGTAGCACTCAGGTGGAACCCTGAGGAGAAACATGGGTACGGTCAGGAAGAGCCATCAAGACATATCTTTGCCCTCAACGCTAGTCCTGCCGTTATTCAGACAACCTGCTCCAGCTTCTTGCAGTATGCCTTAATTCATAACACAAGGGATGGGAGGAGCAGAGAGTGCCACAGGGCATGATGGGACTCTTACCTATCTGCAGTGGGTCCTTCACAGCCCTCATGCGGAACAGCTGGTCCCCTCGCTGGAACTCATCTGCACTGCCATTGGCCAGGCATGAATACAGCCTGGGAGTGAAGAGGACATAGCCACAACTCAGCAAATAACCTCTACAGACCCTGTCCGAGACCACAATGCCCTGGGCCCTCTCTCCCCAGTATCACTCCCTCTTGGGAAAAATCCCAGGCACTCCTCCTCCCCTTGTCTTCTAACTACAGCTCCAAATACAATATCTCCTTTGTTCGGTGGAAAGCCCAGAACACTGTGAAATATCAGGACCCCACTCCCCACCACCCGTCCTGTAGGCTCACCGAATATCCTCTTCATTCTCAGGGAAGCTCCAAAAAGCAATCCGGAGCTGCAGCTGCTCAGGCACCGGGGGGTAAACTTTCTCCACCACTTCAAATGGGATATGAAATGCCACCTGCTTTGCTGACAGCTCCACCAACGGGATCACCAGTCCATCTTTGGTAATAAAGGTTGAGGTGAGGGGAAATAAAGAGCCATGATCATTTGGTACCAATGCCAGCGCTACATCTTGGGCCCGACCTTCACTATGAAGGACAGGGGAGAGCGGGATGACAACCAAAGGGCCCTCCCGTCAGGATACACTGACGCTTACAACTGCACCTGGGGAAGGGGAGCTAACAACCCAGCCCACAGCCTGCTACCTAAGGTCTAGACCAGTGGTTCTCAACCTTCTGGCCCTTTAAATACAGTTCCTCATGTTGTGACCCAACCATAAAATTATTTTCGTTGCTACTTCATAACTGTAATGTTGCTACTGTTATGAATCGTAATGTAAATATCTGATATGCAGGATGGTCTTAGGCGACCCCTGTGAAAGGGTCGTTCGACCGCCAAAGGGGTCGCGGCCCACAGGTTGAGAACCGCTGGTCTAGACAGAAGATACAAGGGGTACCCCAGAAACTCCTGGTCACACAGGTGTGTTTCAGGAAGCTGGCAAGTCACACCTTTCATGAGCTTCCGCGTTTAATTTCCCATAGACAATTTCCCACGTACGCAGCACTTCAGATTCGTATTAACTGTTAAGGTCTCTCTGACATGCTCTTCTCTAACTGCTTTTGTACTACCCCTTTTTCTCTAGATGACTCCAGGCCTCTATTTAAGGAGGGCAGACAGACCAGAGCCCAAACAGAGGGGCCTTCAGAAGCCAGAGAGGCTGCACTTCTTTGGGGCACCAGAACCCTGGCTTCCCACAGTGGAAGCCCTGGGGCAGAGGGAGAGCAGGCTCCCACGGAACTGGAGTCACCTGGAGGAGGGTGGAGTTACCACTGCAAGTTTTCCCATCATTTCAATCAAACAGCAGTGGAATACAACAGACTGCATATCTCACCAAATTGTTAGTCAGATTAGAAATAAGATCAGAAATCATGGAGCTGAAAGGAACTTTTAAAAAAAACAACAACAACACATGCCCAAGCCGTTTTGGCTTAGTGAATAGAGCATCGGCCTGCGGACTGAAGGGTCCTGGTCAAGGGCATATGCCTGGGTTGGGGGCTCGATCCCCAGTGGGGGGCGTGCAGGAGGCAGCCAATCAATGATTCTCTCTCATCACTGATGTTTCTATCTCTCTCTTCCTCTCCCTTCCTCTTTGAAATCAAAAAACAAACAAGCAAACAAACAAACAAACAAAAAACCCACGTTAATCTCCTTATTTTGCAAATGAGCAACTGAGGGTAGCGGGGGACACAGGAGGAGGGTGGGGGAATGACATGATGTCCTAGATTTTAACCTGTTCAAGATACCAGTATGTTAAAAATTTTCCCCACCAGGACCTCTACTTCTTTCAAAGTGAGGGAGCTCTAAGTCTCCAGGCCACCCACACGTGCAAGCGTGAAAGAGGCAGAGAAGCCATGAAGACCCACAGTGATGCTGTCTATGACCTGAGTGTGCACGTGTGTGCGTGTGTGCCCACACAGAGCAGATGCTCTCTCGTCCACTGACGTGGAATACTGCCACTCCTACAAAGTAACACAGGGACACGTCTCCCTGTCCCAAGGGGGGCCAGAAATCTCTGTAGGGCGGTTGGAAAACAGGACTCCTGCAGTAGCCAGAGCAGAAGCACAAGCCAAACCCCTCAACTTCCAGGAGGCCCAGGACACAAACTGTGCCCCGAGAACGGCCGAGAAAGGATGTGGTGAGTCCTGAGCTGCTTTTACCAGCCCCTTTAAGGCAAAATTCTTCCCCGCACAACCAGTTCACTCTCCGCAAGACCCCAGGATGAAAGGAACTCGGTGAAAAGCAGGAGGAGTGCTCGCAAGGAGACTCGGGAGACAATTACCCACCACCTCCCCCAGGGCCCAGGTGACGGGAATCTAAGGCTCTGATGCAGGTCCCGGGTTTGGCTGGTGACAGATGTTCAATGTGGCCGGGACCAAGCGTCCGATCGAAACCTGTGCAACGAAGGCATCGCCTCGCACGGACCAGTCCGGCTCCGCTTTCTTCCGAGCGTAACCCCTTCCTGGCGCCGCGGGGCTCAGGGATCGCCACCCTCAACGAGAGGCCCCCGATGCACTTTGCAGGGGGGTGACCTCCAATGGCCACGTCCTCACAATCCATCCCTCGCCACGCTCCTCGTGGGCTGGGCTGGGTGAGGATCCCCAAGTCCCGGAGGACACTCTTTTCTGCCCACCTCTAAGGCCAACCAACGACAAGAGATCTACTTCCTGTCCTCATAATCCTATCCTACGCAGGGTTTCCCAGCCGTCGTCCCAAATCTCTCTCTCTCTCACACACACACACACACACACACACACACACACACACACACACACACGGACACGCTGTTGATGACAAGCAGGAATCTCCTAGGTTCTCCAGACACACCCTCAAGCCTCCATCGGAGTGGCAGGGAGAGGAGGACGTCCCCACTCCCAGGCAGGTCTCCAAGAGCCTCATCCTCCAATCAGCTCCTCTGGTTTGGATTCCTGGACTCTGGCAAGAGCCCCCACTTCTGTTCCTGGAAGCAAGTGACCAAGACTCAGTCACTCTGGGAAAGCAGATAATTTGGTAGAAGACACGTGGTCTCACATGACCAGAGGGGTCCCCACTCTCTGCGCTGTCACATGCAGGTCCAAGCAGACCTGACCCCCAGCTCCAAGGACCCCGTCTCCTCAAAGCTCAGAGCTTTGCCCCTGACACTGGGGCCCTGAGACCTCGGAGAGGGTAGCTCACAGCTGAGGACATGGCTGATCCCTGGGCTCCCCACCTCAGCCTGTCCTCCTGCCGGAAGGCCACCTGCGGGAAGGCAGACCGGGGCCTCATGCAGAGCAGCCTCTTGCCCGGCCAGTGTGGCTCAGCGGTTGAGCATCGACCTATGAAGCAGGAGTTCGCGGTTCAATTCCCCGACAGGGCACATGCCTGGGTTGTGGGCTCGATCCCCAATGAGGAGGGTCCAGGAGGCAGCCGATCAATGATTCTCTCTCATCATTGATGTTTCTAAGTTTCTCTCCCTCTCCCTTCCTCTCTGAAATCAATAAAAAAAATATTAAAAAGAAACATACAACAACGTGTCTTCTGATTTGATGATGAGGAGCTGATTCGATGATGAGGTTCTTGCAAACCCACCTGGGAGTGGTGACATCCTCTGCTTCCTGCCACTCAGGGGCTTGTGGGTGTGTCTAGGAGATTCCTGCTTGTCATCTGCTTGTGTGTGTGTGTCTGTGTGCCCCCATCAGCTGATCTGAACTTCCGGCCGCGCCGGCCACCACCACTTCCGCCCTCGCGCGCCCGTGGACCGGACCGAGCACGGGCAGATGTTGGGGCCCTGTGTGTTTAATTGCTGCATTTCCTGCTTTATTCCTGAAACCCACCCACAGATACAACAAAAGGAAGCCAACCCCTACAGGTAAACAAAACGACTACAGATCCCAGCAATAACTCGGCGTCCATCATGTCCCCAAGGCATAAGCATTCGCCAAGCACGCCGGGAATCGTAGGCTGTCAAACAGCACAGCACCATTGGGTAGTTATTGTCCTAACTCCGGATAGGGCCCTGGGGCCGCTTCGCCTTCTGGGAATTGTAGTCCAGAAGCCTGTATGCCAGAAGGCTTTATAGGCTCTAATTGTAGAAGCACCAGGAAAAAGAAGGCGTTTGATTTCAGGAAATGGTTGTACTTTTTGTCAGTGGGCCGTTGAGTCTAGGGGTTCTTAACCTTTTTGTGTGCCCCGGACCCTTTAGCAACCTGGTGAAGCCCCTGAACCCTTCTCAGATTGTTTATAAATGCACAAAAGTTCAAGAATTATAAAGGAAATCAATTGTTGAAATACAATTATCAAAATACTAATAAAACAAATTTGTAACACAGTAATATTTATTTGCACATTAAATAAGATCCAGCAGCTACCATAATTTTGAAGCTAGTGATGAGCATGATACTGAGGTATCTGTAACAAACTATAATATGATTTGAAAATATTTATTTCATATGGTATTGCTAATGACACTGTGGTTTATTTCCCACTCTCTTAACTGAAATGCTATATCAGTTGTGATTAAAGATAAAATTGTTTTCCCGTCCATGTTCACAGAAATCTTATTGGGCCATCTATTGACTCTAGGTTAAGAACTCCTAAGTCTAGTCTAAAGTGCCTAGCCACTGAACTTCTTCCTATTGCTAAAAGCCTCCGCTGGCAGAACCAGACAATTGCTAGGTGCTCTACCTATCTGGTATGAGAACTATAGGAAGAGGTAGCTCTGGGGGAACAGGGAGGCAAGCAAGACTCCTTTATCGTAATAATTATCCCACTGGAGCTTTAAAAACCCCACTGATCTTTTTGTCCATGTAATAATGCTGGAAGGTACAAAGAAAAGGTTAACTCAGTTATGACAGAAAGGGCAGAGTATACATAAAATGCTATACAGTTGTTTCTAATATCGGGGGTGGGGTGTCACAAAAATGCTTTCAGCAACTGGGTAACTTAATGAGAGATGTAGACAGGTGACACACAAAGGTAACTGCCAATTAAGTCACAGTTTCACCATTTGGAGGAGTCTAGTGGACAGGTCCCTAGAAAAGGATGAACAATAATTGATTATTGCCATGTGGTAATGAGAAACTAGGGTTACCAGATCTTTTCTTTTTTTTTTTTAAAGAAAAGCTAAAAAATTTACTTCTATGACATTAAATTTTTATATATTTTTAAAGAATAGGGAGAAGAGAGAAACATCAGTGGGAGAAGGTAACATCCATCGCTGCCTCCTGCACCCCTTACTGGGGATGGAGCCCACAACCCCTGCTTGTGCCCTGACCAGGAACCTTTTGGTGCACAGGAGGACACCCAACCAACTAAGCCACACCAGCCATGGCACATTTTTCCTATTTTAAAATGTGATCAGCTAGCCCTAACTGGTTTGGCTCAGTGGATAGAGCGTCAGCCTGTGGACTGAAGGGTCCTGGGTTCAATTCCGGTTGGTGGCATGTGCCTTGGTTGTGGGCACATCCCCAGTGGGGGGTGTGCAGGAGGCAGCTGATCGATGTTTCTCTCTCATCAATGTTTCTAACTATCTATCCCTCTCCCTTCCTCTCTGTAAAAAATCAATAAAGATATTTTAAAAAATGTGATCAGCTAATATAAAAACAAATGTTTAACTATGTGGACCAAATCAAATACAGTACCTTTGGGTCACTAGTTTGTGAAGTTCTGATATCCTGGGAATACCTTGCAGGGGCTATGCACAAAGTAGGTAGTCACTAAGTATTTACAGATGATGGCAAAAAACTTTGTATTGCAGGCAGACTTCAACACCCTTACTGCATCCAAAGGCAAGGGCACTAAATGGTGTAAAGGAATTCAAATGCAGGATAAGACAAAGGTTTTTGTCCTGTTCCTGAGGCAAATCAGAGAGCAAAGAACTTCCAGAGGGGAGGATACAGGATTCAAGTATGGAGGGAGTAGCTAATCCATAACAAAAGCCAAGTTCTCTTCAGAGGAGTTTATTTCAAGATAAAGCATAACTTCCACCCAGACATTAATTCCAAAGGGTGAAAAAAGTGTTTCGCCACCTTTTACCCTTCCAATAGAGCATGGCAGTGCAAATGTCTCTAAAATGCCTCTGTATATTCTCAGAAGCGACAGTCCAGTCATTGAAAATGTTTCTCCATTTTCAGCTGAGATGTGATTTGTTAGGAAACCTCTGTAACAACATATTCACTTTCTGGGGGGGTAAATTCCCATACTCTCCCTGGATTGATCTCATCTTTCGGGCTGCCTGAAAACACAAAACAAAAACAAAAATGACAGCTCTCAAGTCTGTTCTGACCTCGGACAATGGTTCTCACAAAGCCCCAAAACACATGAAGCTATTAACCACCCCGGAGAGATGTGTCATCTTCTCAGTCCCCTTTCAACAATAGGGACAGGGGACCGACACATGACTGCAGGGTCGGAAGCTACCATGCCAGCTAGCAACTAATCCTGGGCTGGAAACCAAGCCATCTGCCCACCATCTTTCGTTCTATTTCAGAGAATGTCTATTTGAGCAGCAATTTAAATTTTGCAAATTGGTTTCCCATTCATTCCTTCATTGGACACTCACAAAAATCTGTGAGTATTAACATTTAACTTCTTTTTACATCTGGTAAAGCTCAAGATCGCAATGCCTTCCAAACCTGACCTTCCCCACTTTGGCGCGGGTGAAATTTCTCCCAAACCTTTCCTCGCCTTTTAGAATGAGAGGGGCTTTCTTACCACCTAGCAAGAGGCAGTTGTATCCC
>NW_005357076.1:4459552-4459813 GCF_000412655.1 Myotis brandtii
AGAGAGGGCACTCCAGGAGCCTTCTGTCACCTCCGCCTTCGAAGCACAATCGAAGAAGTCCTGGATCTCTTTCCTGCACGCTTCGTCGCGGAACTCATTCTGCTTCCAGCAAGCCATCATCACCGACATCTCTGTGATACAGGTCGCCTCTGCAGGGTCACAGCGGAGGGGGAGTGGGGAGCCTCAGTCCTAAGGAGACCCTTACCTCCCAGCCCTCCCATCCAGCCGCCCCCCGCACCCCTCGGCCTCCGCTCTGGAGCC
>NW_005357076.1:4460085-4467684 GCF_000412655.1 Myotis brandtii
CAGGTCAGGGTCTTTGGGCGCCGACGCTAACCGGGGTCACGCCTCCCCAGTTCCTGGCAGCGCTGGGCCAGGACCCCAGGGAAGGGCCGGTCAATGAGCTCATTGACCGCGCCAGCCGGCTGCATTAGTGATGGACGGACACAGGCGGGGCCGGAGGAGGGAAGCATACCGGAACACGAGGCTTGGAGATGGTCATTTGGGAAAGGTTTTTGCTGTTTTATAAGCCTTCAATAACTCTTGGTTTTTGACTATCTTTAGAACCACCTCCAAAGCCTCCCAGAGAAATTCGGCTCATTTATTTATAAACAGGTGCTCTACTTAGATATCATTTGCTCATTTGTAATCTCATTGGGTGGGGTGACGTTTAAGCACTTTGGCATTCACGGCCTTCTGTAATCCTCTTGCCGACCTTGTGAAGATACTTGGTAGTATCATTCCTGTTTTTTAAAAAATATGTCTTTATTGATTTCAGACAGGAAGGGAGAGGGATAGGAACATCAATGATGAGAGAGAATCATTGATTGGCTGCCTCCCGCAGGCCCCCCACTGGGGATGGAGCGGCAACCCGGGCCTGTGCCCTTGACTGGAATGGAACCTGGACCCTCCAGTCTAAACCTGCGTGTATCAGTCCTGTTTATAGACTCGGCCCTTCGGTTGTGATGTCTAGCTTCATCAAACTTGGTTCTAAGGGACTTAATTGTTTACAAAACATTCCAAAGATGTGCTATGGATTCTCAAGGAATTTACAAATTAGCCCCCAAAAATGTTTCTGGTAATGGAAGCATAATTTGAACAATCTTGTAGTTCACAAGGTGACTACAGGGTGTCCCCAAAAGATATACACATTTTAATAGCTGACAGCTCAATTTTGAAAATGAAATGTATTTTAATAAACATTGCCTTTATAATTACTCAAAGTGTGTGTAAATTTGGCTGTGTAAATTTAGTGGCTACAATAGTTTATCACAGATGTTTGTAATCTTTCCATTTATCTCTGCATGAATGCTTCTTTTTCCTGTTGAGTCTCAGTTCATGTCAGAGAGGCCTTCCTTGACTTCTCACACCCCATCACCACAGCCTGTTTTATTTTCTTCATAGCTCCTATCACAGTCTGAATTATTTTGTTCATTTATTGCTTGTTTACCCCCTTACTACCAACACCCATTTGAAATGTAAGCACCATGAGAGAAGGGACCTTGTCTACTTTGTTCATTGCTGAATCCTCAGTGCCTAGTGTCAATAAATACCTGTTAAATGAATAAATGTTTGAAATATCCAACTTTATCTTGCTCTCCACAGAAATATAACCAAGCAGAAGACACTGTTTAAAAATAAGCCATTTATTATACAAAAGGGAACCTGAGGTAACAGAAAATAGCAATACTTGTAGTAATCAAAGTATCAGTCCCATGCTTCCCCCCCTCCAGCAACATAAATAAAACTGATTCCTATTAGAAACGTCTACCGCTAATAACCTCAAGCCTGCTGCTGTATATAGAGCAGGCTGTGCCCCAAACCAGAGAAAATTCACACTGCTTGCTTTCTCCATAGGGAAAGTGAAGCCTTTAGTTGATAAGTGCCATGTGGCTATTCCTGGTTCTGCTTTCCCTTATGGAAATGTAGCACCTGGTTTACTCTGCTCTTTTGTGAATATTTTTTATGGCAATAGGAATAAAGGAAAAAAGTCTGGAAGTACTGACCACAAAGCAGGCATGAGTCTCCAGCCACAATAATTCATAAACAACTAGCCCACTTTGTACATAAAAGTGCTAAAGGAGTGCCAATGTGAACTGTTGTGAATAGACAGGAAAGGTAAGGATGATTCTACATCTCCTGTAACTACGATCACTTACTCTTTTTACTGCCCATAATGAAATTTAAGTCCTAATTTTAGTTTGTACTTGGGTACTAGTATTTTGTTTTGTTTTTCATGTACAGTAAGTGCCAACTAGTTGGAACAATTATTATTTTTGAATTTTAATGAAGTACCAGACAAGAAAGGCAGTTAATTTCTACCTATTGGTCTGATGTGGTCCTTGGAGCCACGCTACAGCGTGCATTGCTTTTATTGAACAAGGCTCTCAGTATTGTCTGACCATGTGCCTAGCAAAAAGCCATTGATTCAATTATGGGCTGCAGAAAGATATGGTTACATAGTCGTTTTATAGCACTCAATTTCTAAACTATGGGGAGAGATTAGGAAAATAACAATGATTATTTAACAGCAGGAAAATAAAAATTTTAATATGTGTGCACAGAGGATTCACATAAGCATGAAAGCCAATGATTTATTTTTAAAGAGACATCTAATTGGGTGAAGCCAATTCTATGGAGCTTGGATATGAACAATAAATATGTACTAAGTAGGTTATAGGTTTCTTATACAGTTGTCTAGGGAAAAACCCTAGATCACTTTTCTGAATAGTGGCCCATTGTGGAAAAACAATAATATATACTGTAATTTCTTTAATGTCATCAGTTATGCTGGGCATCAAAAGATACTTTTTTATTGGCCACATCTAATAAAATATACTGGATAATTCTAGAAGATTAAACTTTTTTTAAACGAGAGAGAAATTTGTTATTCCACCTTTTTTTGGTCTCATTAGAGTTGTTTTTATTTTGTTTCTTTTTACCCCCTCAAACCTGCCCCTATAAGTCAGCATTTGTATTTGAACAAATTGCAAGCTTAGAAATCAGTCCTGAATTTGACTTCAGTTGTGGATCCCTACTGTATCAAATTTTAACATAAGTATCTTTAAAAATTTCTTTACAATTTATTGATTTTGGAGAGAAAGGGAGAGGGAGAGAGAGGAAGGAAAGAGAGAAACATTGATTTGTTGTTCCATTTATTTATGCATTCACTGACTGATTCTTATATGTGCCCTGACCAGGGATTGAACCCAAACCTTGGTGTATTGGAACGATGCTCTAATCAACTGAGCTACCCAGCCAGGGCTGACATGAGTATACTTGAAGATCTAGCTTTACCTCTTTTTCTTTTCTGCAAAAGAGCAAAAAGGTTAAGCAAACTTTCCAAGCTATTACGAAGGGTATTTTTTTTTTTTATTAAAGAATAGAATGAAAAAGAAGCACTCTGACAGTGAAATCCAGCCTAAATAATAGCTTTCCTTAGTCACATCCTTAGATGTTACAATATTAAGTGTAGGACCTTCGTTGTTGAGGCATCTACATATATTTGTATTATTAACTCTGGTAGTAAAAAAAAATTATACATACATTCATACTAATTTACCACCAGATATATTGATAAGCTATGGAACTTCTCTGATGATAATTCATTAATACAACTTTACAACCAGGGTAGCTCTAAGGGCCAAGATATTCTTCCCTGTTTCTCTGCTCCAGAAAAAGCTAATGACCTCTCTGCCCATTAAGCTATCTATTCAAATCATAGCAATAGAAAGGTTTGGCTGTATCCCCAACTGGACTCACAGCTTTTTTGTTGTTGTTATTTTGTTTTGTTAATCCTCTCGCAAGGATATTTTTCCACTGATTTTTAGAGAGAGTAGAAGGGAGGGGGAGAGACAGAGTCAGAGAGAAACATCGATGTGAGAGAGAAACATGGATTGGTTGCCTCCTGCACATGCCCGACCTGGGCCAGGGATCAAGCCTACAACCAAAGTACCTGCCCTTGACCAGAATCGAACCTGGGACCCTTCAGTCTGTGAGCTGATGCTCTATCCACTGAGCCAAACTAGCTAGAGCTTGACTAACAGCTTTTTAAAATGTATATATATATATATTTTTTTAATTGATTTTTTACAGAAAGGAAGGGAGAGGGATAGAGAGTTAGAAACATCGATCAGCTGCCTCCTGCACACCCCCAACTGGGGACGTGCCCACAACCAGAATCGAACCTGGGACCCCTCAGTCGGCAGGTCGACGCTCCATCCACTGAGCCAAACCGGTTAGGGCTTGACTAACAGCTTTTTATTTAGCCAGCCACTTGTGGTGACTTACATCTCTTGCCTCACCTCTCATCTCCTTGGACTTGGGTGGGCTCCATCAAAATGTGGTCTCAGAAATACTATAAAGTTGTATAAAAGAATATCAGCAATAGAATGAGTGAAGCTAGAATATTCATCCCACTTAAAATGAAAAGTGCTACAGAATATAAGCTATACTGCTGGACTGTTTTTTCCACAATTTTCATGACTGGGGGAAATGGGACTTTTGTAATATATAAAAATAAAATAGAGGAAAGACTTTATTAGACAGAAAAGAACAAATACATATAAAATTCTTCACTTTGATTCACATTGGCCTATTTTAACATTTCAAAATTTTATATATACTAGAGGCCTAGTGCATGACATTTGTGCACTGGGGAGGGGGGGGGGAGTCCCCTCAGCCTGGACTGTGATTCACAGTCTGGGAGCCCTCGGGGGATGTCCAACTGACGTCTTAGGCTCACTCCCCAAAACCGTAGTCTGACATCCTTAGCACTGCATCAGCCCAGTTTGTGGCTGAGCAGCACTCCCCCTGTGGATAGCTCATGCATTGAGCATCTGCCCCCTGGTGGTCAGTGTGCATCATAGCAACCGGTCGTTCTGTCATTGGGCCAATTTGCATATTACCCCTTTATTATATAGGATTTATTTATTTATTTATTTATAGTTAAAACTGTCAAATCTATAGCCAATTTAATGCAGAGAAGAATGAATGTGGGAATGGTGGCAAGGCTGCTATATCTTCATCAGAAATTGTGGAAAACTAGGAAAGGAAAAAAATTTTAAAATAAAAAGACTAACATGAAATTCAAGGTAAATGATAAAAAAAAATACAACTCCAGAGAACTAGAATACAACCCACCAGGAGTTTTGCTTCACCACCAACATAACAGTTCATAAAGCAGAATATCTGGAAAAGAGGTTAGAAAAGGTACTAAATAATAAGGGGTTTGAGGAATAACACATGAGAAATCTTACCTCATTTGTAGCCAAGTACTAAGGTGTTGTTCCAATCATAATTGAGAGGATAAAATGGCTAGAGAAATAAGCAGTTCTTTAAAAATTCTGTTGGATCTGCACCTTGAATCAAATGGGTGTTTCAGGCTTCTGTTTTCCACTAAACTAAGAACTGGATGCCTTCATCTCTCCTTGAGGGGAAGCCCTATTACCACAGTCTGAGACCCTGGCTATACATCATTAGGATAAAATATCAGTAGATACAACTAGAATCCCTTAAAGTCAGGATAAGACAATGTTCATTAAGGGTTTGTGCAGCATGTCCTGTGGTAGAATGACTTCCATCTCCTTAGACCTACCAAGTTCAAAGCTCTCGCAGGGTAATTAGAGATTTTGGTTCCTTTTCAGGAAGATCTCATGTAGGTAATCCCAAAATTTCCTCTCTTGTGTCTCATTGTTGTGGATCATGGCAGTGAGAGCTTCCCCCTGGTCCAGACCTTGCCAATAGTCTTGCAGCCACATCTCCTTCCAGCTGAAATATCAAAATGAGGGTTGGATTATGGAACCTCAGCACAGCTATGGAGTCAACAAAACCTTAAGCAGATACAGTGGTCTCTGTCTAGCACAGAGCTCTGCTCCAAAGGGAAGGAATGTGAAGTAAATCCAGTACTAGTTCAGGTGACAGGTGGTAAGCCACAAACATGATTATATCACACAGCCCAATCAATGAGCCAAACTTCCTAACTTTCCTGCTCCTGGTTCCCAATGTGGAGGGAGTTCAAAAAGGCAAGCAAGGCAGGGGCCAGATTAGGAAAGCAGTTGTTATCTATTTAGATGGTTACCTTTCACGTTGCACCTTTATCTCAATAATCAAAATGAAGGTGCAGCAGCATTCAGGACCCAGATTAAGAGATATCCTGAATTTATTAAGTGTTTACATTGTTTTACACTTTTCCTCTAGTAAATCATATCATGTTCAGCATAAACTAGATTCAAATTACTTGATGGAGGACATCATTTCCAGGACCAAACTGTGCCAGTAGCACATATAAACAACCCTCTGCTGCCATCCACTGTCAAAGTCGGTCTCTGCAGGCCAATCCAGGAACCTCTCTTTCTCAAGTTCAATCATCTTTTACTGTTTCTCTCCCAACAGGGGTGGTTTGCTGCAAGAGGATTCAATATTTTCCCACTCCACCTCCCATGCTGACCTTGTTCCCCAATGCTAACACATTCTGCCATCTACCGCAGTAGCCTCCTTACTTCCCTTCTAATCCACACTGCCCACCATTGACAATTATTATCTTTTTAAAGAATTCCCTCTAAAAAAAAGAAGAAAAAAAAGAATTCCCTCTATTCTGTCTAGGGTGAATATAAAATTCTGTCTAGGGTGAATCATCCAAATCAGGATACCTTTAAGAGTGAAAGGAGGTGTTATTAATAATTACACCAGGTTAACAGGTGTGAACTCGGGCTATTACAAACTTCCCTCAAAATACTCATCTTTGTATCCCTCATCCCCACCCACACCATAGATACAAAAGGTGCTCAATAAATAGCTGAACTGATTTTCAGGACTGTCCAATTTCTGAGCCTGGTATTCAGGCTACGTGTATCCTGGCCCCCCTTTATCTGCCCAACTCTGTCTCTCCCTCATCACTTCTCTGAACAGGTCCTCTGCTCGGGTTGAAACCTTTTTTGAGTTACTATTGCAAACGCTGTCCCCATCAGCTGATTTTCATATGTTGTTGCCTTGGATTATAGTTTACATCTTTACTGAGCTTTCTCAGTTTGTCTTATATCCCCAGCTAGACCCTTGACACCTTAAATGCAGAGTGAGCCCCTCTCATAATTTCTTTATACAACAGCCCCTCAGCACCTCGTGCTAACTCATTGTCCACAGTAAGCAAGTAAGTAAATAATCTGACTTGATGGCTGCAGGGGACCCCAGCTACCTTACCTGTCACTCTCAGGAATCTCGTCCACACTGCCAAAGCCCGGTGCTGGCACTGGGCAGTCCATGTGTGAGGGCTGGGCAATGTGAGGTTCAGGTACAGGGGTGTCTCCGGGGGCGGCTTCGTGGGCTTTCTCGGCCTCCAGCCTCGCCAGCTCATGATCACAAACGAAACACTCGAAGCCATTGAGATAGTTGGGCAATAAAGGGTCATTCACTCCCCACTCCCGATGCTTCAGACTGTCCAGGAGGAACTGGTTGGTGATGCCCCCGGGTTGTTTGTATGCCAGGTATTTCATATATTCTTCATCGTTCTTGTCCAGGAAGTCAATAAACTCTGCCAGCTTCTGCGGTGACTCAAAGTCATCGATGAGGATGATGGAGTGATTGTTGGGCATCCAGTCCCTCACCGAGGGGGAGCCGCGATACACAGGCACCGCACCGAGGTGCATGGGGCGCCACAGCTTTTCTGTCATGTAGTCGTCACAGATAGCATTCTCGAGAGCCAGATGGAACTTATAGCGGGACAAGAAGGCCAGGAGCTCTGGGTCCTCGGTGGTGGCCGTGGCTGTGTCCTGTAACCGTGGAGTGGGCAGCTCCCGATTCTGCAGGCATTTCCCGTACGAGTCCACCTGCGCGGGCAGAGTACAGGTCAAATGGGTACGGCAGGTCGGCAGGTCGGCCTGGACAGGGGTCCTGGCCTGGCCCGGCGCC
>NW_005357076.1:4468381-4490351 GCF_000412655.1 Myotis brandtii
TCACACAGCACGGACCCCGCCCCGCGGCGAGTAGTACCGGGAACTGGGCCCTACGCGGCGGGGGCCCGTGGCGCATGCGCAGCTCCTCCCAGCCGTCCACTTAGCAGGAAGGACTGGAGGGCTAGTGATACGTCGCCGGTAAAAATGAGGCTGCTGGTTACATCTTAATTTACTTTATTTCTTTACAAATTAAAGATGCATTGAAAAATAAACCAATGAAGAGAAATGAGAAGTCCAGAGCAGGGGCATCCCAAGGCTGGGAGTAGGGAAGCCTGGCCAGCATCAAGCCTAGCCCTTGTCCTACTCCAGCCAGTTCGGGTTGGAAGATAACTGTCAGCCGCTTTATCAATACCCGAGCCCGAGTGGTGTCCCGGGAGGAGAGTACAGAGCTCTGGCCACCTCTGCCTCGCTCCCCAACAATCCCCAGCTTGGAGAAGCAGTGTTTCCAGTGGGAGCTCAGAGTGGGATGTGGGCTGGCTCTGTGAGGTATTGCAAGTTGATGACCAGGCTTCCTACAGAACCATCCAGTATTGGGGCCTCTCCAGCTGGAAAGTAGGCTGGCACCTCCCCCAGGTGTTAATATACTTTGCAACTCAGTTCCCAGGCTCATTCACCTCTGACTGCGTGCCTCTGTCCACGGAGTGATCACCAATCATTGCAGGAGAGAACAAAAGCATGGAAGCAGAGAAAGCTAATCAACCATCCTCAGTAATTTTTACTTGGCTGCTGACTTCCAGGCCCATGAAGGACCAACCACTTTTCTCTCCACCACCTAAGGTCTAAACCCTAGCTCTTGTGCATCTGTATGTTTTATCCCTAATATAGGAAGTTGTTGATGGCACTGAGCTGAATTAGCGCCCTCCCCCTCCCCATAGTAACCCTGGGATCCCCACTCCTTCCTGCCTGTTCCCTCTTCTTGGAGGTTGGTCCAAAGGGACATGGTATCACCAGGGTCTGGGTACCTCCAAATCCCCCAACCGAATCATATACAGTGAACTGAGAAACTACATTCATTACAACCGGATTAGCAGGAAAAGAAGGGCAAAGTGAGGGGGTAGGGGCACCTTCTATCAGCAGGACATGACAGAGTGGGGGAATACTTGAGCCCAGAAAGAAGTTGTCTCCTTATACCTCTCCCTCCCCCCAAAGAGACTGAGGTCAGCTTACATGACTTATAAGATATGGAACTGTCCTGATTTCCCTGCTGCCTTGGGGTACTTTCTGGAAGCTGGCCTGGGACCTTATGCCTTTACCCACTTGCTCTAGCTCAGTAGCTGCCGAATCTCCTTGTGCATATGACAGAGAAAGTCCACATAGGATGCTCCTCCACTCAGGCTCTTGTCTTCCACCAGGAAGTGCTTGAACAGCATCTCCAGCTTGTCCTCCTGCTTCACCACGATAAGCTATGGCCAGAACACAGCGTCATGAGGCAGAGCCAATGAGAATTAAACATGCCCTGAAACCCCATTATCTAGTCATTCGCTCCCTACCCCCCTTCAAGGTGAGAACTTGACCAGGTAAAAAATCCAAGGTTCAGATCAGTGTTACCTTCATGTACCGCGATCTCTGTGCCCTTAAGCTATCAATGAGGCCTCGAACCTTCTTGGACAGCGGATTATCCAGAACTGGCAGAATACTCTGGAACACAAAATTCATTAATCCTTATGGTAAGGTACTCTGAGTCCAGTCAATATGGGGCAGCACAGATTTATGCATCATCTGAAACGAGGAAGCCTGGGAAGAATGACAGCACCTTCCCTGCCTTCCAAGTGTTCCCTGCTATTTAACGGGACTAGTACAAAAACTTTATTGGTTCCTACCACAAAGTACATTTCCACACCCATATTCTCCTTGATGCCCTGCCCTTACCAAGCCACTGGTGATCTGACTGAAGGAGGAGACGCTGAAGAGGCTCTGGACAACACCCTGTTGGACACCTGCTCCCACCCAGATGAAAAGGTTGAGCCCATTCTCCAGCAAATATATATCCCCATTGCTTAGACGCTCTTCAGATGCTCGGATTGCTGGTGGTTCAGTGGTACTCTCAATGGGAGACTTTGTCTAGACAAAAGGAAAGGGGGGAAATGTTACTGAGAAGGTGAGACACGTTTACTGCCCCCCCCCCCACAAAAATTTCAGAAAGCTAAGTCCCTCAGTAATTCTGTGAAAATTAAATCACATAACATAGGTAAAAACAAATAAATTAATGTCAGACACAGATATTAATCTTTCCCAGCCTCCTTCTATGATGCCCCTTTCTCAGTGCAGTGTCTCACTCTCCAGCCCTCAGTCGCACCAAAGGTAGGAGCCGAGGATAGAAGAAGACATTGGTCTCAGCCACGTCCATGGAGGTAACCAGCTGTCGGACATAGGCACGGTCATCAGTAGTGACTTCAGCTCCAGGCTGTAGGACATCACTCTTCAACACACAGTTCAGGTAAACTGGGAGCAGCTTCATGCACTCGGGGAGGATCAGCTGAAGGCGGTTATCAAGATAAAGTCAATAATCATGAGAAATCCCTCCCAAATGCAAACATTTGTCCCAACAACTCCTCCACCAACATGCTTGCCCACCTGTCCTGCAGAGGAGGGGCTGGCACAGTTCTTTCTGTAACAGGCCAGGATCTGAGCACACTGGGTGATAAGAGTGTCACGAACAGTCTTCACAGGGCTGTTTAGGACCCCCCGGTATGCTGGATGGGAAATAGAAATAGCACAGTCACTAGTCAGCCACTCCATCACATGTGCCTTCCCACCACATCTACCTGGGTTAACCATCACCTTTTTCAGCCCAAATCCCACCCTGCCCTGTCGCTATCCTCACCAAACTTGGCCATGTAGTTAATGAGCGTGTCGGTCTCACAGTTTCGATACAGATCAGCTAGCTGGGTGCAGCAGTTCAGGGCCAGGTTGTGTATGCGGAGCCGTCGCTGCCCTGCACAGCTGGTGTAGAGCAGGGCACACTAGGGGAAGAAAGAAAAAGGGAGCTTACACCCTTCCCTCACCAATCCCTCTGAAAAACTGCCCCTCTGCTATATTATTAAACTAGAGGAAAGACATGAGCCATCCCTTCCCCAGCCTCTTCTAGTCCTCTGTACCGACCCCTCACCCTCTTCCCTGCAGCCTTTTTATATCCAGTGAAAGGACACCTGAGACTTCCTCCCCAGCCCCTGCCTCCCGCCTGCTGCCTGCCACCTGTAGGAGGGCTCCACTCTCTTCATTGAGCCGATCATCATGCTTGAATTCCACAGTCACCGTCTTTTCCCCATCCAGGCCAGCCAGCTCCACATCTGTTGTGTTGCTCATGTAGAAAGCCCCAAAGAAATCTACAGCACGGATACCTGAGGCCACATGGACAGGGTCAGGGCTAAAGGTATGAAAGGTGCCACTTGCCTCCCTCCTAGATTTAGCCCCCCCACCTGCTCTTCTCAACCAGGACTGACCAGTGCTCGTCCGGACTCGCATCACAGCATCAAAGCCAACGACCTTCTCCACATCCCGACGCAGATCACTCATGAACCGCTCCTGGTCATTCTCCACCTGCAGCCCCCACAGGCCCAAAGTCACATCACATAACATCCTGCAAACAATCTCCCTGCATCCCCTCCACTCTGCAAGCTGCTGACCCATAATAACAATAACAGAGAAGAGGATGATATGGAGGTGATGATGATAATGATACCTTTTAAGCACATTATATGCCAGGTACCACATCAAAAGCTTTATATATAATTACTTAATCCTGATGACAAATCCTAATGAATAAATATTAAAATCCTACTTTACATATGAAGAAACAGAGAGACAAGTAATTTCCCCAAGGTCATAGCTAGTAAGTGGTAGGGCCAGAATATCAACCCAGGACTGACTCTAAGCCCCACACTCCCAAGCACTACACTTATGGCTCTCTTCTTCTTCTTTTTTTAAAAAATATATTTTTATTGATTTCAGAGAGGAAAGGAGAGGGAAAGAGAGAGACAGGAACATCAATGATGAGAGAGAATCATTGATTGGCTGCCTCCTGCACCCCCTACTGGGGATCGAGCCCGCAACCTGGGCATGTGCCCTTGACCGGAATCGAACCTGGGACCCTTCAGTTCGCAGGCCAATGCTCTATCCACTGAGCCACACCAGCTAGGGCTCATGGCTCTCTTCTTCACACTATGCAGTCTTCTCCTCTAACACTATTCCTATTAATGAGTCAGTAGCTAAAGACATGTAGGCAGACACTCCCAGTCCTGTTCCACGTGCCACCCAGAGTCCCGTGCCATACCTGAAAGCAAGCATATTTGTAGACAGAGCCACCAGTGAGCTGGGGTACAACAGAGAGCGTCGCCACATCAACATACTGGTTAGGGAAGAGGAAGAGGTCTACACAGCAACCTTGGGCCACACACTCTTTGGCCAGGGCCTGGTAAGCGCCTGTCTGAGGCTGGAACAGAGTCTGGGGAGGAATAGAAGAAAATGTTCAAATATCTCAGCTCCAAATATCTCATATATGTAATATGGAATATTCAAATGTAAATTCAGTCTACTCATAGGAGTTTGTAATGGTAGAGGAATGTTCTCTCTTTTTTTAATATTTTATTGATTTTTTTTTAAAAAATATATTTTATTGATTTTTTTACAGAGAGGAAGGGAGAGGGATAGAGAGTTAGAACATCGATGAGAAAGAAACATCGATCAGCTGCCTCCTGCACATCCCCCACTGGGGACGTGCCCGCAACCAAGGCACGTGCCCTTGACCGGAATCGAACCTGGGACCCTTCAGTTCGCAGGCCAATGCTCTATCCACTGAGCCACACCAGCTAGGGCTCATGGCTCTCTTCTTCACACTATGCAGTCTTCTCCTCTAACACTATTCCTATTAATGAGTCAGTAGCTAAAGACATGTAGGCAGACACTCCCAGTCCTGTTCCACGTGCCACCCAGAGTCCCGTGCCATACCTGAAAGCAAGCATATTTGTAGACAGAGCCACCAGTGAGCTGGGGTACAACAGAGAGCGTCGCCACATCAACATACTGGTTAGGGAAGAGGAAGAGGTCTACACAGCAACCTTGGGCCACACACTCTTTGGCCAGGGCCTGGTAAGCGCCTGTCTGAGGCTGGAACAGAGTCTGGGGAGGAATAGAAGAAAATGTTCAAATATCTCAGCTCCAAATATCTCATATATGTAATATGGAATATTCAAATGTAAATTCAGTCTACTCATAGGAGTTTGTAATGGTAGAGGAATGTTCTCTCTTTTTTTAATATTTTATTGATTTTTTTTTAAAAAATATATTTTATTGATTTTTTTACAGAGAGGAAGGGAGAGGGATAGAGAGTTAGAACATCGATGAGAAAGAAACATCGATCAGCTGCCTCCTGCACACCCCCTACTGAGGATGTGCCCGCAACCAAGGTACATGCCCTTGACCAGAGTCGAACCTGGGACCCTTCAGTCTGCAGGCTGACGCTCTATCCACCGAACCAAACCGGCTAGGACGAATGTTCTCTTTTAAAAAAAAATTAAAAAAAAAGAATCTACCCAGGGCTGGGGATGAGATGGGATAGAAAGATGGGGAGTAGTGAAGAAGGTTGGCAGTCACAGATGTCACATGCAAAGGGGCAGAGTATCCAATCCCAGCCCCCCTTAAGAAAATTAAGAATACTGTATTGCATTGGGAAGAGTCACTACCCTCCTCTATAATGGAAAGTTCTCCCCCTTTCTCCCAATCCCGCACCTTCTCTTTGTCTGTGTTGATCAACTTCCTGTCATCTCTGTTCTTCAGTTTCCCTGGGGCCTCGGCAATGGGCAGGGAGGTGTGGAATATAAACAGCTTCCCTGCACATTCGGCAGCCTAGGAAAGAAGAGAAGACTACTTGTTCATTCTTTCCTTTATTCATCTATTATTCATTCATCCCTCCCTTGTCCTTTCTTCAGTGCCAGCTATGTCAGGCAGGCTGAATCACTGGAGTCATCAATCACTGAAGAAACAGGAGTTGTATCCCAGGGGGTACACTGGCCAGAGGAAAACAAGGCAGAGGAGGTTGCTGGGGACGCTAGCCTTACCTTCAGTGCCTCCATCCCAGCCTGGATAACTGGGGCAAATACTGTCTCTGTCTCTCTTGTGTCTGCAAACATTTCTGGAATCTGATCCAATAAGCTGAAGAGATAGGTAATGGGAGGCATTCAAAATTGATATCCAGACTCCAAAGTCCTCAATTCCCTGAAGAGTCACCTGGGAAGAGCCCCCAGACTCTGAAAACTCCTAAAGCACCGCCCCTGTCCTTCTGCTGACCCCTTTGCTCACTCTCTGGCTTTCTATAGTTGTACCCACCCCATCCCCACTTTACCCCCACAATCTGGCTCTTACCTGATGATGACTGCCCGAGACTCATTGACATTGACGAGGAAGCCATCCAGCAGTGGCACAAACATGTCAGCCACATCAGATACAACCATCATCTGTGGCTGGGCCAATGAGCTCTTCACATTATAGAAGTGGAGCACCTTATTATAGGTGACGAAGCCAACTCGGATTGCTGACTCTTCCGCTCCACCCTCCCTGTAGAAGATGATATCGTTACCCAGACCTGTCACCTTCGCCACCACCGAGCTTCATGACATCACGCTCCATCTGCTGCCAGCCCAGACCCCCCCCCCCCACATCATTATGCAAAGGAAGCACCTCAGCTCCCTAACTCACCTAGGTAGAAAGTCTAACAGTGATTTAAGCTCCTCACAGAGGAGCCTAACAAGACCACTCCTGATGGCATTGTAAGAGACATCAATCATGAAGATGAAGGCAGGAGGGCTGGGGAACTTATTGTTCTGCAAAGGAAAGAAATGTTGCAGGGAGGGAGGTATTGGTAAGCAGGCCAGTTGATTAGAGAGAAGTCAAAGGGGACAAAGAAGGGGTTAGGGAAATGATCACAGCAATTCTTAGCTGTCTCATTGTCCTCCACCCCCTGTTCCTCCCCATGTTATCTCCTCTCACCTTGCAGTAATCTACAGTGGCCAAGAATTCATAGGAGCCCAGGGATAGCTCAGGACGATCATAAGCATCCACACGTTTGCCGGTATGATCCAGATGTTGAAAATACTGGGGGGGAACTGTGGGGAGTATGGCAGAGTGTTATTCAAAGGTCCACTCTCAATCTTAGTAAGTCTGGCCCTGACTGAGCTCACTCTACTCCCCTACATCCCCATATGTGTCCTACTTCCCTGGTTCCTATATAATGACCCTCATCTATCTAACTAGAAAGAAAACACTGAAGATGCAATCCAGATCTCCCCCAGTCCCAGCCACAGTGAACATACCATCATTGATACAGCTGCAAAAGCAGCACTGGAAGCGTCTCCCTCCCTCAACGAACTGCATGAAAGGGCACATGTATGCTTTGCAGCGATTGCAGCGCAAAGGGCCAGATTCCCCATGGTCGACGAGATACGGTGAAGCCTAAGGAGCAAAGGGGAAGGGCTCAGACATACAGGGAAGCTTCAGTGGGTTGAGAAAGAACAACCTGGAGGGAGAAGCCATGGCTCAGACATTTTGCCTGGGGAGGGAGTCAGTGAAGGGGAATGAAGACAAATGATGAGGGTACTGGTCACATAAATATCCGTAAGAGTCTAAATTTCATAGTTCCCTCCCCATCTCCAGAATGTCACTTCTTGAAAGAAAAGGGATGGTGAAACTGGCCCTGCTAAGCCAGGGTCTGCTATAGGCATAAAAGGAGAAAGCCAAAATTACCTATGATTCTCATGTCTGGCCCTATCTTCAGTCCCCTTCACTCTTGCCCTAGAGATCTTGATTCCTGCTTCCTTCCCCAACCAAGTATCTATGACACTTATGTCCTCTCCATCCCTGGATTTATTTAACACCTATTGATGCCCCAGGAAGATATCACCCTACAGATAAAAAACCAGCAAACAAGTGTCCAAGCATCCCCATTGAGACCCAGGAAGAGAAAAAGAGAAAACACAGCAAGGCAGAGAAGCAGGGTGTAAAGTGAGCCTTGAGCTTCCAGTTATACAGAAATCCACCCTAAGTTTGATAAGCGAGGCATGAACATGAGGGTGTCCTACCAAGGCCTGGCAGAGCAGTGGCCAAGCCCTTTCTCTTTTCATGCTGATTTCAAGTGCTAGGGTGACAGATCAGGGCCCAAGCCAGGTAAGAGAAGGACTACTGGATCCCAATTTACCTTTTCTTCTTACATGCTGTCCTAATATCCCTAACCTACCTGGGATGATAGGATAGCATATAAGAAAAAATAAAATAATGCACTTCTAATCATGTGGAAATGACCAGAGGCTCCAGTATCCAGCTGTCTCCTCAATCCAGCTATCTCTTCCCCTATAAGTTGGCCCTGTCTCTTTTCATACTGTTGGTTTCCCCTATGGACCCTGTTCCCATTAAGCAATTTCTTGGGCTTTTGCTGTCATCCCTACCACCCTCAAAAGGCATGAGCCCTGAGATAGAAAGCTATTGAAGATACTCTCCCCTCCCACCCAACCAAGACTTCTTCCCTTGTGATCTCCAGAATCATATCTAGAAAGAAGTCTTATTCTTCCTCCCTTCCTCCCTTTCATTATACCCTGACTTACCTCTTCTGGGGGCAGCCTTGCCAGCGGCTTGATGACAGCTGCCAGGGGCACCTGAGCCTGCTTAGCCATGTCAGATGTGCAAGGGATATTATAGGATGTGCATCGAATGTATCGGGGACTTGCATTTCCTGAAGGAGGCAGAAAACCTGAGTCAGATCACAGAATCCCTCCAGTTAACCAGCTCTCCATTGCTGATCCACCCCATCACCCCCACAAATGCTAGAGCTGAGAATGGCTTTCCCCACCTTGGGACCAATGAGGGGCTGGTCTTTGATTAAAGACTGACAAATGCCCATCTGTAAGCTGATAATCTTGGAGTAAAAGTCTCCTCAGGGAGGAGTTAATGCCTTTCTCACCTTGGTCTTTCACTAGAAAGTTGGTGGTAACTAAGGGTGGAACCTGGCCTCGTACTCCAGTAACAAATGGCTCTGAACCCCGGTTGTTCCTGTCATCCTCAATGACCTGAATCTGTAGGGAGAAGTGAAATGAGTGAGGGGACACAAGGAAAGGGACTAGCAGGCCCCAGAGAGCTAGGAGAAAGAAAGGCTGGAGCTGTAGCACAGAAACAATTTGCCAAGGAACACCAGGCCTGCTCTCGTTGTGGAGACCATATAAAATGCTATAATGCCAATCTGCTCTACAACATGCTGGACAGGCAATGCCAAGAATGGGTTTCATTAATTGCCCAGACTCTCTATCAGTAATAATCACCCTTTTATTCCCCTAACTCCAGGACCGCTCCAGCTCTTATCAGAAACCTTCAAACATGATCAGATTTCACTTCCCTCCCCCATTAAGCCTACCCCATTTCCCCCTCCCCTCAAAACACATTTTGAGTCAGAACAGGAAAACAGACAATAGTAACCATGTAAAAATGAATCTACCTGGAGTGACTGTACATTCAATGAAAAGAGAAGGGACAGGGTGAGGAGAGGATTAAACAGCCAGAAATGATCGGGTCAGGTGAGGAAGCAGATGCTGCCTGTGTCCAGGTAAGCATCGATGTATAAATATGGGAGAAGAGGGTAAGTACCCATTCCTATAGCCCAATCCTCAGTCTCCCATATTTTGGCAACCCAGCAAAGGAAAACACAATTGTTAGCAAAGCTGTAATCAGATCTTTGTGCAGGCTGATGACCTTCAAGATGAGTTTGGTAAAACCAGAAAAAGTAAAGGGAGAATAAGAATCTATAGCCCATAGCAGATGAGAAGTGGCTCACACTTTCCCAAAACAGTAGTCCCTTCCCCTGTAAGAAATGCCAGTATCCCAAACTTGTAGCCACAAATGTTTCTCCACAACAAGCTGTAGACAATTCAAACCCAAAGGGGAAGGATTTACTGCTCATCTTTGTCCAGTTCCATCAAATGCCACATGCAGGCTCCTGGAGGAACCAGCAGGACTAACACCAAAGCTTAACATGCCACCTGACCCCGCCCTTAGAGCCTGAGCTTCTACCACCCCATACTTAAGGCACTGCTAACAGCTTGCTACTTCTTCATTACATGGTGATTTGAGGCATGCACATCCTTCTAGTTTATAAAAGCGAGGTCTAGAAGGACTAAGGGAAAAGAATGGAGAGGGATGGACATGGTGGATGAGGTGAAAATGGGTCACAGGCATGCATGGGTGGCACTAACACATGGATGACACGCACACACACACACACACACCCCCTGCACTTACTGGACTAGGAATGGCATCAGGGTCTATTCTGTGCCTGGTTTTCTGCTGAGGAGGCAGCTCATTGAGTTGCTTTTTAGTGTTTTAATAATAAAGGCAGCAGGGGAATACAGGGAAGGAGACAAAAGAACAAGAAGCAGATGTTACTTCTCTCAACCCTGATGAGTTAGACATGAACAGCTGCAGCCCAGCTCATACTGCTGAAATCAGGCTCTCTCTAGATCAGAAATTCCAAGTCTTTCTGTTCCAACACAGAGGCTTTAATGGCTTAGACTATGATGTAGAAAAATAAGGACAAAGACATACAAGAGGCAAGCAGGGGTTTAAAGAGAGGCTGAATGGGATAAATTCTAAGGAAGAAGAGGGATATTCCCTCCAAGCCTTATCTAAGGACTATTCTTGTGCTGAAAGAAGCCTCCCTTCACATGCACCAGACTCCCCTTCTCACTAAAGGAGGGGAAAGGAAGGAAGGGCTGCTTAGTCCTTTCAGGTCCCCCCTAGCCAACAAGGTCCCTCACCCTGGTAGTTCCCAAAGGAAGAGAACAGAATGGAATATGACAATGGCTAAGCATGGTGAGGTAACTGACAGCAAATGTTGCAGACAGCACTATAAAGGGGTCCCCAGCCTCTATTCTGAGTAAGAAAGGGAGGCCTGAGGATTCTGATGGCTCTAAGGGTGAGATTCACCTTCTTTCTGGAGAAGCAGCTTCCCCAAACTGCCCTTGTAAACGTAGATCACTTTCTCCATCCACACAGGAGCCTAGCAAACAAAAGTACTAAAGGCTTTCTCCTAAAACTGTCCAGGTCGGAGCAGGGAGAAAACAGTGAGGCTTTCCTTCTTGTAACATCTAACACCAGATAATTCCCACCAGCTCTACCTAGTAAGAGGGCTGCTGTCCTACTAGATCTAAGAGGACAAGACCTGGACACAGCCACTACTCCACAGAAGGGGCAGAGGTTACCATGCTGTGTCCAAATATTGACAGAACGCAGCACTCAAGCCAGATCACTGTGGTCTTCCCTTCCTTTCCTGCCCAGCTATGGAGTAAAAGTGTCACAAAAGACTTCTGGGGCTTCAAGCTGCAGTTCAAAGAGTCAAATATTACATCTAGTTTCTACACTTAGAAGATGAATGAACAAGAAAATAATCAGAAAATGCTGGCAACTATCTCATCTAGGTTGAGTCACTTATCTGGCAGCCACAAACTCCTTCCCCAGAACCACATAAGTATCTACTTACGGGGCTCGGGATGGCATCAGGATCCAGGCGCTTCGGAGGCAGTGACTGAGGAGGCCCAGGCTGACTGCCAAAAGCGGGTGCTCCTGGGTAGGGACTTCCATAATTGGGCTGAGGGCCCCGGGCTGGTCCAAAGGAACCTGAGAGACAAGGACACAGGTTGATAAACTAAAAATCCCCTCTCTTCTTAAGGCCTCAGGTAAATGACTAGACTCCTATGCATGGAGAATTATGAGGCAGAATAATGACCATTCAGAGAAAGACCACACTGTCTGAACTATGAGAATAAAGAATGTCTTATAACCCCTACATCCTAGTAATAATACCCTGAAGCTATCCCTCTAGTTTACCACTTAGCAAGCAAAACTAAAAGCAAACAAACAAACAAAAAACATCTGAATAGCAGAAACCTTTGGCTCCTAAACAGACCTTGGGAAAAACTCACCATTTTGTTGCAGCTGATAGCCTTGCTGCTGGGAGGAGTGCATAGGGGGTGGTGGTCCTGGGGGCCCAGCCATCTGGGTGCCAGGGTGCAGAGCTTGAGGAGGAGGTGAGGACACATGGTTGGGCTGATTCACTGGGGGTCCCCCAAAACTCTGTCCAGGCAGGAGTGGACCAGTCATTGAAGGCATCCGAGGACCCCCTGAAGCTTGGGGCGTGAAGCTGGAGGCCTGCTGTGGGGCAGATCTCTGTGGAGGCTGAGCCCCAGAATGACCCTGGGCCTGGCTAAGGGGAGGAGCCTGGCCTTGAGGACAGGAGCCATACAGACCAGAGTTAGGGAAACTTCCTGAGGCTGACGCCAGTGATGTCGGTGGGCCTGAGAAGTAGAAGAGGTAGAATCAGAACCCCCATCATTCTGCCACCGTGTTCAGTAAATCACATAAGAGAGGCAGGAATGCCTGTCCCAGCTGCTATAGCTCAGAGACACAAGAAAGAAAAGGGATTAACATATACCCGACAGCCTGATGCTTCTAAAAAAAGGGAGAACAGTAACATTCCTGTTGTCACAGCTACTCACCATAGCCCAACCCTGAAGGGGGAGGGGCTGGGTTCACAGAACCACTGATCTGCATTCCAGCCAGCTGAGCAGTCACCTGTGCACTTGTCGGGGGAGGGCCATAGGGCTGAAGCACAGCTGGCTGGCTGACCACAGGGGCCAATGGGGCTGACCCAAATGGCTGAGACCCAGGGAGCCTGTGAAGAGAAAGCAGGCAGTTAAGGACTAGTGGGCTGGGACACCCTTCACAGTTGGCAGGAACATCACATCATGTAGGAAGCTATATTGTTTTACAGTATCTTAATCTCGTCCTGGGCTCTTTTATGGCTTCATACTTTTGTATATTTGCAGATAAATTACATTCCTGATGATTTACACTCTGATTATTCATAACAAATCTTGTTTTCCATTAGGTTCACTCCACAAACAAATGCCAAGCACCCTCCGGTCAAGTATTATTTACTCTGCTCCTTAGATTATCACTTCCTCTGCCTTAATCCTTTGTAATCAGAAGCCCTGAAGGAGCTGAAAAGGAAAGTGGACAGAAGTATTAACACAACAGATATTTAATAAATGTGGGATCAGCCCAGCCGGCATGGCTCGGTGGTTGAGCATCACCCTATGAACAAGGAGGTCTCAATTCGATTTCTGGTCAGGGCACATGCCAAGGTTGTAGGCTCGATCCTCAGTGTGGAGTGTGCAGGAGGCAGCTGATGGATGATTCTCTCTCATCATTGATGTTTCTATCTCTCTCTCTCCTTCTCCCTTCCTCTCTGAAATCAATAAAAATATTATTTTTAAAAATAAAATAAATGTGGGATCAAACAAATGAAGTTTGATTGTTTAACTTTTAAACTAAAGTATTTATTAATTTATCCTGGGAAGGGTGTTAGAAAGATATATAAGATCAGAGAAGCAGGTCAGCTGAGTTTGTAGTCTACCCTATACTAATCATAAAGATGTGCAAACTCCACCAGAAAAGGATTAGAGAAACAGGACATAAACCAGGTAGGCTTCTAGCTGGGTCTATTTAGCAAAGCCTCATTACTTGGATAGTCCCATGGTATCAGGTAGCACATTAAAATATAAATACAGGCCCTGGCCAGTGTGGCTCAATTGGTTGGAGCATTGTCCTGTACATCGAAGAGTTGAGGGTTCAATTCCTGGTCAAGGCACATCCCCAGGTTGCGGGTTTGATCCCCAGTCAGGGTGCCTATGGGAGACAACTGATCAATGTTTCTCTCTCTCCCTTCCTCTCTTTCTAAAATCAATTTTAAAATGTTTTAATATAAATACAAAATTATTCCAATATCAGTGCAAACCAACTAGCAACTTGCACTGGTGTTTTACGGTGTTATTACTACAGAAATCTACAACATAGATTATTATACACAACAAGCCCCTTCTGGGATTTCAAGAATGAATCAAATTCTTCACAACAGTTAATTATATTGAAATTCTGATTTATCCTTCTTGTTTATTTTCTCTCTACTAAATAACTGGTACTTTATTATATTTGGTCAGCTTCTATTAATCCTATAGCTTAACACTTTTCATTCATTTATTCAAGTAGTATCATCTAAGTGTTAGGCTAGTGAACCTTACCTCCTTAAGCTCTTTTTTGGGGGCTTTGCAGTTTTGTCTTCCATAGCACCAAACATACTGTTAGCCCCATGGCAGATGCTCATAAATCCTTGTCAGAATAATTATGTCCTACAGTCCTCCTCCATTAATATGGATAATACTATCAACTACTCAATGTTATTCTGTCACATGGCCTAGTAATAATAAACCACCATCTGTATATGTATCTGAATATAGCTTTACAACTTATAAAGTCTTTCTAAGTGCTTTAATGTAATCCTCACAGTAAAATAATGAGGGAGACAGAGCAGATAAAAAACTAAGACACTAAGAGTGTAAGTGGCAGACCAAGCTAAAACTAGAACCCAGATCTGATCCTTAGTCCAAACTAACTTTACTTTTAAATTGTGAAAAATAACGTATAGAAAAAATACATAAAAGACATATGTACTGTTGAATAATTATGATTCAAACACCCATGTAACCAAAACTAAGTCAAGAAATGGAATATACTAGAACCCAAAGGCCCTCTGTGTCTCTCCTCCACCATAGCCCTCTTCCTTATCCCAGAGATAACTACTTTCCTAACTTCCTAATAATCATTCCCTTGTCTTTAACAGTTTTGTCAGTTTTTTAAACTTTTGTAAACAGAATCACATCATACATACTCTGGGTTTTGCTTCTTTTGTTCAACCACATGTTTATGAAATTCATCTATGCTGTATTCATCACTAAATGTTATTCCACTAAATAAACATGCTGCGCAAGATTTACTTAAGCATTTTAATGTAGATGGATATTTGAGTTTGTCAAATCTTTAAAAAATATATTTTTTTACTGATTTCAGAGAGGCAGGGAGAGGGAGAGAGATAAAAATATCAATGATGAGAGAGAATCATTAATCAGCTGCCTCCTGCACACCCCACCCCAGGGATTGAGCCTGCAACCTGGGCACGTACCCTGACCAGGAATCGAACCATGACCTCCTGGTTCAGAGGTCGGTGCTCAACCACTGAGCCATGCCGGCTGGGCCTAATTTTTAGATCTTACAAAGCATGTTGCTATGAATAAGCATTACAATTAACTTGTTTACCTGCATGAGTTTTTCTAAGGCATATAAATATGAGTGAAATTACTGGATTTAGGGTGTGCATATCTTCAATTTTAACAGATAAATCCAAATTATTTTCCCAAAGTAGTTGCACTAATTTGCATCTGAACACCAGGGGGTAAGAGTTCCTGTTACTCCATATCCTCAGCAATCTTTAGTATTGTCCGACTTTTTAATTTTTCCAATCTGATGGATACATAGGAGAATCCTGTTGTGGTTGGGTTTTTTTTTTTGTTTTTTTTTAATCCTCACCCGAGGATATTTTTCCATTGATTTTTAGAGAGTAGAAGAGAGAGGGAAAGACAGAGAGAAATATCGATGTGAGAGAAACACATAGATTGGTTGCCTCCTGACCAGGGCCCAGACCAGGGAGGAGCCTACAACTGAGGTACGTGCCCTTGACCTGAATCGAACCCAGGACCCTTCGTTCTGCAGGCCAACATTCTATCCACTGAGCCAAACCAGCTACGGCCTGTTGTGCTTTTTTAATTTGTGTGCTGTTTTTTATTTTTGGTGTTTTTTTCTCCATTATTTATGGAATTGAACAGTGTGGTGTGTTTATTTTATTTTTCAATTAGAGTTGACATACAATATTATATTAGTTTCAGGGTATACAACACAGTGATTAGATATTTATATAATTTAGGAGTGATCATCCTGATTAAATCTAGTACCACACATAGTTATTACAATATTATTGACCATATTCCCTATACTGTACATACTTTATTTTCTGTGACCTTTTTTTCTTTTTAAATTAAATTTATTGGAGTGACATTGGTTACTATGATCATATAGGTTTCAGGTGTGGGTTTCTGTTACAAGAACTGTATATTACACTGTGTGCCCACCACCTAGTCAAATCTTCTCTCGTCACCATATATTAGGACCACCTCCACCCCCGACCCCCTTCCCCCTGGCAACCACCACACTGCTGTTGAGTCCACAAGTTCCAGTTTTATATCCCATATGGTTCTTAGCTTTTTCTGACTATTTTACTTAGCATAATATTCTCAGGGTCCATCCATGTTGTTGCTTATGGCTGAGTAGTCCATTGTGTATATGTACCACATCTTCTTTATCCAGTTCTCTATCCCAGGATACTTTGGTTGTTTCCATCCTGTGACTATTTTCACAACTGGCAATTTGTACTTCTTAATCCCTTTCACCTTTTTCACCCATCCTCCCAACCTCCCATCTGGCGAACATCAATGAACGGTTTTTTAATATGTTCTTTGGCCATTAGTATCTCTTCTTTTGTAAAATACCTATTCTGTTTTTTGTCTATTATTTTTCAACTGGATTGACTTTTTCTTATTAAGAAGTAGTTCTTTACATAGTCTGGATACTACTTTATGTGTTAGTATCTTTTTTCCATTCTGGAACTTGTCTTTTGAATGTACTTTCCATTCAATGGCTTCCTCTTTCTCTGATCATTCCCATCAGCACAAAACCACACAAACATCTCAAAAAATCACCAACTATGGTGAAAACAAACCAAATGTCCATCAGGGAATAAATGGATATACAAAATGTGGGTATTATATCCGCACAATAAAATATTACTTGGCCATAAAAAGAAAAGTACTGATACATGCTACAATATAGATAAACATGGAAAACATGCTAAATGAAATAAGTCAGTTACAAAATATCACATAGTATATGATCCCACCCACATGAACGTCCAGAATAGGGAAATTGATAGAGACAGAAAATAATTAATGGTTGCTTAGAGTTGGGGGTGTGGGAAAGCGAAGAAATAGTTACATAGGGGTAGCTACTTAGCTAAAGGATATGGTGTTTCTTCTTGAGGTGACAAAATGATCTAAAATTGACTGATGATGGTTGCACATAACTGTGAATACAGTAAAAACCATTGAATTGTACATTTTAAGGTCACATGGCATGTAAATTATGTCAATGAAGTTGTGTTTTTTAAATCCAATCAAGTAAAACTGCCCTAAAAACTCACATCCCTCTCAAGCTTTTGTGCCTCTTTTTAGCCAAACAATACAAAAGAATTGCTGTCTCTACTTTAATTACTATTTCTCTGTCTCTTTAAGGTTTCTTCTTTCTGGGTTCATTTTTCTTTTTTTTCCTTAGTAGTTTTCTGAACCAGAGTTGTAAACTCTCAGTTGTGAAACGCTCAGTCTCTGTCTGAAAATCTCTGTATTTGCCCTCTCTCTTAGCTAGGTACATAATTCCACGTTGACAATTATATTCCCTTAATGCCTTCAAGGTACTATCCTATCTGTTCTCCTCTAATAGTTTCTATTTATTCTAATCAATATTGTTTTTCCTGACAATCTCTTACAGACTGGGTTGAGGGAGTGTGGTTGTGTTGCATTTGCTTCTGAAAGGTATTCCAATGATATTGCCATCTAAGAATAACTTTTTTAAAAAAAGCTTTGAGATATAATTTTCATACCATCAAATTCACTGCTTTTAAGCGTACAATTCAAAATTTTTACTGAGTTTATAGAATTGTGCAACCATCACCAGAATACACCTTTAGAACATTTCCATCACTCCAAAAAGACCTCTCTGTCCATCTGCAGTCCCAAAACCTTTTTCCCCCACTTATCCACAGCCAACCGGGAGAAACAGGATTCTCCCTCAGGCAGTGTGCAGATTTTTTTCTGGTCTCTGTTCACGGAAGGTACAGCTCAGGTCCAGACTTCATAAACAAGGTCTTCATTCGAAACCTCAGCTCAGAAAATCCGAAAGATTCATCCTCCATCCCCAATACCTGCTTAAACTTAGGTCACCAGGTCTCAAGATGATAATTCCCACCCTCCACACAGGCAGCCACAGTGTCAGCTTGCCACTCTCATTCTCAGTTCCCACTTGGTGTCTCTAGCACTTGAGGATTTCACTTTCTTTCTCTTAAGCTTGATTATGGACTTGAAAAATTTTTTGTTTCTATTTCCTTTCTCCTTTCTAGACGTCTGTAGTAAACGGCTTTTCAGGTTATATTAATCTACTGCCCAGCTGAAACTCTTTGACCCACTCCAACTAAACCGTTATCTTCATATCTCCACTAAAACTGCATTTGTCAATGACATGGAACCTTGCCAAACCCAATGGTCAATCTTCAGCCTGCAAATGACACTTACCTTTCAGCGGCAAATGACAACAGCTAATTACTCTTGCCTTTCTGAAATTCTGTCTTCATCTAGTTACAGGATGCCACACTCTTCTGGCTAATCTCCTCCCTCACTACTGCTCTTTCTCAGGGTCTTTTGATGGCTCCTCCTCTGACTTTTTAAAATTCAGTATTCAATTCTATTCTTTACTCTCAATGCTCATTTTCTAAGTGATTTCATCTAGTCCCATGGCTTTAAATAATATCTCTATACTGAAGATCTTCAAATGTGTATCTCCAGTCCTGACATCATTCATGAGCTACAGTTAACATCTCTATTTGGCAGCTAGTAGCTTTTTCTTTCTATTTTTTTGTTTTTCTTTCTATTTTTTTGTTTTGATGCTAACTTTATTTATTTATTTTTAATTCTCACCTGACGATATTTTTCCATTGTTTTTTAAAGAGAGTGGAAGAGAGAGGGAAAGGCAGAGAGAAATATCAATGTGAGAGAAACACATCAATTGGTTGTCTCCTGCACGTACCCCGACCAGGGCCTGGACCAAGGAAGAGCCTGCAACCAGGTATGTGCCTGCAACCTGGATACGTGCCCTTGACTGGAATTGAACCCAGGCCAACGTTCTATCCACTGAGCCAAACCAGTTAGGGCGGTAGCTTTTTCTTTTTAAAATCTACTCTGGTCCTAGCTGGTTTGGCTCAGCGGATAGAGCGTCGATCTGCGAACTGAAAGGTCCCAGGTTCGATTTTGGTCAAGAGCACATGCCCGTGTTGTGGGCTCGATCCCCAGTGGGGGACTTGCAGGAGGCACCGATCCATGATTCTCTCTCATCATGGATGTTTCTATCTCTCGCTCCCTCTTCCTTCCTCTCTGAAATCAATAAAAATATATTTTAAAAAAAGAAGGCATAAATAAAAAATCTACTCTGCCACCTTCATTGGAAGTCTCTGAGCTAGTACCTTTCTTAAATCTATAATGTACATAACAAAATCCTTCATTTCCCCCCAACAAAAAAAATCTGCTCCTTCTCAAATATTTCTCACCTCAGTAAATAGTACCCAGTTTCTTAAGCCAACAAGAGACATCCAGAATTCCTCTTTCTCTATTAACTCACATCCTACTGACTCTACCTTCAAAATGTATCCCAAATTTGACTATTTCTCATAACTCTATCACTACCATCCTAAACCAAACCAAAAGATCAGCTATTACCTGAATTACTACAACATCCTAACAGGATTCTCTACTTCTACTCTTGAATACAGCAAAATGACCTCTTTTTAAAAAATAAATAGGATATTGATTGTATGACTGTGATGAGAGATGCTATTTGTTCACTGACTCCTGAGGAATAGAACATCCCATCATCAGCTGGGGTCATCACTGTGTGGAATAAAGACTGTCTCTTACAGTTCAGATAACTGGTCAACGGAAGGGAGAGAGGATGTCATGTTCAACCTCTAAGGGAGAATGCCCTTCCTCCTCTCTCTCCCTCCTGCTATCTGGAAGGTAGAAGTAATTGCTAGAGCTTGGAAGACATTTCGGACTATGGGATGGAAGCCATGCACTGAGGAAGTGAAACAACAAGATGGAAGGAGCCAAGGTCCTTGACTGTCATGGGATGACTATACCAGACCTGGTTTGCATTCATATGGACTGTGTTATTACAGACATAAATGTCTATCTTGATTGTTATTTTGAACATTATTATAGCAGTTGAATAAATATCATAATGATAAAAAAATTTTTGAGAATGGGAAAAGCATATGCAATTTAAAAAAAATAATATTTTTAGTAATCACATTTGTGATAGTGTTAGTATTGTTGTACTGAGACTGTTGTGTATAATAAGGAATAAAACAAAAAAGAAATTGGGGCATATTCCAATATTCTAATTCCATCTTCCCATGGCCATAAGAACCAAGATTCCTGGTGTGGAAGAAAAGGGATATAGATATAATAAAGAGGTCAAGTAAAGGCTCTGTAGTCTTCAGTTTGAACTGGAAGTACAAATTTAAAATAATGAGCTATTTTACCTTTAATATGTGTAGATATGTATTTCTTAGCTATGTCCACTGAAAAGGCCTAGAAAATGACCAATCAGGTAGCAATGAACATTTCTAGTACCCAGATTACAATAAAAAATATCATTTCTGCCCTGGCTGGTTTGGTTCAGTGGATAGAGCATCAGCCTGCAGGCTGAAGGGTCCTGGGTTCGATTCCCAGTCAAGGGCACATGCCCAATATGGGCTCCATCCCCAGTAGGGGACATGCGGGAGGCGGCCGATCGATGATTCTCTCTCATCTTTGATGTTTCAATCTCTCTCCCTCTCCCTTCCTCTTTGAAATCAATAAAAGTATATAATTTCTGCCCTGGCCGGTGTGTCTCAGTGGTAGAGCATCAGCCCAAGCACCGAAGGGTCACACAATCAGTTTCAGTCAAAGGCACATACCTGGGTTGCAGGTTCATTCCCTGCCCCTATCGGGGTGCATGTGGGAGGCAACCAATGTGTCTCTCTCACATAGATGTTTCTCTCCCCCCGCCCCCACCACCCTTCCATTCTCTTTAAAAATCAATGGAGCCCTAGCCGGTTTGGCTCAGGGGATAGAGAGTCGGCCTGTGGACCGAAGGGTCCTGGGTTTGATTCTGGTCAAGGGCACAGGCCTGGGTTGCAGGCTCAATCCCTAGTGGGGGGCATGCAGGAGGCAGCCAATCAGTGATTCTCTCTCATCACTGTTGATGTTTCATCTCACTCACCCTTCCTTTCTGAAATCAATAAAAATACTTAAAAAATAGAAATCAATGGAAAAAATATCCTTGGATGAGGATTAACAACAACAATAATAATAATTTATATTATAACAGAAATTTTATATACTCTAAATAAAGGATTTCTTGGGAAAATGGCTAATTCCTGGTCTGGAGCATAAAATGTATAAGATAAGCTTGGAACATCTTATCATATTGCAAGATTATTAGGATCATGTCAAAATTGGTCGAAGGTGGGACATTTTCCACTTCAATAATGATAATAATTACAATGGATTGAAGCCCATCAAATATGTCTAAATCTATAAATTCATAATGATATTAAAAAGAAGAATTGGTCACCTTCAGTAGATAACAAAGGACCAATTCATTTCCTTGTAAACTGGTAAATAAAGGTAAAGAATCAAGCATTTATCCTACATGAATTACACAGCTAGTAACCAAATAACAGATGATAAGAACTGTCTATAATGGTAGTCAAACAAATAAATGGAAAAGAAACAAAAGAATTAGAGCATCACCATTCCAACAAATTAATATACAGATGCATTAAGCACCAACAATTGCAAACATCACAAAACGAGAAAAAAACAAGGCATTATGTGGCTCCTTTATAGTCTTGCCCCACACTACCCAAAGGGATCAAACTTGGATCCAGTCTCTGTATTCACCTTCCAATTTGCAGGAAATACAGAGGAAAGAGGAACACAGTAAACTGTAACATGAATATACAACCAAGAGAATCCAGACTTTGGGAAACTCTTCAGATCAATTGGCTTGGGTTCTTCAATAATAAACAGTAAGAGAGATAGAGAGGGAACCTATACACTTAAAAGACACATTAAGTTGTTGTTTTTGTTTGTTTGTTTGTTTGTTTGTCTGTACTTCATTTTTG
>NW_005357076.1:4490420-4492700 GCF_000412655.1 Myotis brandtii
TGTGAGAGAGACATATCAATTGGTTGCCTTCCAAAGGAATCAAACCCACAACTCTTCGGTGCCCAGGCTACGCTCTAACCACTTAGAGACACTGGCCAGGGCTTGTTTTTGTTTTTAATAGGCAAAACTAAACTGTGGTATCTAAGGAATGTACCTTTAAGTGTAAACTATTTTTAAAAACACAAAAAAAATGGTTACCATAAAAGTTAAGATAATTGTTACCTATCGGGGGAGGGAGAGCTATGATTTAATTGGGCACATGAAATGGGCTTTTGGGGTACGTGGCAGAGTTCTATTTCTTGATCTGGGTTGTAGTTACAAGGGGGTTCACTTTATAATTTATTAAGCCATATATCTGTCTTGAATGTTTGTTGTATGTGTTTTATATTACAATGAAAATATCCATTGCATAAATAAACAAATGGGAACATTACTCCCAGCTTAAAACTCTCCAATGGCTTCTCACAGCAACTAAAATCACATTTAAACTTCTTCCTATGTCTTACAAAGCAGAATATAATACGGTCCCTGCCTATGTTCCTACTTTATCTCCTCCACTCTCCACTGAGACCTTCACTGCTAGCCACGCTGGCCTTCTTGCTCTTCCCACATTCACCCAGACCTTTGGAGCGCTCCCCTCATCATTTCACTAAGGTTTCAAATATCACTTCAGGGAGGCTTTTCCTTGACCAATGTATTTAAAACAGCGTCCTACCTCCTCACCAGTCATTCTCTATATCCTCACTCTGTTTTATTTCTTATTTATATTTGTCTACTTGTTATCCTGTGTATTCCACTAGATTGTAAGCTCCATGAGGGCAGAGACTTGTTCTGTTCTGTTTACTGCTTTATCTGCAACTTCTAGAATAATGTCTGACACATAATGGTATAAAATATTTTTTGAGTGGATGAATGAATGAATTCCCTATACTGCTTCCAGAATATTCCAACACACAGGGTTGGGAGAGCTTCTCAGGATCTTTCTCCAGGCTTGCATTCAATGTGAAAAATGTACATTCTGGACACCCAATAAAAATGTCAGAAAGTGACTCTTCCATTACTACACACTCTACCCACAGTTAAACAGATCATGCACCACCAAAGTTTTCATCACTCATGTGATTTCCTTTTTTTTTAAAGTTTTCATCACTCATGTGATTTCCTTTTTTTTTAAAGTTTTCATCACTCATGTGATTTCCTTTTTTTTTAAAGTTTTCATCACTCATGTGATTTCCTTTTTTTTTAAAGTTTTCATCACTCATGTGATTTCCTTTTTTTTTAAAGTTTTCATCACTCATGTGATTTCCTTTTTTTTTAAAGTTTTCATCACTCATGTGATTTCCTTTTTTTTTAAAGTTTTCATCACTCATGTGATTTCCTTTTTCCTTTTTTTTTTTTAATGATTATAATAACACATTGGCCTTAATGAATAATGAAAGCTTTCAAAGAATTACATATACGGTTTTGCTTTGAGTATCATTTCTTTCATAACTGGTCACACCTGAACTTAGCCAATAAGTCCTACTAAGTACCTGATCTAGAGGAAAGAGGAAAGTCAGAGGAGACAAATAATCCTGAGGTCCCTTCTTCCTGTTCCTCCCTTAGGGTAGGCTCAGTAGGATCTAAATAATTATTGAAGATATATGCCTAATCAGGAAAAAAACTCAGGTTCAAAGAAAGAGAAAGAATGTGTAAAAGAATAGGTCAATAATCCACAGAGTGGACAGCAGCAGCACCTGTAACCTGGAAAAAGAAAAAGAAAATACAAAAAGGTGACAGAAAGAGAAAAAGCTATCCAAAAGAAAGGCAAAGAGAGGGATTATACGAAAAATAAAACAAAAACAAACCTCAAACCTCATAAACACAGACAACAGTATGGTGATTACCAGAGGGACAGGGGAGTGGTGATAAGTAGAAGAGAGTATAAGGGGGATAAATGGTGATGGAAGGAGACTTCGCCTGGGGTAAAACACACAATACAATATACAAATGATGCATTACAGAATTGTACACCTGAAATCTATGTAATTTTATTAACCAATGTCACCCCAATAAATTCAATTTAAAAATAAAAAAATATTATGTTAAATTCACAGAGGAAAGAAGGTGAAAAAGTAAATAAACAACCATACAAATCTACACTAATAAAAGAGAAACATGGTAATTGGCGTACGACCGCTACCCTTCCCATTGGCTAATCAGCATATCCTTATGCAAATTAACTGTCAGCCAAGATGGCGGCCGGCAGCCAGGCAGCTGGAAGCGAACATGAGGCTTGCT
>NW_005357076.1:4493757-4509899 GCF_000412655.1 Myotis brandtii
CCCGAGGGGTCCCAGACTGCGAGAGGGCACAGGCCGGGCTGAGGGACACCCCCCCCACCTGAGTGCACAAATTTTTGTGCACCGGGCCTCTAGTAAATAAATAAAAGACAAAGAAAAGGAAATGGGCCCTCAGACATTCCTAAGCCTTCCAGTTTCATCATCAGACCAATTTAGGTTGACCGGAGTACATACCTCTGCATTTGAACAGTGGAGCTAGGCCCATTCTGTACATCTCCTTGGCCAAACTGGCCATATGCTCCCTGGCCACAAGGGACCTGTGCTGTCGAGGCTGGAGGCACCCCTGAAGAAGGTGGGGCTCTTGACACACCTGAGGGTAAAGGACAGAAACTAAGTGATTGGGAAATAATTTCTCCTCTATCCTGAGCAAGGAATGCAAAGCAAGGATCAATAAGCACAGACCTTCACTGGCCCAATACCACAGCTTTGTAATTAAAAGGACACCATCGATATGCAAATCTAACTACAGTAGATTCTGAACACTGATGCCCAATCAGAGAGCCTCCACTCTCCTAGACCCATACATTACAAGTGAAGCTGTAGCCAGAGCTACAGGAATGTAGGGCCTTCCTATGATCACCATATACTTACTCTCACGCAATCAATCCAGGACAGCCTAAAGTTCTCACCCTAGAATAAAGGTTAATTATTTTAAGGGAAAAGATCACACTTCAGAAACTAGAAACTTGGAACATATATGAGAAAGGTGGCACAGAAAATGACCAAGTAATACACTGAGCTAAGTTGTAAGGAAAGGCACCTCTTGGGGAAAATATTCTGCCAACCTCCTTTCATATATTCTACTTATCTCAACCATATCCTCTTCATCCTCTTCTAAGTGTTCACTCTCCCAATAGCACATGGCTCAGAAAAGTGTTCCCATAGGTTGGAGCCTTTGTTTGCACTCAATAGTTCAGTCGGGACAGTTGGCTTGCCCTCCCATTAGTGGTGCCACCTATGTCTTCACAAAAGCTGGACTCCATCCTTTCTGCTCATCAGAGCTGCCATCAAAGTTCCTTCTACTAGCCCCAATCATCCTTCCTGCATACTGTCCCCAACCATCCTTCCCACCTGAAAGGCAGGGAGAAAGCAATTAGTTACCGGGCACATCATTTTGAAAATGATGCTGACCCCTGTTCAAACATTTGTTTTTCTTTTACTCTGCCCTCAGCAGAGATTAGACACTACAGAACCTGCCTACAGGAACATGATTCATCTGAACCTGCTCACTAGCCATCACAGAACCAGATATGTTCTCCTCTCAATAATAAACCTTCCTCTTGAGGCAATGCCAAACTCCATCTTGATAAGCCAGGACTTGACAGACTGAGGTGGACTCTGTCCAGCCAAAGTTCCAACCCAGAGTAAACCTCTTCCAGAAACCTGAGACCTAATCTCATCATTTCATGATTTTTTTTTTCAAAGTTATAATTTAAATGATAATACTTCTTTCCCCACATCTCACCTATGCCTCCTTCATGGGATTTACTTTCTTAAAAAGCATAAAGCATTGACATACCCTAAGTCCTCAACTAGTCTAACCAAAGATATACTGCTCAACGAGTCCTTAAGGATAATCTGTAGAGTATTAGCTACTCTTCTTTAAAAAAAAAAAAAGTAAAAGCCAAGCACTGATTTTAAGGTAGCATCAGATAAAGTCTTCTCTTATTGTCCTGATATTACTGAGCCTCTGAAAATCAGAGGAAACTCAAGCAAAGGAAAAGGACTATCAGTAGAAAGAAATGAGAGACACCAAAACTCAGGCACACAAACACCACACTTTTCATCCACAAACTAGCTCCCCATGTCCCAAAGTCATTAATTGATAGGACGGTCCGTCCAATGAGAGGCATTATCAATACACATGAGGAACGCCAGGCCGGAGTGGCTCAGTTGGTTGAGCATCAGCTTGTGCACCAAAAGGTTGCCAGTTCAATTCCCGGTCGGGGCACATAACCTGGGTTGTGGGCTCTATCCCCGGTTGAGGCCAGTACAGAAGGCAACCAATCAATCTATCTTTCTTTCTCTCTCTCTCTCTATCCCCCTCTCTCTCTCTCTCTCTCTCTCCCTCTCCCTCCCTCCCTCCTTCCCTTCCTGTCCCTTGCTCTCTCTCCTCTCTCTCTAAGCATGTCCTTGGATGAGAATTAAATATATATATATATAAAGCATAAAGCATTTAGCATAGCATGGTATATGGAACAAGTAATTCCAGGAAGACTTTAGGTCAACAGGAAATAGTCAACCCTGGTCATAGGCTCTGAAGGAGCTGTAACCACAACACTTCCTTCCATCTGCAAACAATGTAGCCAGGTGAGGCTGCACAGGTGACACCCATAGGAAATGAACTGCCATTGAACATGGAAGATGTGCTCCCTTAGATGTCTTAAGGCAGAAACACAGTTACATTCTGTAAAAACAGGGAAGGGCAGACTCCCCAGGGAGGGGCTCTCAGTGGCCAAGAGCCAGATTCATGTTCCTCAATCCGTCACCCCAACTCTCTAGACCATTTTGGCAGGGCAAGACAACCCAACCTCAGAAACATACCTGGAGGAGGTGTTTGCTGGTAGCCGGGTACTGGCCCATTGTAGACTCCATACGGGTTGGGAGGGGCTGTGGATCCTGGTTGCCCACCATAGCTGGATTGATGATGCCCTGGGTAGACAGGCTGGGGCTGCCCATACGGCGGCACCGGTGGAGCTGACTGGTTGACATTCATTATGAGAGCATCCCCAACTTGGTCTCACCTATTAGATAAGAGAGAAGAGAGAAATTAATCGTAACCAACTCTCTAAAAAGAGAGCAACTATACAGGGTGGGAAGTAGAGAGAAAAAAAGGACTGACCTTATCAGGCAGTGATCAGCCTAATCATTCCCACACTCCACAGGATCTTTGTAATTTTCTGCCCCAACCAGTAGCCAGATTACTCCCCAAAGTAAGGATTTTGTTACTCTGAATCCCATGCTTTGTCACTGCCAAGAGGGTGTAAGTTTCAACTGCAGAGAGGTCCCCTGGAATGGAGCTGCAGCCCCCACTCCCCAGTGGTATGATTTCTAGTGTCTAGACACACAAGGAGTCCTGCCACTGATGAACTACTGTGATATTACAGGTAAATGAAACAGTGTTCCCACTTTCCATTCATTCACTCTCGCATCCATTCATTCAACAAACACTGGATACAGTCCAGTGTGCTAGTCATTTTTAATCACTCAGGCTACATGTCTAGCAGATCAGGAAAATTCCCTCCCCCTCAAAAGGCAAATTTCAGAGCGACTGATTAGAGAAATGACATTCTTTGACTAAACTACAATAATCTAAATGCTACTCCATCTCCAATCTTCCCTTCAAAAGCGTGTATGTACCTTAGAACTGAAGCATTAGAATAACTAACTGTAAAGGCCACCTGAAAACTCTAGCAGGTTAGCACTGAGTGCAGGCCAGGCACAAAAAACTTCTAAGGAAACAGTTCAAGAATCAGCAGCAAAGTAAAATTTTATGGGGGAAAAAAAAAAAAGATCATTCACCTTATCCACCAAGCAGAGGGACTATGAGTAGCCAAATCCCAATGCACTCCAACTCTCCTGTTTCTGCTCTATTCATATGCTTGTCATGATTCTAGGCCACCACCAAATTCTTACAATCTTGCCCAGCAACAGAGGAATGAATCAGAGGCCCTTTGCCGGGTCCTTCCAAGAACAGGACTATCCGACCACATCTACTCTGAACGGCCTCATCACTCCCACTGTCCTACCGACAGACGGGCCCCGGAGCAGGAGAGCTCCCAGCTGCCGCAGCGGAACAAGGGGCCTCTTCCCTTTGCTAGGAAGGGTCATCCTGACTCCGGAAAAGCGGAGATGCTCCTGGCTTTAAACTCAGAGCCACCTCAGGCGCTGTTCTTCCAAATCCTAAGCCGTATACAGGTCACAACACTAAGCTTGACAGATATTCCCCTCCCCTCACCTCCCTAAAGTCGGTGTGGGGCTGGGGTGGGAGGACAGGAGCTTCTTCTCCAGGAAATAATTCCCTCAAACACACCCAAGACTTTGGAGCAGGCTCAAGTTTCCACGCCATTCTGGGTGGACGGTCGCAGGGTGACAACCCAGGGGGCGGGACCAGCTTCCTAGAACTCGGAAAGCAGTCGGGCTGCGGAGGCTGGGGGCGCCGGGATCACGCCCGAGGAGCCAGGGCAGCTTCTCGGGCCGCGACGAGAGAGGGCTGATCCACTAAGCATGGAGATCGAGCGTCCTGCGCCCTTCGATAGGCTCGGGGCAGGAAGCGGGAGCCGGAATCGGGGCCGGGAGGAGAGAAGGGAGGGTCGGGTCTAAGACTGATCCTGGATTGCGGATGCGCGAGGTGAGGGTCTCTCACCCGGCCCCGCCGCTGGGCTCCTCCCTTCCCTTTCAGCCTGAACCCCGATCTGGCCAGTGGCACCCCGGCCTCTCCGCTTCTTTCCTACCCACCAACCTCCCGATGCCACTCCTCACCCGGCTCCAGATCCAGGCTCGACTTCGTTCCTAACGTCAAGGCTCCCAGGCTCCACTTCCGGTTCCGAGGGGGCTGTCTTGTCGGCCCCGGAAGTTCCGCCCACACGCTCCAGGGCCCGTCCCCTCCTTCTGCCACGTCTACAGTGGGCACGCGCCCAGGAACCCGGATGCCGCGCATGCGTCACTTTCTTTTCCCATCAGAGCCGCCTCTTGGGAGGGTCCGCAGATTCTTATACATTTGCGCTTTTTTTTTTTTTTTTTTTTAAATCCACCCAGATTTCCCGGTCGCTTTATGCTCTCACCAGCTGAGAAGCGATTGGGAAGACTAGGTCAAACTATCTTCAGTAACAACCCTCAATTGCCTATGACATGTTAGTGATCTCTGACCGAGAGTCCCGTCGCCACTTCCTGCTGACCTTTGACCCCACTGATTTCCGCGTTCCATGTTGTTCTCACCCATGACCTTTGCTGGACTTAACGTGTTCGAGTTCTGGCTCTGCAATTCGCTATCTTGGGCAACTTAATCTCTGCCTCAGTTTCTTTCATCTGTAAAGTGGAGAGGATATTAAATGCCCTTCTAAGAGCTTGTGCCCTTCTTATAGTCCCGTACATTGCCAGGCACCATAGTGAGCACCAGTGAAAGTTACCCACTTTTATTCAGCTCCTTGGTTTAGATGCAGAGCTATGTGAAAGGGAGATGGTCTCTGCTCTCAGAATGCCCCCAGCATTTGGAAGAGCTACAGTTTCTAGAGCAATTATTACCTCTAAAGAGTAACACTAATTGTAGCTAATATTGGTACAATTTTTTAAAATATACATGACCTCATTTAACCCTTTCGATATTTATTCATTTAATAATTGTCTTTGAGCACTGCTGTGTGCCAAGCCATGTTCTTGGTTCTGGGAACGCAGTAGTGCACAAAAGTTCTTCTCTCATATTGTTGACGGTAAATGTTAGTTATTCTGAGGCACAGAGTGGTTCATACATTGAAAAAATTACACTTGTAGTCTGTGCTGGAAGCTGAATTGGTCATGAGCATGCTTTATTTAGTAAATGAGCAGATTGTTCTTGTCCTCAGGAGTTTACAGTCCAGGTCAGGGGTTCTCAAAGTGTGATCCTGGATCAACAATGTCAGTGTCACCTGAGAACCTGTTAGAAATACAAATCTCAGAAATAAAAATCTGATTCAAATACATTGAATCAGAAATTCTGGTGGTGGGCTCAGCAAGCTATGGTTTCACAGGCCCTCCTGACGATTCCTTTCATACACTGAAGATTGAGACCCATCAGTCTAGGACTAGTCTAGGTCAAATAATATTTTCATATATTCATATATATATTTACATTGATAAATTATTTCCTTATACAATCATCTAATTCTATATGCTATCTTATTTTAAGGAACTAGTAGCTTTAAGAGTTTTCCAGGTGATTCCAATGCACACTGAGGATTGAATGAAAGCCACAATGTATGGCACAATGACTTACATGTAGCTAACACTTAATAAATGTTTAAATAGTGAATGAATGGATATTTAGATACTCTTCCTACTGATGAGGTCAAGTAACTGTCCAAGGTCACTTAGCTAATAAATGATGGAATGAGAATCCAAGTCCAGGTCTGATTCTGTATCCCAGGTGTTTTCTATGACTACATACACCAAGGCAAACAGCATTTGGCACACTAGCAGAACAGCTATTCCAGGAAATGCTTTAGCTTTTGATAATTACAGCACCATAATGTTATGTTTTATAACAGAGATCTCTTAACATAGGACACATTCATGTAATGGAAACCTAAAAATAAGTAGGGATTTTATTATTAACACTAGAGGCCCAGTGCACAAAAATTTGTGCACTCGGTGGGGGGATCCCTCAGCCTGGCCTGTGACCTCTCGAAGTCTGGGACCCCTCAGGGGATGTCCACCTGCTGGCTTAGGCCCGCTCCCCGGGGGATCGGGCCTAAGCTGGCAGTCAGACATCCCTCTGGCAGCCCGGAGCCCTCAGGGGATGTCCACTTGCCAGTGGGGAGCAGGCCTAAGCTGCAGTCAGACATCCTTAGCGCTGCAGTGTGTGTGGTCAGTGTGTGTCATAGAGCCTCTCCCGCCTCCACCGCTGTGCTGGCAGCCGTCAGCCTGGCTTGTGGCTCAGCAGAGCTCACCCTGTAGGAGCACACTGACCGCCAAGGGGCAGCTCCTGCATTGAGTATCTGCCCCCTGGTGGTCAGTGTGTGTCATAGTGACCAGTCATTCCCAGTGTTTCTGCTGTTAGGGTCAATTTGCATATTATCCTTTTATTATATAGGATAGAGGCCTGGTGCACGGGTGGGGGCCAGCTGGTTTGCCCTGAAGGGTGTCCCAGATCAGGGTGGGGGGTCCCACTGGGGTGCCTGGCCAGACTGGGTGAGGGGCTGAGGGCCGTTTTTAGGCTGCCCACAGCCCCTTCAGGGGGGATGAGTCCCGCTGGGGGGCCTGGCCAGCCTAGGTGAGGGGCTGATGGCTGTTTTCAGGCTGCCACACCCCCCGGCGACCCAAGCTCACAGCCTCTCTTTTCTTTTTTCTTCTTTTTTTCTGGGATTTATTTATCTTCTATAATTGAAACTTTGTAGCCTTGAGCAGAGCTGAGGGCCGGCCAGGGCAGGTGGGAAACTTGGCTTCCTCCATCGCCGGGGACAACCCAAGCCTCCTGCTCGCTCCACTCCCTGGCCGCCGCCATCTTAGTTGAGTTAATTTGCATAATTGCTCCTGATTGGCTGGTGGGCATGGCTTGAGCGTAGCAGAGGGATGGTTAATTTGCATATTTCTCTTTTATTATATAGGACTAGAGTCCCAGTGCACAAATTCGTGCATGGGTGGGGTCCCTCAGCCTGGCTGACAATCAGGGCCAATTGGGGCAGCGGAAGGTTGGCTGTGGGAGCACACTGACCACCACCAGCGGCAGCTCCTGCATTAGCATATGCCCCCTGGTGGTCAGTGTGCATCATAGCAACCAGTCGACAGTCATTCGGTCACTTAGGCTTTTATATAGAGAGACTAGAGGCTCGGTGCATGAAATTCATGCATGATAGGGGGTCCCTCAGCCCGACCGGCACCCTCTCCAATCTGGGACCCCTCAGGGGATGTCCGACTGCCTCTCGCAATCTGGGACTGCTGGCTCCTAACTGCTCACCTGCCTGCCTGCCTGATTGCCCATAACCCCTCTGCCTGCATGATTGCCCCTAACCACCTCTGCCTACCTGCCTGATTGCCCCTAACAGCTCCCCTACCGACCTGATTGCCCCTAACAGCTCCCCTGCTGGCCTGATCGCCCCTAACCCCTCTGCCTCACCCCACACCTGGGACCCAGGATTCCCTCCTCTGGCGGGTCACAGGCACCTGGGACCTGGGCTTCCCTCCCTCTGGCCAGCTGCAGGCACCCAGGACCTGGGCCGGCTCTCCCGGGCTGCAGCCCCAGCTGCTGGCGCCTGGGACTGCGGGGTGGGCGGCTTGTCCCTCTCCCAGGCTGCAGCCTGGCTGGTCCCCATTCCTCTCTCGTGAGCTCATTTGTGCCTGGCTGGTCCCCATTCCTCTCTCCCCAGTGTTGAGTGTCTGAGCTGTTACAGGGTGATGGCATGAGGGTGTGATGACCATTTGCATATTAGCTCTTTATTATATAGGATAGGTTGGCATATTTATGCACACCTATTTGTATTCACCTGTCCATGACTACCTTATTATAACAGGTAATTTAATTTAGAAACATTTATTTTTTAATATATTTTTATTGATTTCAGAGAGGGAGAGAGATAGAAACATCAATGATGAGAGAGAATCATTGATCAGCTGCCTCCTGCATGCCCCACACGGGATCAAGCCCTTTATCCAGGCATGTGCCCTGACCGGGAATTGAACCCTGACTTCCTGGTTTTTAGGTCGATGCTCAACCACTGAGCCACACTGGCTGGGCTAGCAAAGATTTATTGAGCACTATTTATATCCGTCATTGTTCTGTGGGCTGTTAATTGGCTGTTGCACACAAGTTTCTCATAATCTAAGAGGGAGACAGGCAGATAGACAAACTGTAATAGTGGCTGAAAAATACAACAACAGAAATATATTGATACATCTGTTGCCCAGAGGAAGAAAGGCCTATTGTATAGGTAGGGAGTCAGGAGATGGGCATGAAAGGCTTTATGGAACAGGCAACTGTTCAGCTGGAGCAAAGCTGATCAGAATTCCTCTAAATTGCACCCAGCACTGCAGTGGGATATAGATCTCCATTTTGATTAATAGGTAGATTCATGCAGGAAGGGGCACTCCTTTCTAGGAAGCTTGAGAACTTGTGGGACAAACCCAGCCATTCCTTGCTCTGGAATTGAAGCCTCTGCTGCTGCCACTTTGAAATGAGCTTTGGAGGAAAGCACTTGGAATTAGTCTATGATCCTATCAGGGAAACCCCAGTCCCTGAAAGGGTGTATGTGAGTTATAGAGCCCAGAGAACTACTAGTCTGAGTGCTGAGTAAAAGGCCCCTGCAGGAGAATGGGGGACAGGGGAGAGCAGAAATGTTTACTATAATTAGTTCTGGGAGTAACAGAGCTGGGGGAGGGAGAGGAGTACAGCCGGCAACTATTTTGAGCACAAGTCCGATTGACAGGACACGTGTGCTGGACTGTACTGATCCCAGGGCCAAGTTGCCTGCCTGTGGTGTGTGGTGTGGGGGGGAAGGCCTGGGGCAGCAGGAGCAGGACAGCCAGACAGACAGGCCGGACGGGGTACCAGCACCCCGATTCCTCTCCCTGGGACACTGTCCACACTCCGAGGGCCATAGGCCAACCTGAGCCATGGGTGCTGAGAAGGAGGTGCTGGTCACACTGTCAGGGGGAGCCCCCTGGGGCTTCCGACTTCAGGGGGGGGCCGAGCAGAGGAAACCCTTACAGGTATCCAAGGTAAGGGAGAGCCCCTACATGGAGGTTTCAGGGAAAGGGGGAACTTGGGAAGGGTCATGTGGTGAAGTGGGGGGCGGTGAAGAAGAGGAGTGGGGTGGGTAGATGGGCAGGGAAGCATGCTGAAGTTTGGTGGGGGAAGTAATGTCTGAACACCGGCTCCTTGTGGGGGTGGGGGCTGTTAGAAAAGGGAATTCCTGGTTTCTGGTAGCGAAGAAAAAGAGCCTCGGTCTCAGTTCCCTGCGGCACCATAGCAGCAGAGGCTCAGGGCTGGCCACCCAGTCTCCTGGGTCTGTGCCTCTACCCCAAACTCCAGGAATGTAGGGAAGGTTCTAATTTCTCTCTAACTAAACTGATATGTGATGAGCTGAGGCTGTCATGCCAGCCCAGCCTAGCCCTGCCCTGCCCTGCCCTGCCCTGCCCATGCCTTCAATGCTCCTCTTTTCCTACGCCAGATCCTTCCTCACTAAGCAAGACTCTTTTTTTGGTGCTAGCCTGTCAGTTGAAGTTGTTACCCTATTGGTTTCATCGTACAGGCTTAATTTTTTCAACTGTAAAATGTGGGTAACAAGAGTTCCTATTTCATAGAAGCACTCTAAGGATTAAATGCAATAATACATGTAGAGTGCTTAGCACCATGCCTAACATTTAGTAAGCACTCAGTAAAAGACAGCCACCATGGCACACCTATCTAAACTGATATGTGATGAGCTGAGGCTGTCATGCCAGCCCAGCCTAGCCCTGCCCTGCCCTGCCCTGCCCATGCCTTCAATGCTCCTCTTTTCCTACACCAGATCCTTCCTCACTAAGCAAGACTCTTTTTTTGGTGCTAGCCTGTCAGTTGAAGTTGTTACCCTATTGGTTTCATCGTACAGGCTTAATTTTTTCAACTGTAAAATGTGGGTAACAAGAGTTCCTATTTCATAGAAGCACTCTAAGGATTAAATGCAATAATACATGTAGAGTGCTTAGCACCATGCCTAACATTTAGTAAGCACTCAGTAAAAGACAGCCACCATGGCACACCTATACACACACAATCCCAGTCTCCCAGAATCTGCAGGACTCCCTCCAATCTGGAATAATGTTCTAAAACACTAGACTATGTAGATAATAGTGCCTGGGATTCCAAGGCCTGGGAGTGAACTATTAGCTAGTATAGATATTGCCCTTATAGGAAAATCTTGGAAAGCCATTTCTAGCACCTGTCCTGCCCCCAATCCTCTCATTCGATGATTATCCTACTTCCCCTCATATAATGTATTGCTCCCTCCACTCTGTACCTTCTTCCCTCTAGGAAGGCCCCCTTAACTGCAGTCCCATGCCCCTCTCCACCCTTTCTTACACTGCAAATCCCTTCCACACATGGGTCCTTCCTGTCCTAACTCCGTTCATGCTATTCCCCCTTGGAGCCCTCCCTCACTACACTCTCTCCTCCAACACCTTCTCAGATCCGAAGACGGAGCCAGGCTGGCAGAGCAGGACTCCGAGAGAGGGACCAGCTTTTGGCCATCAATGGGGTCTCCTGCACCAGCCTCTCTCACGCCAGTGCCATGAGCCTCATCGATGCCTCAGGGACTCAACTCATCCTCACTGTGCAGAGGTATGGACTCCTCCCAAGGCGACCCACCCTGTCCCCCTGCTCCCTGACTCAGCTCTGTGTCTCACTGGCCTGGCTTCAGCAACTGACAAGTACCTATTTCTGCTCGTGTATCAGTGCTGGAGTATAGATGTTAGTGTAGGCCTCCCAAAGGGCTTGAATAGATCTGTACTTTAGGGATGGAGTGTCGAGTGGCTATCTGAGTGTGTGGGCCTCCTTCAACCCCTTGCCTGTCTCATTATCACATCTCCCTCGAAGTCCATTTCTACTCACAGTCCTCCAAGCACATTTGCCTCCCAGTTTGTCTTCAGATCTCCACTCTCACCAACCCATTGCACCTACATCTCCCTTCTCCCCTTACCTCCTTTTCCCATCCCCTCCAGATCTCTAACTGGCAGTCATCCAACCCATTTCTCAAGTTCTCTCATCTTCCGCAGGGTAGAGGATGAAGGGCCTTTGCGATCTCCATCCCCTGGTGAGCTTCAGGTGCTGTCACCTTTATCTCCGATGAGTCCTGAGCCCCCTGGTGCTCCAGTTCCCCAGTCTCTTCAGCCTGGGAGCCTCCTCTCACCCCCTGATAGTGAGGCTTACTACGGAGAAACAGACAGTGACGCTGATGGCCCTGCCACCCAGGAGAAGCCCCGCCGACCCCGCCGCCGAGGCCCCACAAGGCCCACCCCTCCAGGAGCCCCACCTGATGAGGTCTACCTGTCTGACAGCCCTGCAGAGCCGGCACCTGCTATCCCTGGCCCTTCCAACCAGGGTGACAGCCGTGTGAGCTCCCCATCTTCGGAGAATGGGGCCACCCTTAAGCCACCCCCAGCCGAGGCCCTGCTGTTGCCCCATGGTACCCTCCGGCCTGGCCCTCATCTCATCCCTATGGTGGGGCCTGTTTCCCACCCGGTGGCAGAAGATCTTACTACCACCTACACCCAGAAGGCCAAGCAAGCCAGTGAGTGCCTGAACCATCTCCCCCTAGCCGGGATCTTTTCATCTGAGCCCTAAATCTACCCCGTCATAACCATACCTTATTCTTCCCTTGTATATAGTCTTGGGGACAAGTGGAGAAGAGTGATGAGTAGGAGAGGGAAATAATTATTATCATGGTCCCCATTATTTCTGCTGTTGGAACTAGTGCAGGAAAAAGGTACAGGTGGTTCAACCCAACTCAGTAATAGGGTAAGTAGGGAAGTTGAAAAGAGACATGAATCAATGAAGGCTTTGCTTGTTGTCCTTGCTATAATTTTGCTAGGTGCTGGATATAGGGCAGGGAAGTACTTTGTTTTTTTAAAATATATTTTATTGATTTTTTACAGAGAGGAAGGGAGAGGGATAGAGAATTAGAAACATCGATGAGTGAGAAACATCGATCAGCTGCCTCCTGCACACTCCCCACTGGGGATGTGCCCGAAACCAAGGTACATGCCCTTGACCGGAATCGAACCTGGGACCCTTCAGTCCAAAGGCTGACGCTCTATCCACTGAGCCAAACCGGTTAGGGCCAGGGAAGTATTTTGAAGCAGGGCACGGCTACAGGGCCTCTTCAGTGTTAACTGCAGGCATAGAATCAGAGCAGCCTTTGACCTTTGTAAATTCAGTTAGCATTCCTGGGGACTGGGAGGCTACCAGATAGTCATGAGTCCCTAGGACAGTGGTTCTCAACCTTCCTAATGCTGCGACCCTTTAATACAGTTCCTCATGTTGTGTGGTGACCCCCAACCATAAAATTATTTTCGTTGCTACTTCATAACTGTAATTTTGCTACTGTTATGAATCGTGATGTAAATATCTGATATGCAGGATGTATTTTCATTGTTACAAATTGAACATAATTAAAGCATAGTGATTAATCACAAAAACAATATGTAATTATATATGTGCCCCAGGCCTTAGGCGACCCCTGTGAAAGGGTCGTTCAACCCCCAAAGGTTGAGAACCGCTGCCTTAGGAAGTGGTAGAGGGAGGGATCTTCAGCTCTTTATCTCAGGCAAGAATGTAGGCCTGGGCAGGAAAAAAAAACCCACCACGAAACACAGTTCCACTTATCTCAAGCTCTCTGCTATTTTTTTTTTTATTGCTAAAAGTATTACAAAGGGTATTACATATGTGTCCTCTCTGCTATTTTTGATGTGAGCTATAGAACACGGTCTAAGAGTGAACTTTCTCCCCATCCTATGCTTACCATGCCTCTCCCCAGCGCCCTTTCTCATCACTGTGGAAATGTCCGGATTATCCCTCTATTTCTCATCTCCCATTCCTCCCCTCCACCATTCTGATTCCTGATCCATAGAATTTTTGTGTCTCTAAGTCTGTATTAGAAACTAAAGATGTGACAGTTTAGCGTCTGGCATCCCTAAGAATGTCCCATATACCACAAAGAAATTCCAGATGCATGCCCAGGATCCCATGCTTATCCCCAATTCTCATTTTAGCACTCTCTCCCTTCCCATCATGCTGGGTGAGACTGGAGTTGGTGGCTCAGGGCTATTTTTAGTCAAGCAGACCTCATTGTCCAGTGGGGTGAAGTGGGGGGAAGGGTAGGCAGGTGCCCACGTCTATCACACCGGGGCTTGTGGAGCAGGCCAGAGAAGGGAGGGGGACAGGCTCCAAAAATAGCAGAGTGAGCTCATTCAGCTGCCAGCTCTGGGGACAAGACAAAGGGGCTTTAAAAGGCATGGGGGGTGGCTCAAGCTGGTCCAGCTCCAGCCAACACTGCCTTTCTCGGCATGGAGACCTTTGAGCCCATCGGCCAAGAGCCCCTCAGCCAAGCCAGCTCCAACAAAGCTCCAGGCCCAGCTCCTGAGCTCCAGGACCCATTCTATGCAGGTACTACCTTCCCATAGCCAAGGGAGTCCTGGGATCTGGAATGCAGGGGAATGCATCAACAGTGAGGAAGGGAGGTCTTTGGGAAAGGTCTTACTCCCTTATCTATTCCTCCTTTTTGCCTTCGTCTTCCTTCTTTTCTAAGGAAAGTTTCATGACCCCTCTCTCAGAATGGACTAATGCTGTGGTCACATGTCAAAGAGGTTTGTGACCACATGAGCTGTAGAAAATTCAAGGGGAGAGTGTGTGTATGAGAGAGAAGGGTGAATAATCCATGAATATATTAAGGTCTGTATGTGGGAGAAAATATGTGTAAGAAAGTGTCTGTATACAGGTGTAGCTAGTGACAAGAAAGCTTTAATAGTAATGGTTACTCACAGTGGAACTTATGGCTGCTGTTAAATGCTAAATTTACCTACATTATCTCACTTAATCCTCATAGCAACCCTATGAGGTAGCTATTATCATTCTCATTTACAGATGAGGAAACTGAACTTCAATGAAGTGAAGTAACTCTCCCCAGAACCAAAAACCTAAGCTGAACTCTGACTCCAATATCTATCTCTTGTTCACAGTTCTATTCTGTGGGATAAATGTGGGGATGGGCACATTGAGAGCTCTAATTAGAAGGGAGCTTGGTATCTTGAGTAGAAAGTAGATGGAATTTCAAGAATTTTTTTAGGAGGAACTGGGGATCATGGATCAGAAAGCCCAAGGCAGGGTCCCAGCAGCAGGGCAGCCTCTCCCACTTCCTGGCCCCACCTACCAGGCCCCACATGGCATGGGAAGCCCTGCCCTGCCTCCCCTTAGTATATAATCCTTTTGTGCCAGCCTGGTAGTGGCTGCCTGAGCTCTCTACCTAGAAGGCTGACCCCTAAGGAAGATTACTCCACTCGCAACCTCAGCTGGGGGGAAAGGTGAATAGATTTACTCAGTGACTTTGAGGCATAAAGATTTGGAGGATTGCCTTGGAGAGCAGCACTCTAGTTTTCCCTGCATTTCGGACCTGACGCTATTCCTGGCTGTGAGTAGCGGGATGTGAGGCAAAGCGTGCCTGGCAGTTGGAAGGCCAATGTCTGCTCTAAAACTTCGTTCAAACTTCTAGGAAAAGGACCTTTGCAGGGGGAACTCTGGGAAGAAGGGCCATCTGGAGTGTGCATGTGTGTGAATATATTTAAGTGACTCTATGTGTTTTTGTTTAAATACCTGTGTGAACTAGGGTATATGTAACCTCGGGTATGTGTAAATGAGAGAGAAAGGTACATGAGAAAATGTGCCCACAGCTGGCTTTTACTAGCCCCATATGCTTGTTGAAATGATGGGTAGTGGGTTATTCCTATGAATGTATATGATGTGGACGGCATGGTGGGGGTGGAATTGTGAATGAAGATCCTTGTTGCTAAGGGTCCTTTGTGTCCTTATCATAGGGGATAAGTGAATAAGTCCCAAACTTTCTGAGATCTCTGTAATGTGATCTCTGTGGTGGGAGAAAGGTGTCCCTTCTCATCTTTTGTCTCCCTGGGACCTGCCTCATCTTTCTGCCTGGGAAGTGACCCCCCCCCCCCAACCCACCCCTGCGTTGTCAGCCAGAAATGGAGGGAGGCAGGGGAGGAATGTGAGTGGGGTGGGTAAGAGCACATCTCTGGGAAGATAGCAGAGTAGAGGGAGGCGAGGATGGGAGAGCTGTGGTCAGAGTGGTGTCTGGACAGCCAGCTAGACTCTGCCTTCCTTCCAACTGTCCTTGGTTTCACCTTTCACCCGCCAATCGGCCCCCAAGTCAGAGGACCTTGAGAAGTCGGGAAGTGGGAGGGCCGAGGCGGCCGGCTGGGGAGGGGGTGGAAGCCTGGGGAAATGGACTCCAGGAGGCTCACGAGCTTTTCCCCTCCGGCCTCCCAGAACTGCAGCGGGCAGAGAGCCTCCAGGAGAAGAGCGTGAAGGAGGCCAAGACCAAATGCCGGACGATTGCGTCCCTGCTGACGGCAGCCCCCAACCCCCACTCCAAGGGGGTGCTTATGTTTAAGAAAAGACGGCAGAGAGCCAAGAAATACACCCTGGTGAGCTTCGGGTCTGCAGCTGGGACAGGCGCCGAGGAGGAGGAAGACGGGGTCCCTCCGACGAGCGAATCCGAGCTGGACGAGGAGGCCTTCTCCGACGCCCGCAGCCTCACCAACCAGTCCGACTGGGACAGCCCCTACCTGGACATGGAGCTGGCCAGGCCGGGCTCAGGCGCAGCTGAGGGCCCGGGAGGGCAGCTGACTGAGGCCTCGGGGAGAGGGGTCCAGCTCTGCCAGCAGCA
>NW_005357076.1:4511013-4563700 GCF_000412655.1 Myotis brandtii
CGCTCGCACGGGCATCCTGCAGGAGGCCCGGCGTCGGGGGACTCGGAAGCAGATGTTCCGGCAGGGGAACGAGGAGACGAAGAACTCTCCCAACCCCGAGCTGCTGTCGCTGGTGCAGAACCTGGATGAGAAACCCCGGGCCGGGGGTGCGGAGTCTGGCCCGGAGGAGGATGCGCTGAGCCTGGGGGCTGAAGCCTGCAACTTCATGCAGCCACCAGGGGGCAGGAGTTACAAGACCCTGCCTCACGTGACACCCAAAACCCCGCCCCCCATGGCTCCTAAGACCCCGCCCCCTATGGCTCCTAAGACTCCACCCCCAGTGGCTCCCAAGCCCTCATCTCGAGGGTTCCCCGAAGGGCTAGTAAATGGGGCGGCCCCTTCTGCTGGAACCCCTGAGCCACCCAGGCTTCAGGGCCGGGGTGGGGAGCTGTTTGCCAAGCGGCAAAGCCGAGCGGACAGGTTCGTGGTAGAGGCCGCACCTAGTCCTGGCCTCGGCCCTCGGCCCCGAAGCCCTTCTCCTACTCCCTCGCTGCCCCCTTCCTGGAAATACTCACCCAATATCCGAGCCCCGCCTCCTATTGCTTACAACCCACTGCTCTCACCCTATTTCCCCCAGGCTGCCCGAACGCTCCCTAATAAGGCCCAATCCCAGGGGCCGCGGGCAACCCCCAAGCAAGGCATCAAGGCTCTGGATTTCATGCGGCACCAGCCCTACCAACTGAAAACTGCCATGTTCTGTTTTGATGAGGCTCCCCAGACTCCTGGTCCCACCTCCTCAGGGCCCCCCAAAACGGCCCGAATCCAGGAAATCCGCCGATTTTCCACTCCAGTACCCCAACCCACTGCAGAACCCCTGGCCCCCACTGTGCTTGCCCCCAGAGCAGCCACTACATTGGACGAGCCCATCTGGAGGGCAGAGCTGGCCTCAGTCCCTGTCCTCAGCCCAGCCCCTCCTCCAGAGTCTCCCAGGGGTCTTGGGACCTCACCCAGCTCCTGTGGCTTCCAGGTAGCCAGGCCCCGGTTTTCCGCCACCAAAACGGGATTGCAGGCTCAGGTGTGGAGGCCTGGTGCAGGCCACCACTGAGCAGGGCACAGCTCCCAGGACCAAGGAGAACTAGTTGCTTCTCCAGTGCCTAAAGTTGCTTCTCCTACCCAATCCACCCCCTCTCTCGGGCATTTGGAGGTTAAGTTCCCTCCTGCCAGAGGTAGTTTTGGAGTTGGTGTCCCATCCCTGTTCCTCCTGGCTCCCAACCTCCCTGCTGCTTTCCAACCTAATACTTCTGCTTTGGTATCTGTGCTTCTCTTTGTCTCTGTAGTTTCTTGCCTGGATCTTTGTCTTTATCTCTAGGTCTCTCCACCCATGTTCCCTCACTGGTCTGTATTTCTCTACTTTGTTCTTTTCTCTGTGAACTTCATAACATTCAATGAGAAGTATACAGAGAAGCTACCACTGAGCACTCAACAAGAATCTCACCACCAGGCAGGCAGCAATGAAACGGAATTGATCCTTGTTTGCTCTAAGTTATTCTCTACTGCTCATCTTTTCCAAACTTGGCTGGCATATACCTCGGCATGTACGTATGCGTATGTATGTGTGTACGCATACGCAAGTGTACAGATGTGCTCTTCTGTCTGAGGCAAGAGTAAGAGGACAGATCTAAATAAAGACCTAATGTGGGTCTCACCCTTGCACTGATGAAAGAAGGGTGAGATGACCCCACATGGATAATCTAGGGGAGAAAGAGGCTCACTACAGTTGAAGACTAGCATCTGTAACTGGTATACAGCATCTTGTGAAACGTATGGAGTATGGGGAGACGTGAAGGACCAAGGCAGTTTGTATGGGCTGCATTATACCAGTTAGATCAGGAATCGAACTAAAAATTCTATTCCTCAGGATTTCAGACAGTTAGCAACTTGACAGGCCCATGCTGGGCAACAAGCACCCAGGAAGTGAACAAAAAGAAAAATTTCCTCTGAGAATGAACAAATCATTGGCTTCACGTCCTCTAAGCCTCGGACAGACAGAAAGAAGAGAGCCATGGTGTGGAAAATGAGGCAGAACCAGGAGCAGAGCAGAAATTAATGAAATCAATTGAGCCACAAAGAGGAGCATGGTGAGACAGTGAGAATGCAGTGTTGGCAGAGAGTAAAGTTAGGTAACAAGAAACCAACTGTGGGCAAGAGGAGGATTTGGGGGGAATTGTGATGGAGAAGAATGCATTTGTTAGAGTGAAGTGGATGATGGTGGGGGGATGTCAGAGTATATACTGAGTGTTGAAAAAACAGTTGGTATCTGTGCTACCTCCTTTGAGTCTGTCCCTCTGTCTTCTCTTTTTTAAAATTTAAAAGTATATTTTTTATTGATTTTTTACAGAGAGGAAGGGAGAGGGATAGAGAATTAGAAATATCAATGAGAGAGAAACATTGATCAGCTGCCTTCTGCACACCCCCTACAGGGGATGTGCCCGCAACCGAGATACATGACCTTGACAGGAATCGAATCTGGGACCCTTCAGTTCGCAGGCCGGCGCTCTCTCCACTGAGCCAAACTGGTTAGGGCTGTCCCTCTGTCTTCTGCAGCTTGTCCTGACTACCTGGGAAAGGGCGAGGAAACACCTAGAGCCAACCCTCTTTTCAGTCCTACCCTACCCCTCAGACCCTAGCTCTTGTTCCTTTCCAGCTCCAGGTCCTGATCTCTGATCCTAGAGGAGTGGAGACTTCCCTTTCACCATGACTACCAAGGGTCACGTTTGCTGCTTGATCTGGAAATTGATCATTTCTTTTGCATATTGGGTGTGAGTCACAGTACTTTTGTTTGTGCACAAGAATAAACTTATACCCCACACCTTCTGTTGCTGTCATCTCTTCTAGGTTTATACCCAAATCCTGATTTCCCCTTGATCTTAACTCATTCAATGATCCTGACCTCCCGATTCCTGGTCTCTTTCTCCATTGCTGCCCTCCTATGTTTCATCCTTTTGCCCTTTTCCCCCCGGTCTCTGGATCTTCTCTACCAATTCTGTCCCATTTCTATTTAGTCACTTCTACCACGCCCCTTGGTTCCCTCTCCCCACATTTCCCATACAGACTATCCCTCTTTCAATCTCTTGCTCCATACTTCCCAAGCTAGGCCTCAGTTTACAGAACTAAGAGAAGTTGGGAAGGCCTTTTGCCATCAACATTTCCTAGCTCCCTGGAGGAAGCCACCATATTTCCATGGGAAAACAAAATGGCTGTAGGTCAGTGGTTCTCAACCTTCCTAATGCCGCGGCCCTTTAATACAGTTCCTCATGTTGTGGTGACCCCCAATTTCATTGTTACAAATTGAACATAATTAAAGTATAGTGATTAATTACAAAAACAATATGTAATTATATAGGTGTATTCCGATGGTCTTAGGTGACCCCTGTGAAAGGGTCGTTCGACCCCCAAAGGGGTCGCGACCCACAGGTTGAGAACCACTGCTGTAGGTGAAGGTGGGATGGGAGAGGGAAGAACAATAGAGGGTGGGCTGATAGTGTGGATTGAGACTAATAAAGAAAAGAAGGCACAAGAGGCAAACTAGAATGAAAGACTTTGGAGAAGAAAAGTGCCATTGCTCCGATTTTACCAGCAGGGGGCATATTTGCACCAATAACCAGGTCGAGGACCCAGACACTCCTAAGTACAGTCTCAGAATTCCAAAGGAAGGGCCCAGAGAGCATAGGCTAAATATTCTATCTTTATCACCTGGTAGTTAATTTAGGCACTCAATGACAGGAGACCAAAATTTTGGTTTGTTATTGAGGGGAGGATGGTAGTGATGATGAAATCACCATTTGCTATTTGGTTTTTTTCTTCTAATTGCTTCTTTGGGTTGGGAGCAAATGGAGAAGGAAGACAAAAGATGAGGGATCTAGAAGCTAAACTGATCTAGGAAGAGGCCAACTACAGAAAGCTCAAAGCCCTTTCAGCTCCTAGCCCGAACCTGGAAAGTTTAGGATGGGAAAAGGGCATGGTCAGGAAGAGTGGAGAGCTCACAGAGGGACAGGGGGGTATTCTGGGAGCTATGAAACCCATTTCTTAAAGCAGCCACACAGGGTGGTTCCAGAACCTAAGCAGAAGGTAGAGGAGGATCCAGATGTTCATGGAGCTACTAGGGAAAGGGCTGGGCACATGACAGGCTTCTCACAAGGGGGCTCTCCAGCTAGTGCCCCTGCCCAGAGGTTTCTCTGGAACAATGCAAATGGGGTATGTGTTCCTTTAAAGAAAAGTCTAAGTAGGAACCTTAGAGAGTAAGGCCTTGGTAGGTCAGAAGCCTTCATACACTTCTCAGAGAGACATCAACATCTATCCTGCAGAGTAGGCTGAACTGAGCACCCCAATAGAAAATAGGGGTGAAAAGGCAGAAATTGGTCAGGTCTTCCCCACATCTTCCCTTACAGCCTAGAAAGCACTGGGTTTGGTGAATTTGGCCCCTTAATCTGCTAAGATCTGGCCCTCCCAGAGGAAAGGTCAAACCATCCAGGAACTTTCAAAGAGTAGTTCCATTGTGAACAGACATCCCTTCCCCAAACACAGTGCCTTAAGCTTTCCCACCCCAAAATGCACCCACATGTCCTTCCAGCTGTGATGTAGATCGGCTCTGAGTGGCTCTCCAGGTTCTTGTTTTTCCACTCTGAATTCCTATCTACCATTTGCTGCCTACCTCCTCTCCCCTTCTCAGTTTTCACTTTCTCCCTGAATGCTTCTCAGACTCTAGAGCAGTGGTTCTCAACCTTCCTAATGCCGGGACCCTTTAATACAGTTCCTTATGTTGTGGTGACCCCCAATTTCATTGTTACAAATTGAACATAATTAAAGCATAGTGATTAATCACAAAACCAATATGTAATTATATATGTGTTTTCCGATGGTCTTAGGCGACCCCTGTGAAAGGGTCGTTCGACCCCCAAAGGGGTCGCGACCCACAGGTTGAGAACCGCTGCTCTAGAGGTTAAGCCAAAGGGAATTCCTGGGCAGACTGGCTCAGATAACTTAGTGGGAGAATCCCAAAGGCCTTTGTGTCATTCCTGAGCCTCTGGACGAGGAGGGCGGGATCTTGGTTCCAGGGTCTCAGTACCCCTTGTGCCATTTGAGCTGCTTATGCTCACCATCTCTATTAATAACCACCCTCCCTCCCCCACTGCCAGTGCTTCCCCCACGCCTGCCCAGCTCAGGTTCTCCAGTCACAGCAGCTCAGTCCTCCAAAGCTGCTGGACCCCAGGGAGAGCTGACCACCGCCCAAGCAACTGGTAAGTCTCCAACTCTATAACCAGAGGGGCTGGAGCCCATTCTGCTGACTGTTGTGTCTGTGAACGCAGAAGCGGCCCTTGATCCTGGGGTGGTTCCCTCTCCCCCGTCTGTGCTCAGCTCCCAGCTGTCCAGTTCAGGGGAGCCACAGAGAGTTGGAAGGAGAGGGTCCCTGAAGGGTGTGGGGAATAGAGATCTGGGGGAGGCACTGGAGAAATAAGAAGGGGGGTCTAAGAGGAAAATCAGAACCTCGAGGCTGAGAGATACAGGGAGAGTCCATTTAGCAGTTCCTGGGCTCTGACCTCAGCAGACCCCACTACGTTAGCAGAACTGCAGATGTGTTGTGGGACAGGACTCAACAGAAAACAACATTTTTGCTGGTTGCCAACGTCTCTCAAGGAGGAGCTGAAGTCTGTATCTTTTCCAGCTTGTCCCCCTTCACTGCCAGAGACTATTATTATGTCCCTGTCCTCCTTCAAATTCCCACTGCTACGATATTGCTGAGTTGACATGCATCAAGGTTCAAATGTCCCCTGACCCGCCCCCCACCCCTCTCCAATTCTGGGGTCTGGGATAGGAGTGACTGAAATGGAGCAGGGAGCACTGCTGTGACCTCCCAGGCCATATTCCAGCTGGCCCAATGGAGGAGCAACAACCTCTCCTTCCTATGGAGAATGTTTTTGGCTGGATCTCAACCCTGGCAGAACATTTTTTTCTGACCCCCTGGGGGTTGGGGAAGACTGAGGAGACATCAGAGCTTGGTATGACAGCCCCGATCTGAGATCCCCATGCAAATAAAAACTTCAAATCATGCTAATGAAACCTGGGTGTTACTGCCTTCGTGTTACTTGTTTGTTTTAGCCCCTGCCTCCCAACATACACTGTGCATCTAACGCATGCACTGGCACTTTGTAAAACAGCTGCAAAGAGGTTGGGAGAAGGTAGGGGCAGGGCTACATCTATAGTTTCTGCCCTGCCTCTCAAGAGAAGAGAAGCCCTAAAGCTTTCACCACTTGAGGGAATTTATTTTGTTGAAAATCTAATAATGAAATTTTGCTCCCTGAAGCCCTTACTGTAGGCACACCCTTCCCAATCCCTGTTCATCTTTCAACTCCCTTTTCCCACCCTATCCAGGCTGAATCCTACCTCCACAATGCCGCTCTCAGGAACGCCAGCCCCCAACAAAAAGAGGAAATCCAGTAAGCTGATCATGGAACTCACTGGAGGTATGGCATATTTGCACCTGCCTAGTATGGGGCTTCTTATTAAGAGTATCTCTGGCCCAAGAGTCTCAGAAATATCGTAAGGTTATATATATCTTAGGGTGAAGAGACAAGAGAAATTCAGGGGTAGGGTGGGGTGAGGGATGGTGGTAGTGGGATAGGAGAAAGTATTCAACACTAACTCTTCACCCTTCCACACTTGTAATCTGAGACAATAATACCCAGGCCATATTACCCAGAGTAGGTCCAGGACAACAGGACCCACAGGTCAGTGAGGTAGGTATGTTTAAGGAAGAAAATATATGCAATGGAGAGTGGCACAGAGTTAGGTTTCCATAAATGGTTAATCTCCTTACTTCTCTCCTCAAAGCTAGGGAGCCTGTGTACATATTTAAAATGGAAAACTGCACAGGCTGTTTGCAGCCAGAGTTCACTGAGGGGAAGAGTAGGAGGAGGAGTTAAGGCAGGAGTATACTAAGAGGTGTCCAACTCCGCACTGTGTTGGCCTTTGGGCTTTACCACAGGCTACAGCTTCCCCAGGGGCTTCCATCTATGATGTACTTTATTTGCCCTGTAACCCCATGTCCATGTCCCCTTGACCCCATTCATTCTCTCTACTCTAGTATTTCCACTATCTCTACTCTGCAACCCAGTTCCCATGTATTCTCTCCAACTTCAAAACTAGGAAATCAAAATCCCTTACAAACTAGACAGAATTTGATCAGACGTCACAGACAGCATCTGCTTCCCTTAGCGATCTCTGCTGGGACACACACACTGAGTTATGGATGACATCTGCATTCTGAGCCCAGAAAACCCTGTTTTCCTCTTTCCCTTGCCTCTTCCTCCCCACCTCCCTAAAAGGTGGACAGGAGAGCTCGGGCCTGAACCTGGGCAAGAAGATCAGTGTCCCCAGGGATGTGATGTTGGAGGAGCTGTCACTGCTCACTAACCGGGGCTCTAAGATGTTCAAACTGCGGCAGATGCGGGTGGAGAAATTTATCTATGAAAACCACCCTGATGTCTTCTCTGACAGCTCAATGGTGAGTTCGGAACTTTACTACTCTCAAAGCCTAGTGCCCCTTCTGAAAGCTTCGTGGTAGGCCCCGCATCTCCAAAATACCGCCAACCTCCCTTTCCCAGAAATTTAAAAGCCCATTAAAACCCCCAGATACAGTGAGCCCTCAACAGCTCCAGGCGGAGTTACAGCCCACCTCTGGAAACTCAGTCTCCATCTTAGAGCTAGTGAAGGTGGGTGGGGAGTACCACACCCACAGGGAGAAAATTCCTTTCCAGTATGGGTAAGTGTTAAAGATAGGGTTGCCAGATAAAACACAGGTAGCCCAGTCCTGCGTTTTAAAGTTGAGACACACACAGATAATTTTTTTAGTAAAGTATGTCCCATTCAATATTTTGACATAAAAAAAAAAAATTTTTAAATACCAAGACACAAACTAAAATTTTAGGTACAAAATAAATACTTTTTAGTATAAATATGTCCCAGAAACTATTTGGGACATAAAAATTAAAAACTTTTTTTAATCCTCTCCCGAGGATATTTTTCCATTGATTTTTACAGAGAGGGGAAGAAGTGAGAGGGAAAGACAGAGAGAAACATTGATGTGAGAGATACACATTGATTGGTTGCCTCCTGCACACACCCTGACCAGGGCCTGGGCTGGGGAGGAGCCTGCAACTGAGGTACGTGCCCTTGACCAGAATCGAACCTGGGAGCCCTAGGTACGGACCTAGGCTGACTATCCACTGAGCCAAACTGGCTAGGGCTAAAAATTAAATTTAAAATATAGGGCACTCATTTAAATTTGAATTTCAGATGTACAACGGATACTCTCATATATAAATATGTCCCATGAAATATTTGTGGCATATTTATACTAAAAAAGTATTTGTTGTGTGTCTGAGATTCAAATTTAGCTAGTGTCCTGTAATCTCATTTGCTAAATCTGGCAATCCTATAAAGAGTTAAATGAATTTTTATAGCCATCTCCTTCTTGAGCCATTCTTTTATCTAAGGACCTCAGATGTGGGGACTGACACTATCCTTGAAGATCCTACGTTCCCTAGTCAGGATTCTTCAAAGAAATAGAAGTAGGGATTGAAGAGAGGCCAGGCACAAGATGTTATAGCTGAGAAGGAGGGCATCGTCTCCATTTCCCTTTCACCCCCTCTAACTCCCCTGGGTAGTCAGGGGGGAGTGGAAATAGATGCATACATGGGGCCAGGGGCAGAAGTGTCTGTCACTGGCCTTTATGGAGAAGCAGAGTAAAAATGCTGAGCCAGTTATATCTAACTTTAGGAGACCAAAAGCCCTCCTTCCTGCCTGGGTCTGGTTACACTGGGTGGAGCAAGGGGATGTGCACAATGGGTGGCCAGTAGAGCCTCCTGAAGGAGTTGGTGGGTTATTTTTAGGCTTTGGGGTGAATCCAGTTTTGCTCTTTTGGTCACCCTTCCCCCTCCCCACTATAGTTTCACTGTCAAGAAGTCCTGGTCCAACAGGCACCTAGAGGAGAGAGGGAGAGAAAGAGAAAAAGAGAGAAAAGAGTTCTGTCTGTTAGACAAGATGAGGAGGGGGCTGGACAGAGACCTCTGTAGTTCTTCAAATGAAGGCTGGGTTCTCCATGCCAAAGCTGTATCTCAAATTCTAGTTGAGCCGAAGTCTTGGTCCTCTTTGCTTTGGTAAGAATGGGAAGGAGGGGTGTGGAGAATGAGTTGTCGCCATCCTAAGGTATTATTAGGGGAACTGAGCCAATGGGGCCCTGCCCCTTAAGGAGAGTTTAATTCCTCATAGTGGGTACACTATTCATCTATTGGCGGGGAGAATCTTAGAGGATTGGGGGCCCTGCCACTTAAGGAGAGTTTAATTCCTCATAGTTAAGCTACCCACTATTCATCTATTGGCGGGGAGAATCTTAGAGGATTCAGTGTCTCCTGGTTGGCCACTGTCTCTGATCAAATCTTCCTTGCTATGCATACCTGTGTCTTTGTATGTGCTCCATACCCATTGCTAACCTTCCCTTCACTCTGTCCTTTTCTTTCAGGATCACTTCCAGAAGTTCCTTCCTACAGTGGGGGGACAGCTGGGCACAGCTGGTCAAGGATTCTCCTATGGCAAGGGCAGCAGTGGAGGCGAGGCAATGGGAAGTGGCTCTGCTGGACAGTATGGCTCTGACCAACAGCACCATCAGGGCCCTGGATCTGGATCTGGGGGTGCAGGTGCTCCAGGGGCCCAGACTGGCAGAGGAGGAGCTGCTGGAACAGCAGGGGTTGGCGATACAGGAACAGGCAAGTATCCTCCCCCAAGAGTAATGTGTCTGGTTCCTAGAGCAGCGATATCCCTAGGAATGAGGCCTAGATTGGGTGTAGGGAGCAGGGGAGGCCTGAGATATCTTAATGGACTCTCTGGGTCCAGGAGAATAAAGAGATGTGTCAATTTCATTCAGAAGCCTTATTTCTCAGTCACCTTTCGGGCTTTTCAGTTGAAGTCACAGATCTGACCCCAGGCTATCATTATTCCACAAACCTTATACAATTACCAGGAGGATGTTATACCTTTGGTCTCTGGCTCCAGCAACTTCCCTTGCACAGGGGTGTGAGACTAACTTCCCTTGGCTACTGACTGCTATTATTTGACTACCTTTTCTTTCCATTGCTGCTAGGAGACCAGGCAGGTGGAGAAGGAAAACATATCACTGTGTTCAAGACCTATATTTCCCCATGGGAGAGAGCCATGGGAGTTGACCCCCAGCAAAAAGTGGAACTTGGCATTGACCTGTTGGCCTATGGGGCCAAAGCTGAACTCCCCCAATATAAGTCCTTCAACAGGTAGGAGTGATGGGGAAGGAACCAGATGCAACCCAATGTGTGGCAATGTGTCCTTAGTTGGGATGAAGACTTGGGTTCAAATGTTTCAGGAGGCAAGAGAGGAATATGGGGGACCTAACTGAAGGTCTTCGCTCTTTTTGCCCTAGCTCAGAGAAACAGCAAACTATGATAAAAAAAAAAAATTGCTGGGAGGCAGTATTTGAATTTTAGTTCATAGGCCATTTATTAGCTGTGTGGGCATGGGAAAGTCACCCTACTTCTGGCCTTGGTTGCTTTAACTATAAATACTATATTATACATTTAAAGTCCTAATGAGGCTCCCTTTACTCAAAGTTAGGTTCCATTACTGTTCCTGCAGTAGGATTCTGGTCCTTTATACCCTACTTTAGTAAAGCTTAACTGTTCTTTTGAAATTGGGCTTCTCTAGACCATGCACAGTAGATCTGTCTGAAAGCAGGATAGGGAAGTGTTAGAAAAGTGCTTTTTCATTTGGTCCTAAGGAGCCTGGATTTCCCAGGAAATGTTCATTCCTCTCACCCAGACTATATACTATCCACTGGAGTCAGGGTAGGGATTCTATGTTGAAATTTAAGGTGGTCTCAGACAGTTGGGTCTATAATGTTTGAGGTTACTTTCTCTAAAATGCTGGGAAACCAGGAAAGGGGATGGGACTGCTAATGGAGAACAATAGGCGTGCAGAAGCAATCTGCAACTAAAATTCACAGACTTCCCTATCTTAAAAACAGAGTAACATCTCACTGATAAAGCTCTGTCCCTTTTATTCTGGTTTTTAATGAAATAATATATCCCCTTTTCAGGACAGCAATGCCTTATGGTGGATATGAGAAGGCATCCAAACGCATGACCTTCCAGATGCCCAAGTTTGACCTGGGGCCCCTGCTGAGTGAACCCTTGGTCCTCTACAACCAGAGCCTTTCCAACAGGCCTTCTTTCAATCGAACCCCTATTCCCTGGCTGAGCTCCGGGGAGCCTGTAGACTACAATGTGGATATCGGCATCCCCTTGGATGGAGAAACAGAGGAGCTGTGAGGTGTTCCCTCCTCTACTTTGCATCAAGTTTCCCCTCTCTGGCTCCAACTTGGAGAGGGAATGCTGAGCAGGATACCCCACCTTCATTCCTTTTGGGAATGGAGGGGAAAAGGAGGGATAAATTTGCCATTCCATCCTTCACTCTGAGTTCCCACTCCGAGCATCCTTCCTCACCAACTCAGAGCTCTCCTTCCACCCGCTCTGTATGGAAACCTGCTCTTTTATGGAATTTGCTCTGCCACCGGTAACAGTCAATAAACGTCAAGGAAACGCACTAATTTTTCCTCTGATATTTGAGGGCAGATGAAAACAACGCACAGAGACTAATTAAAGTCAAATACTGAACATTCACTATTTAAATTTCAAGACCAAATCTGAGCTCTGGTTCCTTATACACCTACACCCACACTCATGAAACCACATTCATAGATGTATACGGAAACATACTTATTTAATAGTACATAAGGCAAATAATCATGTACAAACACATGTGCCAGCCTACATGTGGGCACAGCTAAGAAGCTACTTTATGCTATGGTTAGGAAATAGGTGTTGGTGACCCTGCTGTTAGATTTCCTTATGTTGCTAATTAGGATTTGGGATAATAAGGATTATCCAAATGTTACAGAACTAGAACATGCCACAAAGTTTCCAGATGACACCAGAGTGGGCTTAGTAATATATGTGTTAAAGGTTATAGATTCCCGAAAGGATGAGATGGAATAGGGAGTCATGTTGGAATCCAGAAGGAAGTGGGAGAGCCCTAGCCAGTCTGGCTCAGTGGATAGAGCATCGGCCGCAGACTGAAGCGTCGGGGTTTGAGTCCAGTCAAGGGCACGTACCTTGGTTGCAGGTTTCCCGGCACTGGTTGGGTGCGTACAGAAGGCAACCAATCGATGTGTCTTTCTCACATCGATGTTTCTCTCTGTCTCTCCCTCTCCCTTCCACTCTATCTAAAAAAATCAATGGAAAAATATCCTTGAGTGAGGATTAACAATAGAAGGAAATGGGAGAAACCAGCTGTAGTTATGATATGCCTGGCTCTGAATGAACACAGCAAGAAAAGAACTAACGGTCACAGGGGCATGGCAGTGGTGTCCAAAAAGTACTATGACTGGGAAGAAACAATGAGAGCCAATAGGAATGAGTAACAGTTCGTTCATATTCTCTCTCTCTCTCTCTCTCTCGGCATGATTAAACAGACTTTACTTTTTTTCAATTACAGTTTACATTCAACATTATTTTGTATTAGTTCCAGGTGTACAGCATAGTGGTTAGACACTCCTATACTTCACAAAGCGCTCCCCCCAATATTTCTAGGACCCACCTGGTACCATACATAGCTATTACAATATTATTGACTATATTCCCTATTCTGTACTTTACATCCCTGTGACTATTAACATTACTCTTTTTATTGATTTCAAGCATGGGGTTTCTTTAGAATCCCAGGACTTACTACTATGTTCCATCAAGTAAGAGTGATGCAAACCAGGAAGAATAAAGAAATGACTTAATAGGTTCTGGAAAAATAAATTCTGAGAGCTGGTTGAAATCAGCCAACTTCTCGAACTATTAAAGATTATATTAAGTTGCTAGACTCTACATAGACTGATTCCATTTTCATGGACCTTGGGTCACATGACATTTACCCTGGCACTTTCCTTTACAACCTAAATGACTTCCAGGGATTCTTTCTGTAAAGTTGTACACAAAGCTCTACTTCCGTGTGCGTTTTTCTAAGGAGAGTGTTGTTATAACTTGATTTCCCTCCAAACAGACCCTGAAACAAAAATCTGGATGCAAGCAGCTAATTTGAGAGGTGATCCCAGAATCCAAGAAGTGTAAGGGAGTGAGAAGAAAGCCAAAAAGGATGTTCTGGGCAATTAGGACTGAATCCCACTGGGGACTCAGAATAATACTATTCAAATTGTGGTCCATGTCTTAGCAGCATGATTATCTCTTGGGAGCTTGGTTAAAAGTACAAACTCAAGAATCAATGGCTTACTAAGCTCTCGAGGTGACTCCTATGTGTTAGTAAATTTTGAGAAACATTAGAGATCATACCTCAGAATTGCCCCATTGAGGGCATAGGGAACTGGAGTTTTTAGCCTCCAAATCTCATCTCTCATTGGTTGCAGATTGCTATTAGGAATGTTAATTCTGCTGGCAATTCCAGACAAAGGTGTTTGAGGTAGGAAGCTATGGGCTTGTACAAGATCTGTCTACCAAAGCTGTAGTAAACTCTGAGGTGGACTGAGGGAATATGGGTTTGACAGGATCTGGATAAGGGTCATAGCTTTCATCATATTCTCAGGTTTAAAACTCTGAGAGCTAACCCCAAAAGTTAAGGACAAATGTTTATTGAGTACCTCTATATACCAGGTACTAAGTCAGACATCAGAGGTACAAAGAAAAAATAACTCATGTGACAAGGATATTTCACAGTCAACCATAAAATAATTATTATATGCCTACTCTTAAGGTTGGGATAAAAATAATTCCAGAGCCCTGACTGGTTTGGCTCAGTGGATAGAGCGTCGGCCTGCGGACTCAAGGGTCCCAGGTTTGATTCCGGTCAAGGGCATGTACCTTGGTTGCGGGCACATCCCCGGTGGGGGGTGTGCAGGAGGCAGCTGATTGATGTTTCTCTCTCATCTATGTTTCTAACTCTCTCTCCCTCTCCCTTCCTCTCTGTAAAAAAATCAATAAAATACATTAAAAAAAATAATAATTCCAGGGTCTGCAAGTAAACAGCCCTGGAAACCTAGCAACTTAATTTTTCCAAGCTTAGAATGTCTGAAGTCTTAAATATAACAAAAATAATTACGATACAAGTTTACTAATTCACAGGGAGCTCAGGTTGGTTGTGAAACTATTTCCTTAGTAGAAAAGTCTACTTGAAAGTGAAATTATTGCAATGGTGGTCTAATGCCTTAAAGTGCACACTTGTACAGGATCCAGCCAGAAATCCAGTGAAATCCTTAAGCTTTGCCATCCATGAGCTTGGAAATTACTCTTCTGTTAAAACCACCTTTCTTCACAAATGTTTCATACATTTGAATGCCACAGTTCACAGATGTCACCCGTTGGCAGCGGAACTGTCTATACTGTTCATACACATCTTCTGTTTGCCATCACTGTGTTTTAAAACTCAGGAGCGTTTTCAATTCAGGAGCTCAAGAGAGTTCCCTTTTAGATATGAGCTTGTGCTCTCCCGTGGGTCCTAGGCCCCACTCCTACCTATTGTTTTACACCAGGCCATCTTCTATTGTAACTTCCTAGCCTCTGCAGCCATTGGAGTGAGCACCTTCAAGGAATTCTTTTACATAAACCACATGCCCATAACACTGTGCCCCTAAAATCACCCAGAGAGCAGCTCATTCTCTAGATGAGGGTCTGGAGCTTTGCTGTCTAATATTATTGTCATCAGCCATTAATTATCTATTTGATAATTAAGATATTGATTACGTGCTGAAATATTTAGAATATGTTGGGTTAAAAATAAATTAATTTCCTATGTATTACTTTAAAAAATGTAGCTATTAGAGGTTTTAAATTGCACAATGCATGCAGCTCACAATATATGTCTACTGGCTAGCACTGGTCTAGACCATGAGAGCTATTCAGGAGCTTTAAGAGAAAAAAATGAATTCTCCATTTATTATTTCTATTTCCTTATTATTCCCCTCCGTTTTATTCTTCCTTGTTGGCCAACGTTAGGTTCACCCTCTGTTCCCAGATGCTGCTCGGTCTGCATTTAAAGTTGTCTGAGCAGAGAGACAACGCCCTGCAACTAAGCGTTGAGTCACGCAGTAAGGATGTGTCCACCGGGCAGCCAGCAACCAGGGCAAAGTTGAAACCACACAACAATGCGGTCCCCTTCCGCATTCAAACCTCCGCGTTTCCGTCCCATTAAATAACACACACGTTTATTCCCTATTTTGGTCGGGCTAACTGATGGGGGTGTGGCCCTCGTGGGTAAACAAACATTTCTGTGGCACCAAACACCGTTTGCAAACCTGCGCAGGGGAACAGCGGATGGAAACTTCCTGAAGGAAGGACACGAGGAGATGGATGGGACGGTCGGTTTCTGCCCGGCTCGTCCCCGCTCTACAGCGGCCTGCAGAAGGAAACTTCAGCTAAAGGCGACGCTGCTCCAAGTGCGAGGCCCTTGGGGAAAGCTATCCCGGGGTGGGGGCTTCCTATACTAACGCCCCGCAGCCCAGACCCTCCTGCCTGCGATCGTTCCCCGACTTTCCCGCCAGCTCAAGGCTCTCCCTCGCTCTCGCCCACCTTCAGACCCTGGCACGCCATCCCTGAGACGGCTCGCGGCCGCCATTTTACAGAAACTATCGCGAGACCTACTCAGCGGCCCGGAGCCTGACTCATTTACTTTCCTGCGAGAGGCTCCTCGCGGTGGTTCTCGCCGTCGTGGCGGGAAGTGTCGCGAGAGCTGGTTGCCTTGGCTCCCTGTAGCTATAGCAGCCGCGGCGGTTCAGGATGCGGCGGCCGGAGCTGTGAGTGCGACACCCTCAGGGGGGCGGGGCTGGAGGTAATGGGGCGCAGAGGGGACAGAGCCTGGGGGGCGATGAGGGAGGTCGGGTCACGGGAGGAGTGGACGCGAGTGTGACGTTTAGGGAAGGATCCGGGTCCAGTGGGTCCAGGGACCGGGCGCCGGTCCGCACTAGGGCACACGGGGAGGGCTGATCCCTGGGAAGTCCAGAGGGAGGGACCGGGGTGTAGTAGGGTTCAAGGAGCAGGGACCAGAGCGTGAACGCTTGTGTGTGGCGGGAGTAGCTGGGTTCCGGGGACTGAGAACTGGACCCAGGGACCGGACTCCATTGAGGAATCAGTGGGCAGAACTGGGGTACAGCCCGGAGGAGGGTATGTTGAATGGGAGCATAGAGGTTGGGCCCGTTTTGCTTTGCCCTGGCGTGTGTGTGTGTGTGTGTGTGTGTGTGTGTGTGTAACGCGCCAGGACCGAGGTCCTAAATGGCTTGGCGGGAATGGTGGCGTCCCGGACCTCTCCGTCCCCCCGCCCCTTCCACAGAAATTCCCGCGGACTCAGATGTGAAAGGAGGCGAGCTAGTATGTAGTCTGTAGAGAGACTGCGTGGGGTAATGAATAATTGCTGCTCCCAAATAAAGTGTGGGGTGGGATCCGGAGATAGATTTTTGAGAAAAAAAGAAAAAAAACTCAGATGTTCTTCTTTTAGAGCGTACCGAGTTGGAAGAAGAGGGTGTGTGCTAAGATCACCTTTCTTCCCAGATTCATTCAAGTGTAGGATCCTTTACGGCGCATTTATTAAATTATTTATGCAGTGCAAAAGCAGGTTAGATGATACAGTGAAAGAATGTGCAGTACGACACGGAAGCCTTCCACGAAGGTAATTTAAAAACTCCGAACAGTGCTTTTATTGCCGCAGCACCAGGCTGAACGCTAGGGATAGTTTTAGTTACTTGGATATAAAACCTAGTGTTCCTTAAGTGTGCGTATTCAGGTTATGTGCCTTTTAAGAAATGGGTGAGATTTTTATCTTAGAAGACTGCACATGTTTTGAATATCTGTCAAAGGACTCTCCCAAGAGTGAAAAGAATGGAGAGGGCAAAACATTAGTCTCTGAGTCTCCAGGACTGTTTTCTGGAAACAGGTTTGCACTGCTTTTCTGGTTAACTTGTATTTCTAGTGAAAACAATGAAGTCTAATGAAGTCACAAAGATGATTTCAATCTACAGATACAGCTTTCTGATATTTTTACTCACTATCTTTTGTAGGTATAAAGTTGCAAGGGATAACCTCTCTTTTTATGATGTAACTGGATTTTTCCACGTTGAGGTTGACAAATTCATTAATTAGAATGATGGCTTTTAAATCCTAGAGCTAGCCTCGATGTGGCTAGTCATTGAACCTATTTATTTGATATGTGTTAGACTAAAACTTTTAATTTGTAGCGTTAGTAGCTAAACTTTAAAGTGCTTTTCTGAGGCAAGAGAAAGCTTATGTGGTTGGGTCCAAAAGATTTCTACATGAATCCATTAACAAGCTTTACTGGGTTCTTTTTATGTGTAGAGTACTGTGTATAAGGCATTGCAAGGTGGGGCATGGAGTGGAGATTAATTCATTTATCCATTCCACAAACATTTATTGAGACCTGTTTTGTGTTTGATTACTAAACCTTCAGGATTCAATGCAAGTAATCCTTGCTCCCTGCCTTGAAATTGTCCAGAGCCTAGGAAGGGAGAGTGACAGAGAAACAAATAATTACAATGTAATAAAGCACAATATATGAACACAGACTCCTGAAACAAGTTTTGGCCCTGAGGAGTTTACATAGTAGTTGACAAGACTAAAAAGAAAGAAAGAATTTAGAACATTATAAAATATTAAAGCAAATTCTAAACTGTATGCTATATCATAAAATATATTACATTTCCTGCAACCTTATTGTTATTAATTCTAGGAGTTTTTAAAATAGATTCCATGTAGACAAACATATCATTTGCAAATAGAGATAGTTATATTTCTCCCTTTCCAATCTGTATGCCTTTTATTTCTCTTTCTTGCCTATTACAGTGTTTAGAACTTCCAATATTGTGGTTGAATAAGAGTAGTGAGAGCAGACATCCTTGCTTTGTTCCTTACCTTTGGGAGGGAGAGGGGGGGCAATGCATTTAGTATATCACCATTAAGTATAATATTAGCTTAGGTTTTTGTGTAGATGCCTTTTATCAAGTTGTAACCATATATTTTAAAAATTTCAGTTGAAATGGTAATTTTTCTGCAATGATTTTTCAGATTCTCCAACCTAGTATTCACTCTCCATGTTTCCTGCTTATTCTACTATTATTGAGCTCTTATTCAGTTGCAACATCCTTCCCTCTCCTTCTCAGACACATACACCCTCTAGGCTATGAAGGGCAGTGGCTGTTTTATATACATTTTTATATCACTAGCTTAGTACAATATGCCTGGCAGTATTGAATTGTTTGATTAAATGAAAGAGTCAGTGAATGAATAATTGAACAAAAGAATGAGAAATTATCTCTCACAGGGCTTAAGCTAGTTTTAGTGATAAGAGTGAGTTTTGGAGTCAGACACAATTAAAATCTCAGCCCTTCAATGTAATACTGTATTGGGAAAGTTGAGCAAATTACTAAATATTTCTCAACCTCAGCTCCTTTATCTATTAAATTAGGATTACACTACTGGAACAAATTAGGTGAAATAATAGATGTTAATTCTTAGCACAGTAGCTATCATGTAGTAGGCATTCAAATTTTAGTTTTATTTTTTCTTTATTCAACTGTTTTAAATAATAAATGATAGTGATTTAAAAATACTGTGAACTGTATATAGTTATTTCAAATATTGTTCATGTTTGTGTTAAAATAGTCAAACTAATTTAGATTATGCTGGTTTAAGGGGAAATATGGAGACATAAGAAAATTGTATGGAAAAAGTTTGAATGTTTTGTTGAGCAATACCTTGTGTCAACCACTGTGTTACAATGCTTCACATGAAATAACCCATTTAATCCATACAACAACCCAATGAAGCACACTTCTTCCTTTGAAGGATTATTTCTTAGTTTTTTAATTATAGTTTTCTCATCTCCACCCTTTCTGAGTAAGCCTTAGGAATGGGGCTTATACAATTTAATGCAGATTTCAAACTTTGTAAAGCAGATAACAAATAATAACTATTTTATTTCTAAGCTACCATCCTTAATATTTGGGGACTATTATTTAGGCTAAGCATTTTTCCCGCAGCAAAACTTAGTGATAATATTTACTTTCTACTTCTCTAGGAGTACATTAGCTGCTGCCAGTATATTAGGTTCTTCATTTGTATGAAACTGATCAGAGTAATGAATTTGCCTATTGCCTATAGCACATGAGTCTTTCTCAACAAATAATGTTTGACTCGATTTTTCAAAGAGGAGAAAAGCAGCAGAATGTTTGAAACTGAATTTAGAGTTTTTCTTACTTAATATCTAATGTTGATCAGGCTAAGCAAGACCTGTTTTGATTAGTTCTCTGTATTTTTAAAATTGTGGTAAAATACACAACATAAAAGTTACCACCTTAATCATTTTTTTAAAAATATATTTTTAAATTGATTTTAGAGAGGAAGGGAAGGGAGAGAGAAATAGAAACATCAATGATGAGAGAGAATCATTCATCGGTTGCCTCCTGCATGCCCTATACTGGGGATCAAGCCCGCAAACTGGACATATGCCCTGACTGGGAATCGAATCTCGACCTCCTGGTTCATAGGTTGATGCTCAATCCCACAACCCAGGCATGTGCCCTTGGCTGGAATCGAACCTGGGACCCTTCAGTCCGCAGGCTGACGCTCTATCCACCAAGCCAAACCAGCTAGGGCTGGGCACCATTTTTAAATGTGCAGTTCAGTAATATTAAATACATTCACATTGTACAATTTTTATCTTGCAAAACTGAAATTCTATACCCATTAAAAAATGCTCCCTACTCCTCTCCCCCGAGTCACTGGCAACCACCATCCTACTGTCTGTCTCTGAATGTGACTATTCTAGGTATCAGATATAAATGGAATCATAGAGTGTCCTTTTGTGCATGGCTTATTTTATTTAGCATAATGTCCTCCAGGTTCATCCATGTTTTAGTATGTGTCATAATTTCTTTCCTTTTTAAGGCTGAATAATATTTCACTGTACACACACACACATCACATTTTGCTTATCCATTCACTTGGATTGCTTCCATCTTCTAGCTGTTATAAATAATGCTGCTAGGAACACGGGTGTACACTGATCTCTTTGATACCCTGCTTTCAATTCTTTTGGATATATAACCAGAGTGGAATTGCTGGATCTTATTTTAAATTTTTGAGGCATTGCTATACCATTTTCCATCGTGGCTAAGCCATTTTACATTCCCACTAGCAGTATACAAGTGTTTCAATTTCTCCACATCCTCATCAACAACTGTTATTTTCTATTGGATATGAGATAGTATCTCATTGTGGTTTTGATTTGTATTTCCCTAATACTTGTGATGCTGAGCATCTTTACATGTGCTTATTGGCCATTTGTATATCTTCTTTGGAGAAACATCGATGTAAGAGAGACACATCAATTGGTTGCCTCCTGCACGTACCCCAACCGGGGGCACCATTTTTAAATGTGCAGTTCAGTAATATTAAATACATTCACATTGTACAATTTTTATCTTGCAAAACTGAAATTCTATACCCATTAAAAATGGGCCCGCAACCAAGCTACATGCCCTTGACCGGGATTGAACCTGGGACCCTTCAGTCCGCAGGCAGACGCTCTGTCCACTGAGCCACACCAGTCAGGGCTAACCCACAGTCTTTTTGTTCACAGGATGATGCTCTAGCCAACTGAGCCACCTGGCGAAGGCAGGTTTCCCCTTCTTTTTTTTTTTTTTAATCCTACCTGAGGATGTTTTTTCCATTGAATTTTTTTTTTAGAGAGAGTAGAGAGGAGGAGGAGAGAGAGAGAAAGAGAGAGAGAGAGAAGAGAGACATCCATTGGTTGCCTCCTTTCCCCACCAGACAGGGGCTGGGGATTGAACCTGCAACCGATACGTGCCCTTCACCAGGAATCCAATCCCCGGCCCTTCGCCTCCCCTGCTCTAACCACTGAGCGGGCAGTCACATACATTCATTTAAATCTTTACACTGTATATGTAGGGTTTTTTTAATGTATATATTTGTATTGATTTCAGAGAGGAAGGGAGAGATAGAAACATCAATGATGAGAATCAGTGACCATGGCCTGACCGGAATCAAACCGCGATCTCCTGGTTCATAGGCCGAAGCTCCAACACTGTGCCACTCCCACCGGGCTATATGTAGGGCTTACAAACAATTTTAACAAAAGCTCAAAGAGGCGAGGTGATTCCGTGCATTGAAGGAATTGGGACCAGTAGATCCCCAAGAGTGTACGGTTAGCGGCCAGGAATGAATCCTTAAACCGGGGCTGAGCCGGGGGCTCCCTCGGTACCGGAAACGCCCCGACCAGCCGCCGCGGGCGCACCCTCACCCTCCGGCGCTTTGTTGTTATGGTTTTGTTCGTGTCCCCCCAAGTTTTCAGTTTTAAATAAATTTAATGCTGCGCAACAATCTCCCGTAAATCCTTATCCCGCGCAGTCGGCTCAGTTCTCAAATGAGAGAGGTTGGCCTACAAAGATCGTCACGGCCTCTTCCATTCTTTACTTTCAAAAAATTGTTTTTCTGGGGGCGGGCGTGCAAGAGATTATGAGCAACATCTATACATAAAATAAATAAATAAAAATATAAATCCGCAGGTGGATGACCAGGTTTCTCAAAAAGAAGCCGGTCTACAAATCCTACGGGAAAAACCTGAGGAAACCCCTTTCCGAACACCGGACTCCCGAGGAAGAAAAGGAGAAAGGAAGGGAGAGAGAGAGAAACATTAACATGAGAGAGAAAATCCATCAGTTGTCTTCTGTACGTGCTCCAGAGGGGACTGAACCTGAAACCTAGGTATGTGCCTTGACCGGGAATCAAACCCACAGTCTTTTTTAAAATTTATATTTAATATATTTTATTGATTTTTCTACAGAGAGGAAGGGAGAGGGATAGAGAGTTAGAAACATCGATCAGCTGCCTCCTGCACACCCCCCACTGGGAATGGGCCCGAAACCAAGCTACATGCCCTTGACTGACGCTCTATCCACTGAGCCAAGCCGGTCAGGGCTAACCCACAGTCTTTTTGTTCACAGGATGATGCTCTAGCCAACTGAGCCACCTGGCGAAGGCAGGTTTCCCCTTCTTTTTTTTTTTTTAATCCTCACCTGAGGATATTTTTTCCATTGAATTTTTTTTTTCAGAGAGAGTAGAGAGGAGGAGGAGAGAGAAAAAGAGAGAGAGGGAGAGAGAGACATCAATTGGTTGCCTCACAACCATGGTACATGCCCTTGACCAGGGATCAAATTCATGACTCATGACCCTTCGGTCTGTGGGCCAGCACTCTAACCACTGAGCAAAACCAGCCAGGGAAGGTTTCTGCTTCTTGATTGCAAGTCCCTTGCCATCTCTTAAAGATAACCACTAATGAGTCTGATGTTTCTCTGGCTAGTTTATACTCCTTAGTCCAGCGGTCGCCAACTGGTGGTCTGCTGACCACTGGTGGTCCATGAGGTCTGAAAGGTTGTCGACTGCTGGTTTAAGGAAACCTTTGGAGCAGCGATCGCCAACCGGTGGTTGGCGGAGAAGCTTATCATGAAAGAAGTAAAAACACCACAGAAGTCCTGTGGAAGGTTAAAGTGGGAAAGGCTCTTTCTCAGATTTTATTTTATTTATTTATTTTAGTTTAAAACTCAGATCAGCACCCTATCAGAGATGGTTGTATATAATAGGTGCACAAAAATACTTGTTGAATGACTGTTTGGTATGCAGATACTTATGACTGAATATATTTAGTACCAATATTATATCACTTTGAAATGAAGTCTGCATGTCTTTTGGATTAGGATTATTATGTGCTTTACCAATAAATAGACCACTATGGCAGAGTAAATGTTTTCTTAGAAGTAGTGAAACTGAGGCAAACTTGAGTTTGCAGGAGTTAGCTCTAACTACATGCGGCACATTTAGCTGGCTGAGTTAATTGAGACTTATAGACAGGACAAACAGAATAAGAGAGATGGGGAAGCATTATGTTCCTGGTTCAGGAAAATGAGATGTAAATTCTAAAAAAGGGGATGATTCTGGTAAGGTCTGACTCTGGGCAAGACCTGTTGGAACAAACCGTGGGATGTTCACAGGATAGTGGTGAAGAATCTGAGCTCTATTACAGCTGAAAATGAAATCCTTCTCTAGTGACGTTATAATAGAAGCAGCTGCTGCTGCTGCAGCCACTGCTGCCTGAACTTGGTGGCTGCGTGAAGTGGCTAGAGCAGGAAATGATTCTATGGCACTAGGCGTGGATAGGGAAGGACTTGTCTGGCTCTGGACAAGTGGTTGCACAGGTTGTGGGTGTCACTTTAAACATACAGAAACCTGCTTGCTGGAGGAGGAGCACCTCCCTGAGGATCAGGTGCACGTCTGAAGGAATGAGCTCATCCTTCTAGCCAGACCTGCTCCAGACGCTGAGTGAATGTTTTCCTAATTGCAAGTCCTGCAGCTGGGAGAAGCAGGAAATGGTTGAAGCTTCAGGTACTTTGTGAGTAGCAAGAATATGGAAGCTATTTTGGGACTCAGAATGTGTGACTGTGAATATCAGGTTGAAGGTGACACACATGCACATTCAGTCTTTCTCTCAGTTGAGGATTGCAGTGAAGTGTGTGGTGGGTTGAGAAAAGCTTTGGTGGTTCTAACTTTATTCCAGTGATTCTTTTTGAGGTGACTTAATAATTTGTTTTCTATATTGTCTTGTTTGGTTTTGCTGCTTTGGAAAATAAGAATCTTGAGGGCTTGCCCTGTCCAGGTAGCTCAGTTGGTTAGAGTGTTGCCCGATATGCCAAGGTTGCACGTTTCATCCCTGGTCAGAGCACATAAAAGAATCAACCAATGAATGTATAAATAAGTAGAACAACAATTGATGTTTCTCTTTCTCTCTCTCTCTCTCTGTTTCTCTATCCTCTCTCTCTCTCTCTAAAAGCAATCAATCAATTAAAAAAAAAAAAAAGAATCCCGGGGGCTCTTTTTCAATTTCCAAGGATATTTATGGCTTTTTTTTGAGCTTTGGTTGATGGGACTTATTCCACTTTTGAAGTTCACTGTGCTGAATTTCAGAGCCCTATGCATGATTCTATTTTGTTTTGTTTTATATTAACTTACCTAAATTATTCACTTTAAGTAAGTCTCTTTTAAATGAATTGGTTTTAAAAAGAAATATCAATTTTATTTTTTTTAAACATTTATTTTGAAGTAATTCTAGATTCACATGGAATTAGAGAGATCTGATGTATGCCTTTCCCAATTTCCCCAGTGGTAACGTCCTGCAAAACTGAAGTGCAATATTACAACCAAGATATTGACATTGATACAGTGAAGGTAAAGAATATTTTCTTCACAGGATCTATGTTACTGCTCTTTTATAGCCATACCTATTTCTTTTGTACCTTACCCCCTCTTAACCCCTATCAATCACTAATTGAAAAATCAATTTAAAAATAGATTTTTATTAAATTTTTTTTAGAGAGAGAGAGGAAGGGAGAGGGAGAAACATCAATGTGAGAGTGAAACATTGATTGGCTGCCTCCTGTATGCCCCCTACCAGGAATAGAGCCCACAACCTAGGCATGTGCCCTGACTGGGAATAGAAACTGGCAAACTTTCCATGTGCAGGCAACGTCTGACCAACTGAGCCACATCAGCCAGGGCTTGGAAAAATCAGTTTTTAAGCAAGAAATTTTATGTGCAATCTTCAGTATTTTTAAAAAATATATATTTTTATTGATTTCAGAGAGGGAGGGAGAGGGAAGAGTGTGATAGAAACATCAGTGATGTGAGAGAATCATTGATTAACTGCCTCCTGCAGGTCCCCTACTGGGGGTCGAGCCCACAACCCAGGCATGTGCCCTTGACTGAAATAGAACCCAGGACCCTTCAGTCTTCAGGCCAAAGCTCTATCCACTGAGCCAAACCAGCTAGGGCAGTGGTCGGCAAACTCATTAGTCAATAGAGCCAAATATCAACAGTACAACAATTGAAATTTCTTTTGAGAGCCAAATTTTTTAAACTTAAACTATATAGGTAGGTACATTGTTATTAACTTAATTAGGGTACTCCTAAGGCTTAGGAAGAGCCACACTCAAGGGGTCAAAGAGCCGCCTGTGGCTCGAGAGCCGCAGTTTGCTGACCACGGAGCTAGGGCAATAGTAGTTTTGTATTAGAGATCTGCATGGCTTATGAAAAGAGCCCTAGACTGCAATAGGAGATTCTGGTTAATTGTAGCTCTTTGACCTTGGGCAAATAATTTTAATGTCTCTGTGCTTCAGTTTCCTTATATATAAAATGGGATAATGGTATATTAATTTTTATCTAACCTATTTATAGGATTTTTTAGAAATTATAAAGTTCTTTAGCCCAGCCAGTGTGCCTCAGTGGTTGAGCGTCAACCCATGAACCAGGAGGTCAAAGTTCGATTCCCGCTCAGGGCACATGCCGGAGTTGCGGGCTCAGTCCCCAGTGTGGGGCATGCAGGAAGCAGTCGACCAATTAGTTCTTTAAAAAAATAAGTATTATGTATATACAACAAAGAATTCTTGAAGGATTATGGATTTAAAACATGAATTTTAAAATAATAAAGCTTCTAGAAAAAAATGTGAGACAATAACATCATGACCTTACGGAGAAAAAAAAGTACTATGTAGATTATTATTAGCAGCAAGAACAATAGTTTTCAAACTAGAAAGTAATTAGCAACTTGTAAACTAGAAATTGTAGCCCACTATGGTAAGACTGAACATTTAAAAATGAATTTAAGTCTTAAGGCTCAATTGAATTTCAGAGTGCTGAATTAATTAGCTAATGATCTCAGAGCCACTGTTGTTAATCATAAATCATAAATCATAGAAACCAGAGAGAGGCAAATGTTCTGATGTACAAAGTGAGGAAAGTAGTTGGAAAACTACAAACCTGTGAAAATTGATATTAATTCCTGGGAAAATTCAATTACAAATGGTCAAAATCAGTTGATATGGAGTATTAAACAAAAAGTTAGCATGGACCCTGGCTGGTGTGGCTCAGTTGGTCGAACACTGTCCTGTGCACTGAAAGGTTGCTGGTTTGATCCCTGGTCAGGGCACATACCCAGGTTGTGGGTTTGATCTCCAGTCGGGTGCTTACAAGAGGCAGCTGATACCTGTTTCTCTAACGTCGATGTTTCTCTCCCTATCTCTCCCTGCCTCTCCCTCTAAAAATTCAATAAAGCTAGGCCCGCATGGCTCAGTGGTCGACCTAGGAACCAGGAGGTCCCAGTTCGATTCCCAGTAGGGGCACATATGGTCGGGGCACATACCCAGGTTGCGGGCTTGATCCACAGTGTGGGGCATGCAAGAGGCAGCTGGTCCATGATTCTCTCTCATCATTGATGTTTCTCTCTCTCTTTCCCTCTCCCTTCCTCTCTGAAATCAATAAAAATAATTTTAAAATATATATTTTTTATTTTTTAAATATATATTTTATTGATTTTTTTACAGAGAGGAAGGGAGAGGGATAGAGAGTTAGGAATATCGGTGAGAGAGAAACATCGATCAGCTGCCTCCTGCACACCCCCTACTGGAGATGTGCCCGCAACCGGCTGACGCTCTATCCACTGAGCCAAACTGGTTAGGGCTTAAAATATATTTTTAAAAAATATCTTTAAAAAAAAGCATGGGTTGATTTATCATAACAAATTCCTTCTGTTTCTATTCTTGAATCGTATACTACTATTTAGAATTATGAGGTTAGTAGATCTAGTTATAGATATAATCCTACTGTTTCATATTCTTTCATGATACAATTGTGGCTGATATGTAATTAGATATGATTTGGTTGATTAAATGAATGTGTAAAAAATTGAATAATTGTACCCACTTAGACTCTTAATTTCACCAGGAAAGTCTCTGGTGGATTATCTTTGGACTTTGCATAGAGTAGAAATTTTAAAAAATCATATTAATCAGATATATAATTTGCAAAGCTGCAAGAGTAGTTAATATGACAGATGAATAAAGCCTTAAAAATTATATCTATAGCCTGACCATTGTGGCTCAGTGGTTGAGTGTCGAGCTATGAACCAGGAGGTCACAGTTAGATTCTCAGTCAGGGCACATACCTGGGTTATGGGCTCGATCCCCAGTAAGGGGCATGCAGGAGGCAGCTGATCAATGATTCTCTCTCATCATTTATGTTTCTATCTCTCTTTCCCTTACTCTCTGAAATCAATAAAAATATATTTTAAAAAACTTATATTCATGGGATGAAATCATGGGCTCAAATTGAAATTAAATTTAATTCAAAATCTCAAATGCTCAAGAACAGTATGAGGAGGAGCTGGTTGGGCAGCAGGTCATATGAATAATATCTGGGAATTTTGGTTAATCACAAATGTAGCAAGAACTGCCTATGCAATGTAGCAGCTAAAAACACCTTCAGCTATATTACCAAGAGTTTATCCAGGTCACAAAAGTATTGGTTCCAATATATTTTTGTACTAGATTGGAAACACATTTTGTATATTGGCTTATTTAAATGGACACTGACAAAGTTGAGAGCATTTCAAGGAAGGTGCACAGAACCATAAATGGTCTGAAAACCATCTATATAGGAAACTGTTGGGATTTGGGGAAGGGAGTGTTGATAAATTTTAAAACTTAAAATAAAAAACACAACCCCAAAAAACAAATACTCATAGTCCTACCAGAATTAACCACTTTAACATCTGTTTTTCTTCTCCTCTATCTTAGAAATAAAACACTATAGATAAAGCCAAAGCCTCTTCTTCTCCTTCCCTACAAGGAACATCCATCCATCCATTCATTAATCCTCACCTGAGGGTATTTTTTCCATTGATTTTATTAGAGATAGTGGAAGGGAGGAGAAGGGGGAGGGGAGAGAGAGAGAGAGAGAGAGAGAGAGAGAGAGAGAGAGAATATTATCCACATGAGATACATTGATTGGTTGCCTCCCCCACACGCCCCAACCTAGGCTGGAGATCGATCCTGCAACCCAGGTATGTGCCCTTGACTGGGAATCCAATCACGACCCTTCCATGCACTGGTCGATGCTCCAGCCACTGAACCACACAGGCCAGGGCAGGAATTCTTATATTTATCAAAGTAATACATGTGCATAGTTTTTTTTCCCTCTAAAATCTTTTAAACTTCTTAATTGAAACAATTTTAAATTTACATCAAGGTGCAAAAGTAGTATAAAGAATTCCCATATGGCCGAAACCGGTTTGGCTCAGTGGATAGAGCGTCGGCCTGTGGACTCAAGGGTCCCGGGTTCGATTCCGGTCAAGGGCATGTACCTGGGTTGCGGGCACATCCCCAGTGGGGGGTGTGCAGGAGGCAGCTGATCGATGTTTCTAACTCTCTATCTCTCTCCCTTCCTCTCTGTAAAAAATCAATAAAATATATTAAAAAAAAAAAAAAGAATTCCCATATGCCCTCTTCCCAGTTTCCCCTAATTGTTAACATGTTTTTTTCATTTGATCCTTTTTAAAAAATTCTTTATTGTTGAAAGTATTACATGTCTCCTTTTCCCCCCATTGACCTCTCCCAGCCTGCTCCCACTTCCCAGCACATGCCCTCACCCCCTTATTGTCTGTGTCTGTTAGTTATGCTTATATGCATGCATGCAAGTCTTTTGGTTGATTGCTTACTGCCCTCCTCCCACCCTCCCCTGCCTTTCCTTTGAGGTTTGACAGTGTTTGATGCTTCTATGTCTCTGGATCTATTTTTGTTCATCAGTTTATGTTGTTCATTATATTCCACAAATGAATGAGATCATGTGATACTCATCTTTCTCTGACGGGCTTATTTTGCTTAGCATAATGCTCTCCAGGTCCATCCATGCTGTTGCAAATGGTAAGAATTCTTTCTTTTTTACAGCAGTGTAGTATGCCATCGTGTAGATGTACCACAGTTTTTAATCCACTCATCTGCTGATGGGCACTTAGGCTGTTTCCAAATCTTAGCTAGTATTATAAATTGTGCTGCTATGAACATAGGGGTGCATATATTCTTTCTGATTGATGTTTCTACTGTCTTGGGATATACTCCTAGAAGTGGGACTACTGGGAACATGTGCAGGTGTTTGTTTTTTTAAACTACTTTTTTTGAAATACATTTTTATTGATTTCAGAGAGGAAAAGAAAGGGAGAGAGAGAGAGAGAAATATCAATGATGAGAGACAATCATTGATCGGCTGCCTCCTGCACACCCTCCACTGGGGATCAAGCTCGCAACCCAGGCTTGGCCAGAATCAAACCCGGGACCCTTCAGTCTGCAGGCTGACGCTCTATCCACTGAGCCAAGCCAGCTAAGGCCATGTGCATAGTTTTAAAAATTCAAATAGTATTATGCCCTGGCTGGTGGCTCAGTTGGTTGGAACATCTTCCCAAACACCAAAAGGTTGAGAGTTTGATTATCAGTCAGGACACATACCTAGGTTGCAGGTTCCATCTCCGGTTGGTGCGCATATGGGAGGCAACTGATTGATATTTCTCTTTCACATTGTTTCTTTCTCTCTCTAAAAATCAATAAAACATATCCTTGGGTGAGGATTTAAAATAAAAATTCAAATATACTTAGAAGGAAAAATAAGTTATCCCATCCCTTGAGGCAACCATATTCACCTGCCTGAAATATTTCTAATAGTATAATTTATCACTTAATATAAAGTACTAAACATATAAAGTGCCATATGGTTTTGCCTTTTTGTTTTGTTTTGTTTTTAATTGATCTGAGAGAGAGAGAGGAAGGGAGAGGGAGAAAGAGAGAAATAATTCATTGGTTGCCTCCCCCATGTGCTCCCACTGGGGATCAAACCCAAAACCTGGGTATGTGCCTGACTGGGAATCAAACAGCGACCCTTTGTGAAATAATGCTTCAACCAACTGAACCACACCCGCTAGGGCAGTTTTGCCTCTTTCATGCATATATGTCTTTTCCCTTATAATCTCAATATAATTATGTAATTTGGAGAATTAAATCATTATTGTTTTTTTATTTTATTTTATTGATTTTTTACAGAGAGGAAGGGAGAGAGACAGTTAGAAACATCGAAGAGAGAGAAACATCGATCAGCTGCCTCCTGCACATCTCCTACTGGGGATGTGCCCGCAACCCAAGTACATGCCCTTGACCAGAATCGAACCTGGGACCCTCCAGTCCACAGGCTGGCGCTCTATCCACTGAGCCAAACCAGCTTTCGGCTATTTATTGTTTACATATACAGATATTGAGCCTGAGCTATATAATATACAATGATTATAATTTTCTTTTTAAAATAAAATCATATAGGTTGTAGGTGTACAATTTTATAATACATCATCTCCATATTATATTACTAGAGGCCCAGCGTACGAAATTCTTGCATGGGTAGGGTCCCTAGGCCTGGCTGGCGATGAGGGCTGATCGGGGGCGTCTGGCTGCCGGTCAGGGCCTTCCTTCCAGCCGGCCGGGGTCTCCCTTCCTTGGCTGCCGGCTGGGGCCTTCCTTCTTTCCGCGCCGCCCCCTGGTGGCCAGCACATATCATAGTGAGTGATTGAGCTCCTGGTCTCTCCGTCAAACTCCTGAGAGAACAATTTGCATATTAGGCTTTTATATATATATAGATATGTTCACCACCCTAAGTCATATCTCCTACCATCAACATTTATCCCTCTTTTACCATCTTCTACCTCCCCTCACCCCCCTTTCCTTCTGGTAATCACCGTGCTGTTGTCTATGTGTATGAGGTTTTTGTTGTGTGTGGTATTTTTTCTTCTCAATTCCTTCACCTTTTGTTTTACTCAACTCCCCTTTGACAGCTGTTAGTCTGTTCTCTGTATTTATGAGTCTGTTTCTGTTTTGTATGTTAGTTTATTTTGTGCATTAGATTCCACATATAAGTGAAAGCATATGGTACTTGTCTTTCTCTGACTGCCTTTTTTCACTGAGCATAATACTCTCCAGGTCCATCCATACTGTCCAAATGGTAAGACTTCCTTCTTTTTTTATGGCCAAGTGGTATTCATTCCATTGTGTACTAGTAAATATACCACAGCTTTAAAAAAAATTTCTACCTAACATTTATTTATTTATTTTATATTGTTTCTTTTCATTGAATTTATTGGGTGACAGAGTGGCATGTGGTAATTTTACATGAGGCCCTAGCCGGTTTGGCTCAGTGGATAGAGTGTTCGCCTGCAGACCGAAGGGTCCCGGGTTCGATTCCGGTCAAAGACATGTACCTCAGTTGCAGCCTCCTCCCTGACCCAGGCCCCTGGTCAAGACGCATGCAGGAGGCAGCCAATCGATGTATTTCTCTCACATTGATATTTCTCTCTGTCTTTCCCTCTCTCTTCTACTTTCTCTAAAAAATCAATGGAGGAATATCCTGAGGTGAGGATTGAAAAGAAACAATTTTTAAATGAGGTGTTCAGGGCGTCCCTTTGAGGAGAGTAACATTTAAATAGAGAGCTGAATGAAGTGAAGGAGCAGGCTATTCAAAGAGCTGGGGAATGGGCATTCAATGGAGAGGGATTAGCAAGTGAAAAATCCTTGAGATGGGAACTAGCTTGGCATCTTTAAAAAATGATAGGCAGAGTGCAGTAAAGCTGAAATTATCGAGAGAAGTAGGGGCTGGATCATGAGGGATATGATTCAGAATGTAATGGTAAGATATTGAAGTTTTTTATGTGGAGTAATGATTTGATTTTTTTTTAAATCCTCACCAAAGGATATGTTTTTATTGATTTCTAGAGAGAGAGAGAGGAAGGGCAAGAGGGAAAAGAAACATTAATGTGAGAGAGAAATATCAATTGGCTGCTTCCCATATGCGCCCCGGACATGGGGTCGAACCTGCAACCTTTTGGTGTATGGGGATGCCAATTGAGCCACCAGGCTAGGGCTGATTTTTTTTTTTTAATACATTTTTATTAGTTTCAGAGAGGAAGGGAGAGGGAGAGAGAGATAGAAACATCAATGATGAGAGAGAATCATTGATTGGCTGCCTCCCGCCCACCCCCCACTGGGGATTGAGCCTGCAACCCAGGCATGTGCCCTTGACCGGAATCGAACCTGGGACCTTTCAGTCCGCAGGCCGACGCTCTATCCACTGAGCCAAACCAGCTAGGGCGGGCTGATTTTTTTTAAGGTTGTGTTTTTGTTTTTGTTTTAAATATGTTTTTATTTATTTCAGGGAGGAAGGGAGAGGGAGAGAGAGAAACATCACTGGTGAGAGAGAATCATTGATTGGCTGCCTCCTGCATGCCTCATACTGGGGGTTGAGCCCCCAACCTGGGCATATGCCCTGACCGGGAATCGAACTGTGACCTCCTGGTTCATAGGTTGATGCTCAACCACTGAGCCACACCAGCTTGGCGCATTTTATTTTTTTAAAGATGATTCTGATTGTTGTGTGAAGAAGTGGTTATAATGGAAGCAAGGAGACCAGATAGAAGACTATTACAGTCTTCTAGGTAATATCCTAGGTGACTCTGTTAGGATGGTAGCAGTGGAGGTGATGAGAAAGGATATGTTTTGAGAGTTTTAAGTCAGCTTCTGAGTAAGTATCCAGGGAAACATGCTCAAAAAGTATGTGGGGGAATGTTTGTAATTATTTAGCAAAGGGTGTGCCCAGCAAGTATCACTCCAGCTTGCCTTGTTCATCTGTTCTGTCTTTTCAGCCAGACATAAGACATGTACTCTGACTTTAGCTGCTGTGCTATTTTGGTGACATTTTCAACCTTATTTTTGTCAAAGTGAATTATCTGTGTCTATCTACTTTGGACATATGTGTAATTGGTGGTATTACTGTTGGCTTCTTGATTAGGGAAATGGTTATTGCATTCTGTACCAAGTTAAATGACAACATCAGAGAGTAGAATGCACCGACAACCTGATTTTCTTTGCTTATGTATTATAAAAAATGATGAAAAATCTCATATGCACAGAAGTTGCTTGCCAAACATTAGAAGCCATCTAATTTTACCAGGTGGCAGCTGCTGTTATTTGTAGGGATCCAATTTAAAAAACAGACATGAAACAGGGTCCTGTCCTTGTTTTGCAAAAACGGAAACTGTGACTTAAACACACACACACACACACAGCTTTATTGAGATATAATTTACAAACCATACAAGTCACCCATTTAAAGTGTACAATTCAATGGTTATTAATATACTAGAGGCCCGGTGCACAAAAATTTGTGCACTTTGGGGGGTCCCTCAGCCCGGCCTGTGCCCTCTTGCAGCCTGGGACTCCTCAGGGGATGTCCACTTGCTGGCTTAGGCCCGCTCCCTGGGGGATCGGGCTTAAGCTGGCAGTCAGACATCCCTCTGGCAGCGCAGGAGCCCTCAGGGGATGTCCACTTGCCAGTGGGGAGCAGGCCTAAACTGCAGTCGGACATCCTTAGCACTGCTGAGGAGGCAGGAGAGGCTCCCGCCATCACTGCTGTGCTGGCAGCCATCAGCCTGGCTTGTGGCTGAGCAGAGCTCCCCCTGTGGGAGCGCACTGACCACCAGGGGGCAGCTCCTGCATTGAGCATCTGCCCCCTGGTGGTCAGTGTGTGTCATAGTGACCAGTGATTCCCAGTCGCTCTGCTGTTAGGGTCAATTTTCACATTACCCTTTTATTATATAGGATAGAGGCCTGGTGCATGGGTGGGGGCCGCCTGGTTTGCCCTGAAGGGTGTCCTGGATCAGGGTGGGGGTTCCCACTGGGGTGCCTGGCCAGCCTAGGTGAGGAGCTGATGGCTGTTTGCAGGCTGGCCACAGCCCCTTCAGGGTGGAGGTCCGTGCTGGGGTGCCTGGCCAGCCTGGGTGAGGGGCTGATGGCTGTTTTCAGGCTGGCCACGGCCGCAGGCTGGAAACAGGTATCTGGGGTTTATTTGTTTTCTATAATTGAAACTTTGTAGCCTTGAGTGGAGCTCAGGGCCGGCCAGGGCAGGCAGGAAGCTTGGCTTCCTCCATCGCTGGGGGCAACCCAAGCCTCCTGCTTGTTCCAGCTCCGTGGCTGCCGCCATCTTAGGTGGGTTAATTTGCATATTCGCTCCTGATTGGCTTGTTGGCGTGGCTTGTGGGTCAATTTGCATGTTTCTCTTTTATTAGATTTTATTAGATTAGATTCATAGAGTTGAACGGCCATCACCACAATCAATTGTAGAATATTTTTGTCATCCCCAGAAGAAACACTGTACCTATTAACAGCTACTTTCTATTTCCTTTACACGTCCTCTCAACCCTAGGTAACCACAAATCTACTTTCTATCTCTATAGTTTGCCTATTCTGAACATTTCATATAATTTTAATCATATAATAGATGGTCTTTTGTGACCAGCTTTCACTTAGGATAATATTTTCAAGGTTTATATATGTTGTAGCATGTATTGTACTTCATTCTTATTATGGCTGAATAATATTAGACTGTATGAATAACCACATTTTATTTATCTACCAGTTGATGTATATTTGAATTTCCACTTTTTGGCTATCATGAATAATGCTGTTATGCACACTGGTGTATAAGTTTTTGAGTGCATATAAGTTTTAATTTCTCTTAGCATATATCTAGAAGTAGCATTGCTGGGTCATATGGTAATTCTATGTTTAATCTTTTGAGCATCTGCCAGACTGTTTTCAAAAGTGTCTGTACCATTTTACATTTACACCAGCAATTTAGGAGAGTTTAGATTTCTCCACGTTTGTGCCAACTCTTGTGTGAAGAGGTATTGCATTGTGGTTTTGATTTTCTTTTTTTAAAAAAATATATTTTATTGATTTTTTACAGAGATGAAGGGAGAGGGATAGAGAGTTAGAAACATCGATGAGAGAGAAACATCGATCAGCTGCCTCCTGCACACCCCCTACTGGGGATGTGCCCGAAACCAAGGTACATGCCCTTGACTGGAATCGAACCTGGGACCCTTGAGTCCGCAGGCTGACGCTCTATCCACTGAGCCAAACCGGTTAGGGCTGTGATTTTGATTTTCATTGTGTTGTTTTAATTTAATTAATCTGTGTTTGTTTGTTATTGTGGGGGAGGAAGAAATTTTCCTCTACTTTTATGGCCTCTTCCATAAGAATCAACATAAGACAGATTAATAAGAGAAAATAACCAAATTTAGTTGCATATGTACATTTGGAAACCTCATATACATGAGAGGTTGAGAGACAGAAAATTAAAATGTATGGCAATCTGAGCTTAAGGTTGAGGTAAGGCGCCTGAGCTTCAGAGGGAGGAAGGTCGTTCTTAGGACAGTAAGATGAGCAGAAGTTTAATAATTAGATGTTTGCCCTGCCCTATACATAGGTCATAAAAAGTTATTTCTGATAATAATCCTAATTATGAGCAAGGCCCCCAATTTAAATTCTTTAAGGAAGAGGTAAAAGTTTCTCTTGGGCCTGCAGGGTCTTGACTGCCTTCAGCTCAAAATAATCCAGTGTCAACAGGCCTCTTGGGGAGACCTGTTCTAAACCCCTTCATTTTTGAGACACTATTTTTAGAATAGTTTTAGATATACAAAAAAATTGAGTGGATAGTGGAGAGAATTCCCATGTGTCCCCATCCGAATAGTTTCCCCTATTATTAACATCTTATATTAGTATTGTATATTTGTTGCAATTAAGGAACCAATATTGATATGTTATAGTTATCTAAAGTCCATAGATAATTCAGATTTCTTCCATTTTTATCTAATGTCTTTTTTCTGTTCTGTTTCCATCTAAAATTCCACATTACTTGTCATGTCTCCTTAGGCTCCTCTTAGCTGTAACTTTCTCACACTTTGTTTTTTGGTGACTTTAACAGTGTTGGGAAGTACTGGTCAAATATTTTGCAGGATGCCCCTTTATTGGAATTTGTCTGATAATTTTCTCATGATTAGACTAGGGTTATCAGTTTTGGGGAGGAAGATCACAGAGATAGAATGCCATTCTCATCACAGAATGTCAAGGGTACATATTATCAACATGATTTATCATTGTTATTATTGACCTTGATCACCTGGCTAAGGCACTAGTTGTTAGGATTCTCTACTGTAAAGTCACTCTTCCTGTCTCTCTTCATATTCTGTTGTTGAGCAGCTTTTCATGTGTTTATTATTCATTTGTATATCTTTGGAAAAATGTATGTTAAAATCCTTTTTTTAATTGGGATTTTTAAAAAAATACCAATTCTAAAATTGGGTTGTTTTTATTACTTAGTTGTAAGTGTTCTTTATATGTTCTAAATACAAGTCCCTTACTAGATATACAATTTGCAAATATTTCCTCCCATTATTTGGGGTGTCTCATTACTTTTTTGATGATATCCATTGAAGCATAAAAGTTTTAATTTTGATGAAGTAAAATGTATCTATTTTTCTTTTGCTGTTTGTGTCATATCTAAGACTTTGCCTAACCCAAGAGCATGAAGATATATACTTATATATATTTTAATATGTTTTTATTGATTTTAGATAGAGAGGAAGGGAGAGGAAGAGAGATACCTCAATGTGAAAGAGAAACATCTAGGTTGCCTCCTGAATGTACCTGTTATGCCCAGATTTAAGGATCCCCAAGAAACCACATCAGGGAGCCAGCCAGTCCGATGCAAAAGCATAAGAGTCTTTATTCGAGCTAGCTCGGCTCCCCCACCTTGCCGATGCAGCGACAGGAAGCAGAGAGAGAGAACTCTGTGTGGAGGGAGAGGGGTTTTATAGGGGGTTGGAGTAAGGGGAGGAGAAAGGGCTGTGGCCTTGCCGATTGGCCAGGCGCAAGTCGGTGTCTTGTTCCTGGGTGTGGCTAGCAGAGGCTTAGACTTCCGGGAAGAAGCTCCTTGCCAAATGGCCAAGGTAAGATGGAGCACTTACCCTGGGGCAAGATGGAGGGCATAGCCCTTACCCTGGGGCAAGATGGAGGGCGTAGCCCTCGCCCTTTCAGTACCCTGACCGGGGATCGAACCCACAACCTGGGTATGTGCCCCGACCAGGAATCCAACCAGCGACCTTTCGGTACATAGGATGATGCTCAACCAATTGTCACACCAGCCAGGGCTTATATTTTCTTCTGAAATTTTATAGGTTTCACTCTTTCATTTAGATTTTTTAAAAATATATTTTTTATTGATTTCAATAAAAAAATAAAATAAAAAATATTTTTTATTGATTTCAGAAAGGAAGGGAGAGGGAGAGATAGAAACATCAATGATGAGAGAGAATCATTGATTGGCTGCCTCCTGCACACCCCCCACTGGGGATTGAGCCCACAACCCGTGCATGTGCCCTTGACTGGAATCGAACCCTGGACCTTTTAGTCAACAGGCTGATGCTCTGTCCACTAAGCCAAACCAGCTAGGGCTCATTTAGATTTTATTTTCCAACTTGGCCTCTGCTATGAAGCCACTCACCTCCTGTCTTTATGGCCAAAATCAACATTATCATAAGCATTTCAAAAGTAAAAAACAATAATAATGGTTTTGCTTTGGGTTACTCCAGGAGGGAGTCACCTTTGTTTTTCCTGGAGAAATTCTGTTTGTCTTTTAAGCAAATTGTTCTTTCATTAAATTGAATATTCTGCTGTATCCTACCCTGCTTGCTTATGGAGACCAATTATGAAAGGCTGTGGGATCTGACCAGATAGGACTTTTCAGCCTGTGTTCTTTCATCCCCTACCCCATTTCTCTTAGTTGCTTTATTTAAATCTTAAAGGTAGGTTCTTTCTGCTAGTATTATTTATATTTTTTCAGAGGCCTTTGTCTGTTATGGTCAAAGGTAGACTATAGGGGTGTAACATTGCCTGCAAAATACTTGAAATAATATGACAAGTTTTGTTGAAGCACAGTTGTTTCAAAGTACTGCTGTAATTAGTCATCCAAAATTAGGATCCCTGGACATTTAAACATGACATCTTTAGAATGAGCATAAATGAATCAGAAGGCTTTGCTAAAATGAAAAGTCGCCAATTTTTATTCCGGGGTCTTAGGATTTGCAAATCAAAAACACTACCTGGTAAAGAAAAGAAAGAAAAAAGAAAAGTTGAGAGTTCTTATAGTAAAAAATACACGGTTGAGAAGAATCAGTCCTGCATTCTTAGCCTCTGAATTGGTCTGAGATGGTAATCTTTCAGATGTCTGGTGGTCTGGATAATAGATGCTAGGTGGTCTAGACACGTGAACATTTTCCCCTAAGTTCTCCATAGTGTTATCTATAGGATTTATATGTATCTCCAGGCATTGATGTGTGAATAAAAAAGGGACCACATGGCAGGCCTGACAAGCTCAGTGACCAAAAGTAATCACTTGGGATAGTATGATCATAAATTCCCAACTGGGCAGCATGTTAGGCAGTCAAGTCCCAGGTGTATGCTTCCTTAGAAAAGGTTAATGTTTACCTTGAGTGAATCCTGTCCATTGTTTTTGTGCATCTAAAATAACATACCCTTGGAATGTAAGTATCTACCTTTTCCAGACCTTTCTGAGGCATAATTGTTGGCTGTAAAATGGCACCAGGTGTTAGACTTTGGTTCAGCAACCTTGGTACTTGAGTTCTGGCTAAGATAGAATTCAGAGCCAAGACTCAAACTATAAGAGAAAGTTTATTTAGAAAGTCACAGAGGTCGAAGAAGTGAGCCACAGAAGAAATGGGCTCAGGAAACAAGTTACAGAAAGAAGGGCCCTTGGAGCTTAGGAGAGCGGGAGATACTGTCCTTGAGAGATGAAAGAGGGAGGAAAGGTAAAGGCATGCTCCAGAAAGAGACGGAGCACACTCAGGGTCCCTGTCTTAAGGGCTTTTACCTGGAGGTCTCAGGGGAGGATCTCAATAGAATATTCATCAGCTTTTTCAGGTGTGCCCCTCAGGGTCATGGTCTCCACTGATTGGTTGGTGCCAGGGCAGGGGGCCATTTGTCAGTGCAGCTGGTCCTGATGTCAGCCATGGTGTCACTCTGTCTGATTTTGCTGCTTCTCTGGGTATGGAGCTGAAACACAGCTGAGGCCTAGATGTTATCTCCAGGGGTTAATGTTTAAGGGAGTGGTCATGCAAGAGCTTGTAGTTTTGCCTATTGCTAGGCACCCTGGGCTCTCTGCCCTGGTGACCCTCTGCACCTGGCCTATGGTTCGTGCTCTGCTCATGCCTATCTAACTACCTACTACATAACCACCCGCAGCAGGACTCCTCATTGTTATCTTGTTGCCCCATACCATCTCTATTTACTGTAAATGTTAAATGTTAACTCTCCTATACCCACCAATGTAAAATAAGTATGTATCTTTCCATTTTAGAGATTACTCCCACCTCCTTAATCTTAACCACCAGTGGATTTCATAACCTTCCTTGTTTCCCCTTTGATTCAATCCTTTGAGATTTTGCTTCCAGGCTGGTTCTTAGTGTGTTTTTTTTTAGTTCATTTTTTTGGGGCACCTCCCCCAGCCCCCCGCCCCTGCTGATAGATGCATAACTGAAAAGTTCAAAGTTTTCAGGCTAGTTAAAAGTAAAATAAAATCTATTCCTCATGCTTTAGCTCATTTGGTCTAAACCAGTTTTATCAGGATGATTATACAGACTCCATGTTAAGTCAGCTTAGCTATACTGACTTCATCTTATTTTCTTCACTCATTCCTTTAATCTAAAACCATATATATCACTCTCCCTCTTGACCTACCAGTCATGCCCAGGAAAGCTCCCCTAAAGGCAATTTGGCAAATTGGCACTTACCTAGAACAAATCTTTAGTTACTCAATTTATTTTGGGTGGAGAGGCTCAGTGCTTGATGCAGTTCTCTCTCTCTATGAGACAGAATCTACTGTGCAGTCTTTTTTTTTTTTTTAAATATATTTTATTGATTTTTTTTACAGAGAGGAAGGGAGAGAGATAGAGAGTCAGAAACATCGATCAGCTGCCTCCTGCACATCTCCCACTGGGGATGTGCCCGCAACCCAGGTACATGCCCTTGACCGGGATCGAACCCGGGACCTTTCAGTCCGCAGGCCAACGCTCTATCCACTGAGCCAAACCGGTTTCGGCTACTGTGCAGTCTTAAAAAGGAAATAAGAAATGTCCAAATACAACTTATGCAAGGAAGAATGTATGTATGAGAGTTTTATGTAAAACTAGAGGTCTGGTGCATGAAATTCGTGCATGTGTAGAGTCTCTAGGCCTGGCCGGTGATCAGGGTCGACTGGGGCCTTCCAGCTGCCGGCCGGGGCCTTTCTTTGTTCCGTGCCACCCCCTGGTGGTCAGCGCACGTCATAGTGAGTGATTGAATTCCCGGTGTCCCAGTCGAACTCCCGAGGGGACACTTTGCATATTAGCCATATATATATATATAGTTTCTGAGGGGTTTCAAAAGAGATCACAAGCTATTAGGGTGAGATTTCCCCATGGGTAATCTACCTTGCCTGGCTGAGGTTTGGAAAGTCATGTTACCTAGTTGCATTGTAATCAGGGTTGAAGCTCTCTAACTCTGCTCCAGTACTCTAGTTTTATTTGATTAGTTCCATAATGAAATATGTAACCATCTCTTAATGACTTAGAGAGCTTGACCTTGCTGTTTGCACATTTTTTCTTTGCATTAGCACTGATCAGTAGAGATGCTGTGCTTCACACTTGAAATGGCACTAACAGCCTCATCCCTACCCAGCACTAGAGTTGAGTTAAGAATACTAATGTTAGTGAAAAAAGGAATACATTTTCCCCCTTTAAAAAAAAATATTTTTATTGATTTCAGAGAGGAAGGGAGAGAGATAAAAACATCAATAATGAGAGAAAATCATTGATCAGCTGCCTCCTGCATGCCCCGCACTGGGGATATAGCCCACAACCTGGGCATGTGCCCTTGACCAGAATCAAACTGGGGATCCTTCAGTCCGCAAGCCAACGCTCTATCCACAGAGCCAAACCAGCTAGGGCTTTTTCCCCCTGTCTTTAAAAAAACATTTTTAGAGAGAGAGAGGAAGGGGGAGAGAAAGAGAAACATTGATTTGTTGTCCATTTATTTACCCATTCATTGGTTTGTTGTGGACGAAGGCCACATGCTAACCTGACAAGCCCAGGGAAGGCCTGCATGGCGGTCTTACAAACTCAGAGACCTACAGTAACCACAAAGGATGGTCTGAAATTAAACTTTTAACTAAAAGCAGTTACGGTGGGTAGTTATGTCCTAGGCTGGTATTTTCACTGACAAGGTCAACCTTTACCTTAACTGAGCCTGTCTGTCTTTTTGCATCTATAATAACATACCCTTGAAATGTCTGGGTAACTTGTAACTTCCCTTTTATGGACCCCTTGGGGCACAACCTAATGTGATTGGACACCAGGACAGATACCACAAATTCCTTCATTGTTATCACGTTAATTGTTCCTGCACCCACCTAAGTATGTGTCTATCATTTTCCTTTTTATCCAATCCCAGGGGTTTCGTGCCCCCCCCCCCTTGCTTTCTCCCACCTCTCTAGTCTATCACCAATGGATTTCTTGTAACCCATGTCCTACATCCCTCCTTTGATTGCAATGTATAAATATTGATGTAACCTGCCATTCTCAGGAGCATTATCTCAATTCGTTGAGGTTCTGCTTCCCAGCATTTGTCGACAGTTTGGCTCAAATAAACTCACAAAAATTCTTTACAGGTTTGAATGTTTTTATGTTAACAAGGTTGATTCTTGTATGTGTCCTGACGGGGGGTCAACCTGCAACCTTGGCATATTGGGACGACGCTCTAACCAACTGAGCTACCTGGCCAGGGCTTCTTTTTTCTTTAAAAAAATTTTTTTATGGGGGTATTTTCTTGTTGACAAAGTACTACTTTAATTTAGTATATTGTTAAAATGTAAGAGCTTAATTCGTTTTGGGCATTGCCTACATCCGTTTAATTTTACCAATAAATCTTAAATATTTTTTAAACATAAACTCATATATTTTTTCTCAACCTATAGAAATACAACAGACCTTCATATTTGGCTAGGATTCTGCTGATGAGTTTTTTCATGAGTATGCTTATAAAACAACTCCTTTCAATAAAGCTGTTTTATAACTGGAGTGATACATAGAAGGGTGTGTTGGTCCTCTGGGGCTTTGTGCCCTGCCTACAAATGTAAGTTCTGGGCTGACTGATCACATGTTTGGGGGCAAGACCTTGCCTGCTGTTTGTTTTTGGTGATAGAACTTGGCCTCTTCCCTAAGAGAGGGGTGGAGATCTTTCTCTGTCCTCGCTTTTGGGTTGGGAACATTTGAGATCCAGTGCATTTAAAAATTGATTCTTGAACCCAACAGCTCAGTTTACACAACATTTTTTCTTTAAGAGTGTGCATTGTTTAAGAGAGTTGCAGGAATTTTGCCTGTTAAAATGATTTAAGTCCTGACAGTCTTGGAATTCTGAAAAAGGGATTCAAATAATGACATTGTTTTAGTTATTCGCCAAAGCACTATAAAAGTGTCTTTTAGTGCTCTTTTTGACTGTAGCGCAAAGGACTGTTTTTACTGCTGGCCCTCCTTTTGGAAGCAGCTGCCACCCTGCAAACCTTATTGTTATACTGCTGACCTTTGTCATCAGGAATGCCCCTGGAGGAAACAGCCTCCTAATTGTTTTTGTTAAGCCTCTATGAAGTTTGTGATTTATCCTTTCAAGTTACTTTTGGTTAGTTTCTTAAGTTTACTTTGTTTGCATTTAATTGGGGGCTCCACCTTTTCAGTTTTATCATGAATTGTCAGTGCCGAGTTCCTGGTAGGTGGTAAAAAGAATTACTCTTTCCCTGTTATCCTGTTCTGTGGGAAACCTTTGTGGTTTAGATTCACAGTTTCCCATTGTTGTTAGCTGCAGTTGTCTCCTCCCTCCGACCCTTCCCTCCCCACAACTCTAGCTCTTCCCCCTTGTCCCTCCCCATTCCTGTATCCCTTGCCCCACAAATGTCCTTGTGATTGCTGGAGGTTGAGTGTGCTTTGGGGTAAGTATTTTACTTGTGGTAAAATTGGGTAGATGAGGAATATAGGAAACTGGTTAGTCATTGTGAAGTGTTGCTTTTAACAGCAACATTTCAAACTCTGAAATTGAAGTTTTAGGGCTCTTAATTTTTAGGAGGCTTCATTCATGCTGACTGTTGTTTCTGTTCTTCCCTTTTTTGTTTCAATTACCAAGGCTTTGATAATTTGATTTTTATTATTGGTTTAAAAAGCTATTCTCATAGATTTTCTTGAGCTTGTTAAAATTAAGGGCAAGGGTTTTGGGGTTTAATATTTTAAATTTCCTTCAAATAGAAGGTTATATGTAATTTTATACATATTTTCAGTATTAACATATTGATAAAAGTAAAAATGAAGAAAAGATCTTATTTTGTGGCTAAGGTGGAAAGTAGCATTTACTTCCAGAATCAGAATGATTCTTTTTTCCTCTTAGCAGAATGTTGTTGGCAAAACTCACTAAGATTTTGGCAATATGTTGTCAAGTCTGGGAAATGGTTTTCTGAGTACTTCAGGATAACAGATGCTTCTGGGAATTATTTTTGGGAAGTTAGATTTGTTCATTAATACCTGCTCCCTAGAGGCATGAGATCTATAATCCTTTGGAAAGTAAAATATTTAATATTTGAGTCAATGTCACTTTCATATCATTCCATTTTCTTGGATTGTTTGTTTTGATCTTCAAAACAGAAACTGTGTGTGTGTATGTTGTTATTTTTGACGCAGAATGGATGGTACTCTGGTATTTCAAGGAGTTGTAAGTTGGAGCCTTGGGTTCTCCAGAAGTACTGCTAATTAAAAGCCATTTTCATGGTAGACATTGTGAGGAAAAACTTGTTCATGGGATTTTATTACTGTTCAGTAGTGATTTCCTGAGCTCCTACTATGTGGCAGGTATTAGTTCCTATGCTAAGTGCTTTGCTTCTAATTCCCACTACAGTCCTGCCAGCAGGTAGTACTATCCCCCTGGGAAGCAGTCATGCATAGGTAGAAAGAACATGGGGTGTTCTTTTTTGCAAAATGAGGAAAATAATCCCTGTTTGGTAGATCAATTGTGAGAATTAAAGATATACCATGTTTCTAGTGCCTGGCACTGAGTTGGTGTTCACTAAATGGTGTTTACTATTATCATAATTTTACAGCTGAAAGAGCTGGAGAGGCTAAGTAACTTCCTGAAGTAAGTGGTAGAGCTGGGATTTGAACTGGCTCAAAACCTGGAGTCTGGTATGTTTTTGCTTGAGTATTGTCAAGGCTTTCAGAATAGATTTCAGTGGATCTCTGCCCATCCTTCCACCTCCTTCCCCTACAGAGGAGGTTTTTTGTGTTGTTGTTGTTTTTTTTTTTAAATAGATGCCCTTCTTTCCCTGGTATCCTCTGTCACCTTCCCAGTCATGTGCTTGGTCTGTCACACTGGAGTTGCTTGTGCCATTCAGTACCAGTGTTCTCCCAGCAGAAATGAGTCAAGCTGGTGCAGTCAGTGGTTTCCCTTCCTATTTTCCTCCTGTTGATAGAGCCATCATGCTTTCATTATTGTTTGTGATGAAATAATTTGGGTAATGGTGTGTTATAATGATTCATAAATAATGCATAGTTGCAACCAAGGATTTAAATGAAAAAGCTTTAGTGGTTTAAAAATTAGGAAAAGAAAATCTCTGGTTCTAAATTATTGAATCAGAGGATAATATAGGGCAACTTTATGGAACTCATAGTTATGATTTTGCTATCCTGGGGCCTAATATAATTGCTATTGATTCTCTTTCCTTTATCCACAGCTGTTAACTGATTGGGTATTAGCAATCTGTTTGAGAAAGAACGTTGTGTTTGTCCTACTGGTCATAGAGTATCTTTCTTCCATAGACCAAACACGAGATACTGATTGGGTATGATATGATTCAGACAGTAGATTCATGGAAGAGATAGATGACTGGTCGTGCTTATACACTAAGTTATCTCTGAACAAAAAAATGTGTTTCGCAACACTTAGTTCTTCATTCATTCTTTTATTTAACTACTATTGAGCCTCTGTTGAGTGTAAAGCAATGTAACTTTTTACATTGTAGTCTAATAAAGTACTCATACACTGGTTAAATACTGGTTAATAAAGTTCCTGGGAGGGAGAGATTAAGTCCCAATTGGTGGGAAGTGGTATTTAGACAATCCTTTGGAAAATGAGTTAATATAAATGACTATTCCTTCCTGATAGGGTGTGACTGTTGTTAGTATCTAATATTATAATTTGCCAGCAGAATGTCTTTCTCAAGCAGTTTTACTGAGTGAAAAAGATTAGCAGCACTAGGTAGGACTGGGAAGGTCGAGGTGGAGAAGAAGGTAATATAGACAGAACAAATCTTGTTTTGTGTGTTTTAAGGGTGATAGTGGTAGATGAGGTTGTAAATGTGCATGGGTTAAGATTGTGGAAGGCCATGTAAGGCCAAGTAGGTTTTCTATAATTAAAAACAAATGTTTGTTGTTGATTTTAGAGAGAGGAAACGGGGAGAGAGAGATTGCCCCAACCGGGGATGGAACTTATGATCTGGGTATGTGCCCTGACTGGGAATTGAACCCAACCCGGTCACCTTTTGGTGTACAAGACGAAGCTCCAACCAACTGAGCCACACTGGCCAGGGCAAGGCCAAGGAGTTTTGATAGTATTTCATCATTAAAGTTTTCTGAGCTAAATAGTGATTGATTTGAGTCTGCCCTGGGCAATATTTTATAAATAGAATTAGAAGGGGAAGAACAATTTGGAAGTTATAATACTTAGATGAATTGTTTTGAGACTGCATTATTTTTAGAATACATTTCCCTCAATTTTATAATTGCTTTGGGTTGATGCTATCAGTTATAATTTAATCTTATGGAATTTTTATGGTAAGTGTATGGATGTGTTAGTAAGAGAGAAGGGAGAGAGGATGGGTATAGCGGATGGTCAGTCATCATAATCATAGCTACTCTTTATAGAACTTCTGTTTTGTACTTGGCCCTAAGATATTTTGCATGTATAATTTGTTGAATACTCTCAACAAATTGCATTTATTATAGATAGTAAATGATTTGAAAGTGATGGAGCAGGATTGGAATATAGATTCATCATCATCATCATCAAAAAACATTTATGCCTCACTAAATACTAGGTACTGGGCTAATTATACATATACTATACTTTATTTTATTAATTTGCATAATAATCCTATGTGATGGATCTTATTTATTAGTCCCATTTTGCTGATGTAGTGCCTGGGAGACTTCAATACTGATTCAATAACTTGATTAAGATGACACAGTTGTTAGGTGATGAAGTCCAGACCTGTTTTACTTTGCTAACTCTGGGTCTCTAATTCTAACTCTGGGTCCCTAAGTTGTATAATTCACGTTATATTCTTTGGGAATGGTACACCTTGGATCTCCACTATGAGCATGGTGTTTCCTGAGGTTATGCAATATGGTTGGCCCTGCAGAGGCTGCACTTTTTAAAAAATAACCTTATGATTATTTATTTTTTAAATGTTTATTTATTGATTTGAGAGAGAGCTGGGGGGGGGGGGGAAAGGGGGAGAGAGAGAGACATTGATTTGTTGTTCCACTTATTTATGCATTCATTGGTTGATTCTTGTACGTGCCCTGACTGAGGATCGAGCCCACAACCTTGGGTGCTGGGATGATGTTCTAACCAACTGAGCTACCCAGCTAGGCCTCAGGGTCCATACTTTAAAAAAAATATATTTTTTAATTGATTTCAGATAGGGAGAAGGTGAGAAAGATAGAAACATCAATCATGAGGGAGAATCATTGATAGGCTGTTTCCTACATGCCTCCTACCGGGGATCGAGCCCACAACCCAGGCATGTGCCCTGACCTGGAATTAAATGGTGACCTCCTGGTTTTTAGGTCAGTGCTCAACCACTGAGCCACACCAGCTGGGCTCAGAGGCTGCACTTTTAACCACTATGTTCTTCTTACTATCATGCTGCATCCTTTAGATAAGTCAGTAAATTATATACTAGTATACAGGTCCGGATCTTCATAAGGAGTGGTTAAGTAGCCTCCAATTGTCATTTCTTAGTCCTTAAAGTTTGTCACTTGTAACAAAGTGAAACATATTTTCTTGTCTTTTTACTTTGTTTTTTACTGGTTTTGGACAAATTTATTGTAGATGACATTTTCCTAAGTTCTTATGAAAGGAAAAATAAAGCTTTCTTTTCTTTATCAGCATACAATTCTTGTTGTACATGATGTAATAATTTGAAGTTGCCAGAGACCAACCCTCAGAAAATCATTTGAGTTGAGTAATTGTGTTCGCTAGGGAGTTTGAGATAACCAGCCCATGAATCAACAAATCACTTAGGTTTTTTTTAATGGTTGTAGATGGTTATCTGTCTTTATTTTCAAGCTTGAATCAGAAGGAAATATTAATTCAATTGATATAATCTCCATTAGAAAAATTTGTCTGCAGTATCTCAAACTGAATATGGACCTTTTGGGGGCTCTTTTATTTAAGGAGAATCAGAATTTATCAGGTTGTTGGAATTGATTGTTCTAGGTACTTACCCATCAAAATTTTTGAAGTGGTTGTTTGCGGCAGCAGTCTGCGGTGTTTACCTATGCCGCCATCTTGGTCTCCCCCAATTGTCATTTCTTAGTCCTTAAAGTTTGTCACTTGTAACAAAGTGAAACATATTTTCTTGTCTTTTTACTTTGTTTTTTACTGGTTTTGGACAAATTTATTGTAGATGACATTTTCCTAAGTTCTTATGAAAGGAAAAATAAAGCTTTCTTTTCTTTATCAGCATACAATTCTTGTTGTACATGATGTAATAATTTGAAGTTGCCAGAGACCAACCCTCAGAAAATCATTTGAGTTGAGTAATTGTGTTCGCTAGGGAGTTTGAGATAACCAGCCCATGAATCAACAAATCACTTAGGTTTTTTTTAATGGTTGTAGATGGTTATCTGTCTTTATTTTCAAGCTTGAATCAGAAGGAAATATTAATTCAATTGATATAATCTCCATTAGAAAAATTTGTCTGCAGTATCTCAAACTGAATATGGACCTTTTGGGGGCTCTTTTATTTAAGGAGAATCAGAATTTATCAGGTTGTTGGAATTGATTGTTCTAGGTACTTACCCATCAAACAGCAAGTTTTCTCTTTTAGTTAAATTTTTAATGATTCAATGTCTGTTATATTCAACCTCTGGAATAAAAAGCTGTTCTTATGGAATATATAATGTTATATAATGTAGTCCATGTACACGAATAACATGGGGGAGGATGGGAATGCTGTAATCTAAGCCCCACTTGCACTGAGAGCAGAGAAGATGAAATAAATGAAGAAAATGGAAAGGTGAGGGAGGGAATCTGAGAACGCTTTTCATGTAGCTGTTCCTTGTATAATAGTTATTATTTTTAAAAAGAAAAGGAGAGGAAAGGCACTCCAGGTAAAGGCATTATTAGAGACCAGACACTGAGGAAATAGAGTGCAGAGCATATTCATTATACAAAAAAGAGTCAAGTTTACCTGGTGTGGAGGAAGAGTGAGAAGCACGTACTAGGTGCTAGGTGAAATGTCTGATCAATGAGTGAGTGAGTAGAAGATGTAGCTAGACGTGGAAGTAACATCTAATGTTTCTCATATTTGTGCAGTTGCTAGACATTTAATTAAATCTTATAAATTAGTGATTTTACTGGTAGAATATCCTATATAATAAAAGGGTAATATGCAAATAGACCGAACGGCAGAACCACCGAACAACCAAAGTGTAATATGTTAATGATATGCTAAGGTTGCTCAACCGCTCACCATGACGTGCACTGACTGCCAGGGGGCAGACAGTCGACCAGTCGCTATGATGTGCACTGACCACCAGGGGGCAGATGCTCCGACCGGTAGGTTAGCTTGCTGCTGGGGTCCGCCAATCAGGACTGAGCGAGATGGGTTGGATACGCCCTGGAGCCCTCCCATGGTCCCTCCCTGACCCAATTGTGCACTGGTGGGGGTTCCTCAGCCTGGCCTGCGCCCTCTCGCAATCCAGGACCCCTCGGGGGATGTCAGAGAGTCAGTTTCAGCCTATCCCACAGGCCACTCCCCTTGGGAGGGCACCAGACACAGGGCTCATGGCTGGCGAGTGCTGGCAGTGTGAGCCTCTCCCCATCAGGACTGACTGGGCGTGAGCCTGCGGCAAGCACAGTGGGGCCGGGATGAGTGGGAGCGGCAGGTAGGAGCTGCAGATGGCATTGAACTGTGGGTTTCAGCCCGGTCCCTGCAGGCCACCCAGAGGGACCCCACCTGTGCATGAATTTGTGCACCAGGCCTCTAGTGTGAATATAAAAATATGGGAATGTAAAAAATTCACAATCAAGAACATGAATCCATTTTTAAGAAGCTGTCAAAATAGGTCTGATTGACTGCTTTGGTTTTTCTTTCTTTAAGTTTGCTATTTGTTTATGTTTTTGCCCTGTTAGCAATAGAATAGTGGACAAGAAAAAATTATGGAAAATAAACTTGTGAAAAACCCATCCATTGCCCTGGCTGGGTGGCATGGTCGGTTGGAGCATTGTCCTGTACACCAAAAAGTAGTTGGTATGTTTAAAAATAACTTAGTTGGTATGGAAAAGCCACTGGAAATGGCTTGGGTGGACCGGTGAGTTGGGTGGGGTGGAGTCTCAGGGAATCACCAGGGCAGGTGAACAGTGTTAATCAGGTTGATGAAGACTCAGATATGGTGCCCGCCTTCCAGCTCTATCGGGAGAGGGCTTAGCATAGGAACAATGGCCTCTGCCAGCACTTCTGTCTGGGAGAAAGCTAAACCTGCAGACCTTGCCCCAGCGCCAGACAATTCAGTTTTTCCCTTTATGTCCCTGGTGCCTTTTGAGATGCTGCCCCAGCACTGGAGCTCAGAGGGAGTGAGTCCAAATAAGTCCATATATGGTCCCTTTAAGAAAAATGCCCAGCACTTCAGCCGTTGTCTTACTCAGCCACCCGCCCCCCACCCCCCCACATTGGTATTCTCAGCCAGAAGTTATGGGGACTAGGCTTCCTGGCACTGGAACCTTGGGATGGGGGGCTTGGTCTGGGGCTGGAACACCTTGCTCCTCAGGAGGGGACCTCTGCAGCAGAGATATCTCTCCTGATTTTTAACCAAAGGTCACAAAATTTTCTTCTGTCTTTTAGAATTTTTAGTTTAGGTTTTCTATTTAAGACTATGACCTAAATGGTTGATTTCTTTCACCAATGTTTTGTAGTTTTCAGCATACAGGTCCTACATATATTTTGTTACATTTATACCTAAGTATTTTATATTTTGTGGTATTATTGTGAATGGTACTTTAAAAGAATTTAAATTTCCATTTGTTCATTGCTAATATATAGAAACCTTAGTTGACTTTTTAAAAATAGACTTTGTATTTTGTGACCTTACTGACCTCACTTAATAGTTCTTAGAGGTTTTATTATTATTTTTTGTAATTTCCTCGGAATTTTATAATGTAGAACATCATGTTGCCTGTAAATAAAAGCAGTTTTATCTTCCATTACAATCTATATATTTTTAAACTTCTTTTTCCTTGTCTGTTGCACAGGCTAGGGCCATGGTCGGCAAACTGCAGCTCGCGAGCCACATGTGGCTCTTTGGCCCCTTGAGTGTGGCTCTTCCACAAAATACCGACTTCTGCACATGGGCCACGAAGTTTCAGTCGCACTGTACGTGCGCGCCCGCACGTGGTATTTTGTAGTATTTGCAGTTTGCCGACCACTGGGCTAGGGCCTTCAGTATGGTGTTGAACAGGAGTGGTAATGTTACCAGAGAATTGAATTTCTCCATTGCTAGTGCGAGTGGGGTTCTTGGGGTGCTGCTGGAATAAGCATTTTCGAAGGCCCCCATGGGAGGATGAGGTGTGGTAAAAGGCTTTATTTTCATGGAGTTACATTTTTCAGGTTCCAAAGTTCCATTTCCCTTATTCCAGTCCTATAAAAGGTGCAGCTGAGGCTTTAGCAGAGCTAAAGCAAAGCCAGTGTCCAGAGTTTCCGTTCCATGGGGGAGCTGGGTTTGATGTAGCATCAGGCTAGTTCAAGTCCGTTAGTCCATTGTGTGGAGTCCACATGGTTGTGAGCCATGTGGGTGAGTGCAGAGCATGAGAGCCCCGTAAGCCAGGAGTCAGGGGTGAGAGCAGCAAGAGAGAGAGAGGGAGCTTTCTTTGTTCAAGGGTTAAATATCACGTCTTCCTGGGCTTGCAGTGGCTATGCCTATTTTGGCTAGTGACCTGCTCCCAGGTGTGATTGGCAAGCATCTTCCCATATCATCCAGACCTTACTGGGCATGTGTCTAAATTGCAGCTTCCCTTTGCTCCTTTCAGTTACTAATTAATAACCAGGTTATTACAATGGTACCAATAAGAGTAGACATTTTTACCTTGCTTGGACCTGAAAAAGGTGGAAGTGATCCTATCAAAAACTAATTTTGGCTGGCAACTGATATTGTTCTACTGCTAAGGAAGTTTAAGCTTTTTGCTTTTTTGTGTGAAATATACACAAATAAATAATGGGCCTGACCGGCGTGGCTCAGTGGTTGAGCGTCGACTTATGAACCAGGAGGTCATGGGATGATTCTGTCAGGGCACATGCCTGGGATTCGGGGCTTGATCCCCAGTAGGGGGCGTGCAGGAGGCTGCCGATCAATGATTCTCTCTCATCATTAATACTTCTCTCGCTCTCTCTCCCTCTCCCTTCATCTCTGAAATAAAAAAAATATATATTTAAAACAAAACAAAACAAAACAAAACAAATAAATAATGGTGCAGCCCTAGCTGGTTTGGCTCAGTGGATAGAGCATTGGCCTGCGGACTGAAGGGTCCTGGGTTCAATTCCAATCAAGGACACATGCCTGGGGTGTGGGCTCGATCCCCATAGGGGGCATGCAGGAGGCAGCCAATCAATGATTCTCTCTTATCATTGATGTTTCTATCTCTCTTTTCCTCTCCCTTCCTCTCTGAAATCAATAAAAATATATTAAAAAAATAATGGCACATGTTAAAAAGAAATATTAATAAAAAACCCCCGATATCAATGAAATGGAATGGCAAGAGATGGGAAGCCAGAAAAACTTATCTATTGTAATAATCTAAATGGGAGATAATTGTGGTGTAAACTAGGGGGATGACAGTGGAAGTGAAAAAGAAGGTTCAACACAGAGATTTTGAAGGGAGAATTGATAGGCCTTTGTGATGTAGATAGAAAGGGTGAGAGGGATAGAAAGAAATAAAACATTACAGATGTTTTAAACCTGAGTTTTTGGAGATACCATTAGTAAAAATAAGTAAGTAAGGAGATACCATTAGTAAAAATAAGTAAGTAAGTAAGTAAGTAAATAAATAGGTCAGAGGAGGAACTATTTTAGGTGATGGTGGGGGTGGGGGTGGGGAAGAGATGACTTCAGATTTGGACATGTTCAACTTGTTACAAAAGTGGGGCAATTTGCAAGAAGTTGGTAATTTGGTTTCAGGGTTCACAAGATTTGTGATTTATCAGACCAGAAGTAATGTTTGAAGTTCTGACAGAGAAGGGGATGAGAACACCATGGGAAATGCTATAGAAAAGGGGATGAGAACACCATGGGAAATGCTATAGAAAAGAGCAGGAAGGTCTGATTTAAACTTTAGAGAATGCCCCCCCCTTTTTTTTAACATTCTTTTTTT
>NW_005357076.1:4570744-4583417 GCF_000412655.1 Myotis brandtii
TAAGTAAGTAAGTAAGTAAGTAAATAAATAGGTCAGAGGAGGAACTATTTTAGGTGATGGTGGGGGTGGGGGTGGGGAAGAGATGACTTCAGATTTGGACATGTTCAACTTGTTACAAAAGTGGGGCAATTTGCAAGAAGTTGGTAATTTGGTTTCAGGGTTCACAAGATTTGTGATTTATCAGACCAGAAGTAATGTTTGAAGTTCTGACAGAGAAGGGGATGAGAACACCATGGGAAATGCTATAGAAAAGAGCAGGAAGGTCTGATTTAAACTTTAGAGAATGCCCCCCCCTTTTTTTTAACATTCTTTTTTTAAATTTATTTATTTATTTATTTTCCCCCCTTTATTGAATAAGATATTACAAATGTGTCCTTATCCCCCCAATGTCCCCTCATCCCCCCAATCCTGCCTTCACCCTCAATGGCCTATAGTTTTCTGAGTACAGGTCTTTTACCGAGAGAAACATCGATCAGCTGCCTCTTGCACACCCCCTAGTGGGGATGTGCCCACAACCAAGGTACATGCTCTTGGCCGGAATCAAATCTGGGACCCTTCAGTCCGCAGGCCGACGCTCTGAGCCAAATCGGTTAGGGCAGGGAATGCCCACTTTTAATAAAGTAGCAAAGGATAGAGAAAATGAACTGTCAGCAATAGGTCTACTGTTCATTTGTCATTCTTTCATTTTATTTATTCTCTTGTTTTCTTAATTCACCCAACGAATCCAGGATTGTATAGTATCAGGGCAGCCAGTGTTAGGTGCTGCAGAAAAGTTAAGAAGAATAAGGCTTATGGGAAGAGCCAGTAGGTTTTGAAATTAGGAGATTTCTTTAGAAAGTGAATGTTGCATGAAGTAAAATTGTGGTGGCGGAGTAAGGAGCAGTACCATGTTCTGATGGTAATCAAGGAGAGGCTGCAGTTGTAAATTATTAATTGTAGAGACATTTAGTAGTGAAAGGTTGAAAAAATTTTAGGACAGTAGGTATAGGCGATATGTTCAAGGTGGCCTTTGTTGTTGCTGGTTTTTGTTGTTGTTTTTTAAAGAATATCAGGTATCTCTGTGTAGTTATATTTAAAGGGAAAAGAGCCCTTGAGGAAGGGATGTTTGAAAGGCAATAATAACAATAACTCATTTACATAACACTTACTGTATGCCAGCACTTTGCATGTATTAACTAATTTCAGTCCACATAATAACCAATAAGATAGTACAGATATAGTTTGGAATTGTTACTGGTGGAAGTGGAGTTCTTGGGGTGGTGCGAGGAAAATAATTTCCTGAGGCCTCCATGGGCAGACGGGGTTTCATGGAAAGCTTTATTGATGGTGTAAATTAGGGGGATTCCCCTCTAAGGTCCCATCTCTGTCCATCTCACATGGAAGAAATCCAATCTTGTCTTCTGCAGGGCCAGAATTAGGGCCACTGCCCAGAATTTCTGCTCCATATTTAAAGCAGGCCAGTCTAGCATCCTGCATGTGGAGTCTGCATGGCCAAGGGCCATGTGGCTGCTTAAGGCCACATGGCTATGGAGGTGAGTGCACGGGCGAGTGGAGCGGGGGTCACAGAGCAAGAGAAAGCAAGAACAAGAGCGCAAGAGCGAGAGAACTCTCTCTCTGGGGATTTTAACCTTTCAAGATTAAAATCCAAGCTTGCATTGGGATCTACCCCCTCGCCAACCCATTGTTCCCCAGGCTAGATTGACAGCAAGCACCTTCCCTAAGTCACCCTGACTTCACTGTCCATCACCCCTTTGTTTGGGCCATTCCCTCAGTGATCTTCAGGGAATAGGTGGTTGGTTCCCTGGGGAGCATGAAGCTATAGCTTCCTGGTGAAGTGTCCATGCTTATAATGTCTGACCTCCTCCTTGCTCTCTTCCTGTTATTAATATTAATAAACTAGCTAATTATGACAGTAACATAATTATTGACATGTGGAGTGTACCAAGGAATTAAGGTAATTGCCTGTTGATTTATCAGGGAAAATATAGTTTCTTAAATAAATTACAAGTAAACTGCTATATAGAATAACAGAAACTAGAGATGTGAGCAACTTTCCTGGTTAAACTGTTTGGATATCTTGTAGATGCACTTTGACTTCTAATGTTAGGGTTACTTTTGGCTTTAATCACTAGTAATGGGTTACTTACTGTTCCTTCATTAGAAACAGAGATACTCTTCATGGTTTTTCCATTTGAATCATTGATTAGTTGAACACGGTCATTCTTTGATGACCTTCTAAAACGTTACCCTATTCCTTGTAATAGGTTCAGTTGTTTGCCTTTTTAAGTTAAACTGCTCTCTATTGATTGATTGATTGATTTTAGAGAAAGAGGGAGACAAGAGAAAGACAGAGAGAGAGCCATGTGGCTGCTTAAGGCCACATGGCTATGGAGGTGAGTGCACGGGCGAGTGGAGCGGGGGTCACAGAGCAAGAGAAAGCAAGAACAAGAGCGCAAGAGCGAGAGAACTCTCTCTGGGGATTTTAACCTTTCAAGATTAAAATCCAAGCTTGCATTGGGATCTACCCCCTCGCCAACCCATTGTTCCCCAGGCTAGATTGACAGCAAGCACCTTCCCTAAGTCACCCTGACTTCACTGTCCATCACCCCTTTGTTTGGGCCATTCCCTCAGTGATCTTCAGGGAATAGGTGGTTGGTTCCCTGGGGAGCATGAAGCTATAGCTTCCTGGTGAAGTGTCCATGCTTATAATGTCTGACCTCCTCCTTGCTCTCTTCCTGTTATTAATATTAATAAACTAGCTAATTATGACAGTAACATAATTATTGACATGTGGAGTGTACCAAGGAATTAAGGTAATTGCCTGTTGATTTATCAGGGAAAATATAGTTTCTTAAATAAATTACAAGTAAACTGCTATATAGAATAACAGAAACTAGAGATGTGAGCAACTTTCCTGGTTAAACTGTTTGGATATCTTGTAGATGCACTTTGACTTCTAATGTTAGGGTTACTTTTGGCTTTAATCACTAGTAATGGGTTACTTACTGTTCCTTCATTAGAAACAGAGATACTCTTCATGGTTTTTCCATTTGAATCATTGATTAGTTGAACACGGTCATTCTTTGATGACCTTCTAAAACGTTACCCTATTCCTTGTAATAGGTTCAGTTGTTTGCCTTTTTAAGTTAAACTGCTCTCTATTGATTGATTGATTGATTTTAGAGAAAGAGGGAGACAAGAGAAAGACAGAGAGAGAGAAAGAGAGAGAGAAAGAGAATCAATTTGTTGTTCCACTTATTTATGCATTCACTGCTTGATTCTTGTATGTGCCCTGACCAGAGATCAAACCCACAACCTTGGCATATCAGGATGATGCTCTAATCAACTGAGCTACCTGGCCAGGGCCTGAATTTTGTATTTTTAAAATAATTGTAAAATTCAAGTGTTTCTCCAAGCACTTAGCTAAATTGTACTGACATATCACTTATCTTATGTGAGGTTTATTGTTCTTTTTATACAATTAGAAGACTTATTCCCGGTAACTTACAACTTTCTGGTATCCTGAGGTCCCCAAACCAAAATTTACTTTTCTGCTTTTAGGCATAGCAGGTCACTCATTAAATGAACTTATTCATTGCTTATTTTGAAAACTTGCTAGTACTCTCACGTGCTTATCACATCAAATCTCAGCCATTGTGTGAAATAGGAATTGTGTCACTGTATTACAGACCTGGAAAACAAAGTTCAGAATACCTAAGTAGTTTAGGATTTTACAAAGCAGTAAAAATGTGGAAATTGAACCCACGTCTTCTAACTCAAAGTCTAGTCCTAGTACTCTTTGATAATATCACAATTATTCTATATCACTTGCTCCTTATAGCAACTTGACATTATACTGTATTTGAGCTGTCCTTTTCACAGAAATGTATTCAAGTTTTATTCCATTTTATTTTGTCATTATACCTATACTTATAAAAAAAAATTGCCAGTATCATCTGGAATGATACTATTATCTACCAGCTTAGTAATTTTAGTTATAATTTTGCATTGAATCAGTAATATGCATATAGTACAAGGTAATTTTTACATAATTTTAAAATCTTTTTTTATTTTTGCAGATATCAATTCCTTTTCAGCTTAAAAACATAATTTAAATTAACTTCGATAAGTTGTAAGAAATGGTTCAAAGAATTCCCGTATACCCTTTAGCCAGATTTAGATGTTGTTAACATTTTGCTATATTGATTTGCTTTACCTTTTTCTCTTTCTCTCCCTCTTCATATATACATATAAATATATATACTCTCCATATATGCATATATATACTTATAAATTTTTTTCTTCTGAACCATTTATGAGTAAGTTACAGACATTATGCTCTTTTACCCCTAAATACTTCAGTATTGCTTAAGAAGTTCTTTTTCTTAAACATTTTTTTCTTAAATAGATTTTTAGAGAGAAAGAGGAAGGGGAAAGGAGAGAGAGAGAGAGAGAGAGAGAGAAAGAGAGAGAGAGAGAAGAGAGAGAGAGAAGAGAAGAGAGAGAAACATTGATCTGCTGCTTCCCCCACGAGGGAACAAATCCGCAACCCAGGCTTATGCCCTGACCAGGAATTGAACCAGCGACCTTTCTGTGCACGGGATGATGTTCAGCCAACTGAGCCACACCAACCAGGGCATGTTTTTCTTCTTTTAAATAGGTTGTTAGAGCCATGTGGGTAGAACTCTTATTTTCTCACGTGTCTTTAGTAGATGACATTGGAAAAGAATCAGGTTGTTTGGTGCTAGCCCTGCCACTTAAGTGAAATATTTTGTCATCAGTATTTCTTTGGACCATTTGTTACTGCCTCCTGGGCTTTGTTCTTTTTGGCTCTCACCTCTAGTTTCTGACACACCTAGAGCAAATGTGAGAGCTTATTGCCTTACCCTACATAATACTGCCATTCAGAGCCTGGAATCTTCTTTTTCCGCTACTGCCTATTTTCCCTTTGCTCCCTAAACTCAGGGGTGTGTCCTTAGGGCAGGCTGAGTTTCAGTGAGCTCCTAATGTGGATATTGGAAGCCCCACCTGCCTGCCAAGTCCTTTTGGCTGTGAGCAAAGTAGAGGCTTGGTACTTGTCATTCCTCTGCAGCAGTTGAGCTGAAGGAATGCTGCAGGGCTTGTTGGAAGTTGCTTAGCACCTTGCGTGGGTGTGTGTGAGGGTGTGTGTGTAGAGTTGAGGGTCTTGTGTAGTTAGTGTGGGAGACCTGAAATCCTTCCTGGTGCCATGCTAATCATTAGGCAGTATTTATTGAATACCTCCTTATGACTAGCACTGTGATAGGAGCTCTTGGAATAGTATAATAAAATACTTCATTAAATCACAGTATATTAGGCAAACAATTCTAGCTCTGCCACTTACCAGCTTTGATTTGGGCAAGTTAATGTCTTTAAGCCTCACTTTACTTTCTATAAAATCAAGCTATTAAATCCTACATGATAGGGCTGTTGTGGAGATTGAATAAAGAATGTAAGTATAGTGTTTAGCACATGTCTGACAATAGTTAGGATTTCATTTCATAGACATATTTAGGATTTATGACTGACACCATATAAAACAAATAGAGAGTAATAAAACAAATAGAGAATAATATAACTCTACAGTGTGTAATCAAATACTTAAATTATGACATGTAAATTATAAATAGTCTGGGAATTTAGAGAAGAGAAAGAACAGTCTTGTGCAACCATTTACTGTTTCTGTGCCTCAGTTTTTCCAATGGACACACTGTGGAGATGCTAGGTGACATCCCAGAGAATGATTAAGGTATTATAGCATTTTAGCTTTTTTAGGTGGTTTATGTGATGGTGGAAAAAAGGGAGAAGCTTGAGGAGCTGTTAGAAACCAAATTTGACACTTATTCTTAATTTTTTCCTTATGTGGTCATGGCAGCCTTATAGGAAAATTTGAAGCTGGAGATTAGAAGCATTGCCTTCCAAAGAAGGTGCTTGCTTTGGTATTTCTCCCTGTTGCCTCACTGGCATTTTAATTAGTTGAGAACTCATGTTGGTCAATGGATGGCCTCTGATTGTAAGCACCTCGGATATAATCTGAGGATTAAGTGATTTGTACCCCAAATTATCTCTCTGATCTTCTGGCAAAAATATAACATACAAACAGACAGGGCAGGATAAGATTTAGTTCCCTTGGACTAATGTTAAGGACATACGATTTACTTACCATGAGTAGTTCTCTGGGATGTGGCATCTTTACTCGAACAGAATCTAGACTGATAACTTGGCCCTCCCAACTTCTAGATAGCCATGAATATGTAAAATACCTTTAAAAATTTCTTTACTTACAATATCCAAAAGGAACTGTTTCAACTCCTTGTTTGGTATGTACTTACTTGGTAATTTTTTTGCAAAGTGTGTATTTGGTTTTAATTTTTGTCTAGATCAATTCTCTTCTAGAAAATTTCAGAGAAGTTTCCCATGAAAGTAAAGCTGCTCATACTTTTTTTTTTTTCCTCTTTGGTTTCTCCTTTTTGTTGTTGTTAGTTTTTTTTCTTCTTGGAATTGTTTGCCAAGGTTTCAAGTTTATAGTGAGAGGTGAGGCAACGTTGATCTTGGCAGAACAGCACAAAGCCAGTAGAGTCATTAAGTGACGCAAGCTTTTGATTTTTTTTTCTTTCTGTTAAAGCTCTCTGGCACAGCTGGCTATTCTAGTCACAGAGGAAGAGAGGAGAAGAAGTTCTGGGTGGAATGATAGAAGATGTTTGGAGCATATTAAAAAACAGCAGCAGCAACAGCAAATGCCCCATATAATTCAAACAAGCTTCTTAGCTCTGTGGAAGCTATGTCAGTTGCTTAGAACTTGAGTTTTTACTTCAGAGGATGATGGGACAAGGCAATAGAAGGCGAGGAGGGTTGCGTTGGATTCTTGCTTATCTGTCTGCCTCTCCTTCCAGTTGGAAAAATCTTCAATCCACAAGAAGCATTGTTAACAAGACTAAGGAATACATCTTACCCTGATCCTGGATTCTGTTGGAATTGAGGATTACAGCCACTTCACCAGGATTTTATGGAGGTAGTTCAAGAAAAATAGAAGGAAACAATACTCAAGAATTTCTCTGTTTATATTAGTCCTGTGCCATGTTAAATTTTGGGCATTGTTTGGAGCAAGTTGGGGACAGCTCTCTCATGTGGATCTAAGTGGATACCTGCATTCCTCAAGCTACATATATGATGTTTGGAAGGCTGTAAACTCAAATTCTTTCAACATATGTTCATTAAGTTCTGGATTCTCTTTCTATTAAGGACTTCAGCAGACAGAAACTCCCTCATCAAAAGACACAAAACCTCCTCTGTGTTTTCAGGCTAAATGTGAACAATCATGTCTTGGAAGAGAAATTATTTTTCAGGGGGCCGTGGTAGTGTCCAAGGGATGTTTGCACCTCGAAGCTCAACCTCTATAGCCCCCAGCAAAGGCCTCAGCAATGAGCCAGGACAAAACAGTTGCTTCCTCAATAGTGCCTTGCAGGTAAGGGCTATTTCTTTCTTTTTGGTTAAATGTATTTTAGTTGCTGGTGCTGTATTTCTGGTAACTCTTAAATATAATACTTGACGGTCTCTGTTTGAGGTCAGCACCCTGAGATCATTTTTTAGGTTTATCTGTGTGATCTTAGGCAAGACACTTTATCTCTGAGTCTCAATTGCCTCATTGGTAAAAAGGGGATTAATATGATAATGAAATAATAACTGTAACTACTACTACTTACCTGCCTAAAGGGGAGGAGGTACACAGACTAGATGATCTTACTACTTGTTTATTGACCTTTTTTCCTGATCAGTCTCTTATTTCCTTTTTTACCCTAGTTGCTTTTCTCTAATATAAAATGCAAAATTCTGCCCAGCCGGTGTTGCTCAGTGGTTGAGTGTCGACCTATGAACGAGTGGTTACGGTTCAGTTCCTGGTCAGGGCACTTGCCCAGTTTGTGGGCTCAATCCCCAGTGTGGGGAGTGCAGGAGGCAGCTGATCGATGATTCTCTCTCATCATTGATGTTTCTGTCTCTCTTCCCCTCTCCCTTCCTCTCTGAAATAAAAATATATTTTTAAAAACAACAAAATTCTTTCCACAAGTCAGACTTTCTTGTCTCATAATTTTCAGGCTTTTAGCACATATACTGAATGGAGTCCAGTCTTTGTTCATTTCTTGATCTCCTTCCTATGAGATCACACGTAGTAGCTCATAATTGGTGTCTGGTTAAATATGCTTGAACAGAGCTAGTGGAAAGTAAATTTTCCTAAGATGATTATCTACTCTAGATTTTCCCTTTTGTTGTTGCTTGCCACCTTAGTGGTCGCAGAATCCCAAAGCTTCCTGATCTGCCTAATCAGGCCCATAATGTTAGGTTCATACCCCTTGTCCTAACTTTCAAGTAATCCCTTTCCTCTCTTTTATACTTTTCAGAGTAAAAGTAAATGAAAATTTCCACCCAAGACAATTATGCTTTGGTTAAGTATTATTAGTTTTATACCTCAGATTTAATGAGAAAGTAAGTTGTTAATGAGATAAGAAAAGACAAGAGTATTTAATATAAAAAGCATTGGACTTAGGAATTAGGAGACCTGGATTCTACTCTTTGGCCTTCTGTAGACTAGTCTTGTGACCTTGTACAGGTAATAGTATTTCAGTTTCCTCATTCATAATAAAAGAATCGTGTCAAGCTTATTTGTGTAATCAAGATTTCATACTCCCAGTTTCTAAATTTTTATTTGGAAACATTAAAAAATCGTATGCTATGAAGCCTATAGGAAGAGTTTAAGCACTTTCACTAATTACTACCACAAATTTCTTGCAGTTGAGTGGGTTGGTTAGGTTTTTTCTAGGTGATGCATATTAGGTTTTTGAGTGACTTTGCATAAACTAATAATACTTTTGTAATTTAGAAGCAGGCAAAATAGTGTTGGCTATAGGTGTGTTTGTGTTTACATCCTTTCTGGCCATAGTCCTGTTTTTATAATTCTGTTTCTATATTTTCTGTCTATACTGTCAATTGAAACAACATTTATGACTTTCCGTTCTAATTTCCAGTGCTATATGCTATATATACACACACATAGATATTTTTATACCCATATTTAAGGATTGTGTCATTGGTGATTTTGGATTGCATACTATAATTGTGTTACAAGTTGAAAATATTTGTTTCTATGAGCTAATTTTCTAACTTTTGATATGAAAGCTGTGTTCACCACAGCTGTGTTAAATCCATTACATTTGTTTAAAAAGCTGTTACTTATTTGGGAGCATAGTGTGTTTCAAAAAAATTTGAAATATATACTTTGAGACAATAAGTAAGAAGCTCCAGAGGTGTTCTGTGATCTGGGGCTCCAGTCACAGAATTGTAGTGCCTTTTCATATATGGTGACATTTAAATGTTTTCCAGGCAAAAGGAACTCACTAAGGAATTATGCTATATATTACACCATTTCTTTTATAACTAAAGTCCATAGTTTATCTAGATGTCTTTAGTTTTTACCTAGTGTCTGTTTCTATTCCTAGATCCCATCTGGGATACCACATTTACATTTACTTGTCATGTTTCCTTAGGTTCATCTTGGTTATAACAGTTTCTCAAAATTTCCTTGTTTTTGATGACCTTGACAGTTTTGAGAAGTACTAGTCAAGTATTTCATAGGATGTCCCACTGTTTGAACTTGTTTGATGTTTTCCTCATGATTAAATTGGGGGTAAGGGTTTTTAAGAGGAAGACCATAACAATAAAGTGCCATTTTCATCACATCATATCAAGGTTACATACTATGGACATGATTTATCATTGTTGATATCACCTTTATTTTTAATCTGACTTAAGGAAGTTACAACTCGCCAAAAATTGAGAAGTCTAACGAAGACAAAATCCCACACTATATAATTCAAGCTTCTAAATACGTTTTTATTTTTAAAAAAATATATTTTATTGATTTTTACAGAGAGGAAGGGAGAAGGATAGAGAGTCAGAAACATCGATGAGAGAGAAACATCGATCAGCTGCCTCCTGCACACCCCCTACTGGGGATGTGCACACAACCAAGGTACATGCCCTTGACCAGAATCGAACCTGGGACCCTTGAGTCTGCAGGCTGACGCTCTATCCACTGAGCCAAACCAGTTAGGGCTCTAAATATGTTTTTAAATATTCGTGCTTTTTTGTGGACCATTAAAATAAAATCTTACTCTGCAGCTATTAACCCATAAATATCCTCTTCAGGTTCACATTTGATGTATATCATACCATATTTTCTGTGTGACCTTCCTTTGTGTTCAAATTACTGTCTTTTCCAGAATATGGTCGTCTATCCCTCTTGTTAGATGTCTCCTCATCTTTTTTTGACATTTAATATACTAGAATAAACTTTGCACTTGGGAATAAAGACATATTCTGCAATTATTACCAATATTTGCTTGAACTCTTGAATTTAAAATTAAATGGTGGCTTCTTATAGAGTAATGTGTTTTCCCTCCTTTGCCAGGTTTTATGGCACTTGGACATCTTCCGACGTAGCTTTAGGCAGCTTACAACTCACAAATGCATGGGAGATTCCTGCATCTTTTGTGCTCTCAAGGTAAGTACTTCAAATTTGATTCTTCTCACTACCATTAGGTTGCCAAATGATAAATATTGAGGATGCTTTTGATTAATCAAGGTTATTTGCTTGTGGTTCAGTGTAAAGGAAAACTATCATTAGTTTTATTTTTCTTCAGAGAATTACTACTTGGCTTAAGAAGTCTGTTTTTTTAACCTTTTTGCCTATGCAGCTCTATTTAAGGTGATAGGATAGTATTAAAATGTGCTTAGACTTTGAGTGTTTAACTGAAAAGCTAATTCTAAATTTTTATTTTGAAAGCATAAACAACCCAAGTATTCTTAATGTAATTAACTATTGTCTGTTAAAGCTAAATTCTTCCTACTAAGAAAAGCCAAGTCTGAATTCCTGGTTTGTCACAGGGATACTGGGATGCGATGACTATATGTTTAGTTGCTTGTGACCAAATGAATTGTGACCCAAAAAATTCAGAATTTCCCAGTAATACTGGTTATTGCAACAACTGACTCAAAACAGTTTTTTGACGAGCATGAGTTTTAAGCCGTTCCGTCTTTTAGTTGTATTTTTGAAGTGGTTGTTTGCGGCAGCAGTCTCCGGTGTTTACCTATGCCGCCATCTTCCAAAATCCAAGTATTCTTAATGTAATTAACTATTGTCTGTTAAAGCTAAATTCTTCCTACTAAGAAAAGCCAAGTCTGAATTCCTGGTTTGTCACAGGGATACTGGGATGCGATGACTATATGTTTAGTTGCTTGTGACCAAATGAATTGTGACCCAAAAAATTCAGAATTTCCCAGTAATATTGGTTATTGCAACAACTGACTCAAAACAGTTTTTTGACCAGCATGAGTTTTAAGCCCATGATAGGTAGATATCTTTAAAAAGAAATAACTGAGTCTTCTGAACTTTTGCTACTTGTGTCACAAATATCTTTTTTTCTCCACCCTTTGTTTGGAACCACTGTAACTTTTAGCAAAATATAGAATATAAATTATTGGTTAATTAGGAGTTTAAGTATGAAATTTTAATAAAATCAAATTCTTTACAAGTTGTAAGGTTTCTTACTGTGCTCATTCAGACAGAATTCTATTCAAAAGAGCATTTGGCTTGATTTTCTGGGAGGTATATTGACATTGAATTCTAATTTTAAATATATTTTTCATTGATTTTAGAGAGGAAGGGGGGGGAGAGAGAGAGAGAGAGAGAGAGAGATCAATGATGAGAGAGAATCATTGATCGGCTGCCTCCTGCACACCCCACACTGGGGATTGAGCCCATAACCCGGGCATGTCTTTTGCCCTGGAATCGAATCGTGACCTCCTTGTTCATAGGTCAATGCTCAACTATTTAAGCCTGCCGAGCTTAAATATCTAGTTTTAGATAAACAAAAAATACAGTGATCTTTGGTCAGCAAGTCAAAGGGAATTCAGGTTCATCGCATTAAAAGCAAAATACTAAGGCATGATACTTGCTAGAGAGATTTGACCACTGAAGAAATCCCCAGTAGAAGAATCTCCTAAAACTAGAAATTCTTATCTATACGAGGAAGGGATAATAAGAACTTATATGACCCCTTGGCATGTCTTTGATTAGTCAGGACTGCACCATATTTCTTTTCCATTGACACTTATTATATTTCACTTTCCATAGGGACAAATTGTTAACGCTAAGATAAATAAACTAGAGGCCTGGTGCACAGAATTCATGCACGGGGGGGGGGGCCCTCAGTCCGGCCTGCACCCTCTCACAGTTTGGGACCCCTTGGGGGATGTCCGCAGTTCAGGACCCTTCACTCCTTACCGCCTGCCTGCTCGCTGCTCCATACCGCTCAGCTTGCTGCTCTTTAGCGCTGCCGCGGAGGTGGGAGAGGCTCCTGCCACCGCCGCTGTGCTCGCCAGCTGTGAGCCTGGTTTCTGGCTGAGCAGTGCTCCCCCTGGGGGAGTGCACTGACCACCAGGGGGCAGCTCCTGCGTTGAGTGTCTGCCCCCACTACAGGCCTGGTGCATGAAATTCGTGCACTCGGACTCGGGGGGGGGGGAGTCCCTCAGCCTGGCCTGTGCCCCCTCGCAGTCTGGGACCCCTCAGGAGATAACGATCTGCTGGCTTAGGCCTGCTGCT
>NW_005357076.1:4585001-4592408 GCF_000412655.1 Myotis brandtii
TGGCTTCCTCCGTCACTGAAGCAAGCAAGCCTCATGTTCGCTTCAAGCTGCCTGGCTGCCGGCCGCCATCTTGGCTGGCAGTTAATTTGCATATCGCCCTGATTAGCCCATGGGAAGGGTAGCGGAGGTACGGCTAATTACCATGTTTCTCTTTTATTAGATAGGATACCATTATATAAGCCAGAGAAATGAAGAAAACCAACCACCAGACTTTATGGGACACCTCTTGAGATATCCAAGTACAGAAAGGAAGTTGTTTTTCAACCTGTAGGGGCTGAGGATATATATTGGGAGTCTTTCAGAGAAGCAGTTGCTTATGATAGATAGATAAGTGGGTTGAGGGGATAAAAGCTGTATTTTGCATCTTCATTGTTCTGAGCCTGTGTTGGAATTCTGGTACTTTCTTCATCACATCACTGCCTGATCTATCCATTAGATTTCTTTTCCTTCACTCTTTCTTTTGTTATATTGGGAGTTTTTTAAAAATTTTGATTTCCCCACTAAAGTGCTTTTCAATCCTTCAGTGCTATATAAATGTTAAATAATTAGGTTTTAGTTTGCACACATTTCATGTTTTAGATGACATTGTTTGCATTCTTTTAATTATTATATTCTTAATTTGAAAATTTTAAATAGATTTATAATGCAGATGGATTAATTTGACCATATGTATGAGCTGAACTTTTCTAATAACTGAGAAATTTTAATTGTTAGACTAGCCATAGTTTCTAAGACATATTCCTTTATTCATACTGGAGGGCTTCATTTTCTGTGAGAAGAGAAAGGATGATGAGGGTATGGAGGAGCAACCCTGGGATGGACCATCAACACCTGGGCCCTCCTATAGGATGTATCTTTTGTTCCCTACTTTAGAAATATTTTTATAGAACATGAAAATAATATATCATTAAACTAGGTTAAATCAGTATAATAAGGCAAGAAAGACAAAGGAAGAATATATTAGAAAGTTGTCATTGTTTGTAGATGATGTGATTGGCTATTTAAACAAATCTCAAAGAATCTACTGATAAATCAGTAGAATCAATAAGAGAATTTAGCAGGTTGTTGCTAATAAGGTCAAAGTATAACATTCAATTACATTTCTATATACTGGAAACTAACAGAAAATTCAATGTAAAAAGAGCTTTTATAATAGCAACAAAAGATATAAAGTAGATATGAATAAATTTAACAAAAAATATATGTGATATAAAACCCCAGCAGAGATTCAGTATCATCATCATCATCATCATCATCATCATCAAGTGAACATCATTGTAACAACTATTTAGGTCAAAATAGAACATTGCCAGCTCTAACTGGTTTGGCTTAGTGGATAGCGTCGGCCTGCGGACTGAAGGGTCCCAGGTTCGATTCCAGTCAAGGGCATGTACCTTGGTTGCGGGCACATCCCCAGTAGGGGGTGTGCAGGAGGCAGCTGATGGATGTTTCATTGATATTTCTAATTCTCTATCCCTCTCCCTTCCTCTTTGTAAAAAATCAATAAAATATATTTTTTAAAAAATAGAACATTGCCAGTACCATAGTCATTCACCCTCCTTTCTTTCTCAATCACATCTTCTTCTTTCTCCCAGGGGTAACCACTTTCCTAATGTTTGTGGTAATCACTTCCTGTTTTATCTGATAGTTGTACTACCTATGTGTCCATTCTTAACCTAATTTAAAAATTACCTGTTTTTGAAACTTTATTGTATAAATGTGTGTGTGTGTGTATGTGTCTTATTTAGCTCAGCAATATGTTTATAAGGTCATCATGTTGTTTGCAGATTGAGTTTGTTCATTTTCATTATCATATGGTATTTCATTGTATAAAGTAAATCACTGTTTATCCATTCTACTGCTGGCAGTCATTTGGGTTATTTCCAGTTTATTTATTTTATTTATTTTTTGTTAATTCTCTCCCAAGAATATGTTTTCCATTGATTTATAGAGAGAGTGGAGGTTTGGGGGAGAGGGGGAAGGAAAGAGAAACATCTATGTGAAAGAGACACATTGATTGGTTGCCTCCTGCACACAACCCGACCGGGACCGGAGAGTAAACCTGCAATCCAGGTAGGTGCCCTTGACCCACCAGGAATTGAATCCGAGACCCTTTGGTGCGAAGGCTAACACCCTCCACTGAGCAACATGGGCCAGGGCTCCAGTTTTTTTATTTTTCTATGAATAATATTGCCAAGAACATTCTTGTACACATCTACAAATGTGTACACTTTTCTTTTTCATACATACTCAGGAATGGAATTACTTGGTCATTGGTTATTTATATCTTCAACTTATTTATTTATTTATTTTTTAAAAATATATTTTATTGATTTTTTTACAGAGAGGAAGGGAGAGGGATAGAGAGTTAGAAACATCGATGAGAGAGAAACATCAATCAGCTGCCTCCTGCACACCCCCTACTGGGGATGGGCCTGCAACCAAGGTACATGCCCTTGACCAGAATCGAACCTGGGACCCTTCAGTCCACAGGCTGACGCTGTATCCACTGAGCCAAACCGGTTAGGGCATCTTCACCTTTTTTAGATAATGCCAACTGTTTTCCAATATTTCCATGTTTTCCAAAGTGGTGGTAATGTTCACTTTGAGCAGCAGCTTTTTCCTGGAAGTTGAGAAAATTCAATTCTAAAATTCATATGACAAACAGTGAAGAATAGATAGGACACTTTGGGAGAATAATAACAAAATGAGTAACTTACTTTGTGTATCAGTATCAATCAGAATAGGCTAAGTTATGTTGTGGTAACAAACTAAAACCTCAGTGATAAACATGCAAAAGATTTATTTTTTATTCATGTTACTTGTCCACTGCAGGTTAGTAGGAAAACCCTACAGATGATAGTCATTCGGGAATTGAGGTGCCAATGTTATAACCACAGTGAATATTACTAGTTGCTAAGCCAAAGGGAAAAAGAGCTCTGGAGGGTTTTACACAGACAGTTTTGTTTGCTCAGCAGGTCACTTCTGCTCACAACTCATTGACCAGAGCTAATCATGTGGCTCTAATGAATCACAAGGGGGCCAGGAAGTATGATCCTATTATAATTTTTGGGAGAAGGGAGAACCAGAAATAGTTGGTAGGCAACACTAATGACTACCATACTTTATCAGATATCAAGACTTATAAAACTATAGTCATTATGATAATGTGGTATCAGCACAGTCTGACTAATAAACCAATGGAGCAAAATCAAGAGTTCAGAAACAGACATAGGGAAATTTGCTCCTTGTCCTGCCAATCAAAGAAGAAAGTGCACTTTTCAATAAATGGAGCTTAGATAATTGGTTATGCATATAGGAAAAAAATGAAGGAAATTAGATCCCTATCTCATATTATACCAAAATTAAGAATTTCAGATGAATTAAGGACAAAATGTGAAAGGCAAAATTTTTCAAGATTTAGAAGGAAATATGAGAAAATAACATGACATCAGGGATAGAGAGGATTTATTATATGAGTGTTAGTACACGCAGATCCAGGGAAAAGCCTTGAGACTGAAAATCTACCTCCATAAGTGGAGGGCAGAGAAAGATCGAAGAAAAAGGTTAGCCACTCCAGTGTAGTATTTAATAGAATTTATTAAGGGAAACTTACATATGAGACATATTTTGAGTGGCTGCAAGATGAAATGTATCTATCTGCCATTTGGCAGATGCCAAAGAATTATGTAGGGTAAGAGGAGAGGGATAGTCACAGGTACTAGGACATGAATGCTACCAGGTATGAGAAATTACTTCACATGCTTGACTAGGTCAGGACAACAACCTGTTCCAAGAACCAGTACATAGCAGGGGGCAAGGGAGGAGTGCTGATTTATGTCAGAGTGAACATCAATTATAATCACTTTCTAAGTGGGCTTTGCAGAAAGCAACCCCCTTTCTGGCCGAGGTCCAGCTTATAGGACACACAGCAGTCATGTCATGGAACTGCCTCTCCCCCACAATAAGACATGAAGAATACAAAGTTAAAAGTATATTGATACATTTCAGTATAAAAAATATTTAATGTTCACAGATGACTCCATAAAGAGAGTAAAAACATAAGGCTACAAGTTGGGAGAAATATCTGTAGTACAGCCGGCTGGCGTGGCTCAGTGGTTGAGCATCAACCTATGAACCAGGAGGTCATGGTTCGATTCCAGTCAGGGCAAACGCCTGGGTTGCTGGCTTGATCCCCAGTAGGGGGCATGCAAGAGGCAGCCAATCAACGATTCTCTCATCATTGACATTTCTATCTCTCTCCCTTTCCCCTCTCTGAAATCAATAAAAAAATATTAAAAATATCTATGGTACAAATAACCAACAAAGAACTGGTATCAAGCATAGAACTTCAGAGAAGAAATCTTATATAAAGAATAAGTAAGAGTGTTGGCCCATGGACTAAAGAGTCTTGTATTCGATTCAAGTCAAGGGCACATGGAGTGTGGGCTCTGTCAGGCATGTGCAGGAGGCAACCAATCAATGTGTTTCCCTCACATCGATGTTTCTGTCTCTCCCCTTACCTTCCTCTCTCTCTAAAAATCAATGAAAAAATATTCTCGGGTGAGGATTAACAAACAAAAAAAGATAAATGTGTCAACAGGAAAATGGGCAAAAGGCATAAACAGGCTTTAAAAGAAGTATATGAAAAATGCTTACCCCGTTTAGTAATGTAAGAATATAAATTAGACCATACCCTTTAGATAAGTAGAAATTTAAAAATCAGATAAAACTGTTATCTAAAAGGTGGAATAATGAAAATTTACATACATTGCTGGTTGGAATATAAACTGATATTACTACTTAGTAAAACGGTTTGTCATTTTTCTAGTAAAATTGAACTAGCATATATCCTACCACTCAGTGAATTGCACTCCCACATATATGCTGCGGAAAACAAGTACATGCATATATACATACATACCTACCAGAAGATATACTTGAGAATGTTCAAAGTACTAGTAGTTTCTATGATTATAGAAAAGTGGAAACAACCCATTCCAACTATAATAGAATGGATTTTAAAAATTATGGTTTATTTCTAAAGTAAAATACTATATAGTAGTGAAAATGAATAGCCTGCAGCTACATATATCAACTTGGATTAATCACAAAAATATTATACTGAATGAAAAAAGCAAGTCATAGAAAACTACGTAAAGTATGATTCCATTAGTACACTAATCAAAAACAGGCAAACTAAACATATTGTTAGGGATATATATGTGTGATAAAACTAGAGAAAAAGGAATGATTCACAAAATTCAGGATAGTGTTTATCTCTGGAAGATGGAGGGAGGAGGATGTAATCAATTGGGAAGTCTCAAACTCATTGTTAATTTTTCTATTTCTTTTTTTAAATATATATTTTATTGATATTTTAGAGAGAAGAAGGGAGAGGGATAGAGAGTTAGAAATATCGATGAGAGAGAAACATCGATCAGCTGCCTCCTGCACACCCCCTACTGGGGATGTGCCCGCAACCAAGGTACATGCCCTTGACCGGAATCGAACCTGGGACCCTTCAGTCCACAGGCCGACGCTCTATCCACTGAGCCAAACCGGTCAGGGCCAATTTTTCTATTTCTTAAATTGGGTGGTGGGCACATGGGCATTTATTTATTATTCTTTGGCTATATACATGTCATGTTTTTTCTTTATTTGAATGATGATTTTATTGTAAGTATAAAAAAATGTTTGCTATCATCCTAGAAAGTACACTAAAGTGTAAAGAGAAAAACTGAAAATTTCCTAATTCTACTACAGAGATTATCATTTCTCTTTATGCTTCCTCTCTGGTGTATGATACTTCTAGTAATAAGTTTTTTTGTTCACTGTTTTAGTAAAAATAATCCTTTTTTTAGACTCCTAAATTGCTTCTCTATCTCTAGTATCTTCCTATTTCATTTGTTCTAACCTAAGAATTACCCTAGAGTTACTCCCTTCTTAAAACCTTGAAGTGGCTCCTAATTGTCTCTTAAATCACTTCAAAATGCATGATGATAGACATTAAAAAAAAACTACTTTCTTTTCCCTTCTTTTCCTTCCCCAGGCACTCTCCATGTAAGCTATGATAGCAGATGGTGTAATTGTTATGGCTACCCCGTAGACATTACAGATATTGTTCACTTTGCCTGGATCCCTTGGTACCCAAAACAATAACAACAATGAACAAAACAATAACACATCCCTTTTAATCCAAACCACATCCAACTTTCAGAACTCCACTTCAGAAATTTATCTTCATGAAGTTTTAAAAACACTGTCTCTGTCCAGATCCATGATTGTTTGACTTCACAGTGGTTACCATGGAGTGAGTTTTTGGGAAGGTGGCACAGCTTTTCTTCCCTCTTGGTGTTCCTTACAGTGCCTGCACCATAACAAAAACACTTAGCTTTTCTGGGTTCATATATTGTTTTAGTAGGTCTTGGATTTTAGTTATGGAGTTTTGGGTACTTGCCTTTTTCATATTGTGACTTTTGGTCTCACATATTTTTTAGGTAGGTCTGCTAATCTAGGCCTTCATGCCTCACTTAGTAAGGGAAGGGTGCGGTGTGTGTGTGTGTGTGTGTGTGTGTGGCCAGTGTTGATGGTGGAAAGATCTGCTGAAGGAAAAAGCTTGGGAGTCTGTCAGCAAAGGAGTTATCTGGTATCCTGTAGTTAAGTTACATATTGACTTTGGGGTGTCACAGTGTGGGTGTAATTCTATGTGTTGTTTTTTCTTTGTGGATGTAATTCTATATTTTCTTTCTCACTTTCCTCTGCCCCCTATTTAAAAAGTAGAGAGATAGTTGATGAGGCTAGTAAGTATTCTTTTTTGCTTATACTTCATGTCCTGTTTATATTCTTTAATGGTAAGGTTGATATGTAAAATTTTTATTTCAAAGATTTATTTTAAAACAGGATACTCCAGTCTAAAGTAATCACCCTTTTCCATGTGATTATATGCTATTCAAGAGGCTGAATGGTCTGAGTATCCTTCAGATAATTACATCCTAGTGGCATTCTTCTATGAATTCTTGGATAAAAGTATTCTGTAGTACAGGGACACAATAAACATAACAAAAAACCAAACAAATCCAGGAAACTCCAAAATTCCTGAATTTGAGTACTTTGTTAAACACTTGCCAATTCTATGAAGTCCAAATTTTTTATGTTAGAACATAATTTTTTAGCTCCAGAACCCATTATTAAGGACAAAGAGAAACACAAACATGTTCTTAGATGCATCAGAAGCTAGACAGCTTGCCCTTAATCTGATGTTTGGATGAAGGATTTGCCCTTCCAAGTTTGGTTGAAAGTTATGTATATCTGCTTTTTCTTCAGTTGTTTACTTTCCTTTGCATCAACCCTTAAACTGCACGTACTGTTGGCCTTATATGAACACCTCTTGGTTCATGTCTTTGT
>NW_005357076.1:4592812-4596346 GCF_000412655.1 Myotis brandtii
CAACCAAGGTACATGCCCTTGACCGGAATCGAACCTGGGACCTTGCAGTCCTGAGGCCGACGCTCTATCCACTGAGCCAAACCAGTTAGGGCTTTTAAATATATTTTTATTGATTTCAGAGAAGAAGGGAGAGGAAGAGAGAGATAGAAACATCAATGATGAAAGAGAATTTTTGATCGGCTGCCTCCTGCATGCCCCCTACTGGGAATCAAGCCCGTAACCCGGGGCATGTGTCCTTGATCAGTCCACAGGCCGATGCTCTCCATTGAGCCAAACTGGCTATGGCCATTGGAATTTTTTTTAAAATATATTTTATTGATTATTTTACAGAGAGGAAGGGAGAGGGATAGAGAGTTAGAAACATCGATGAGAGAGAAACATCGATCAGCTGCCTCCTGCATGCCCCCTACTGGGAATCAAGCCCGTAACCCGGGGCATGTGTCCTTGATCAGTCCACAGGCCGATGCTCTCCATTGAGCCAAACCGGCTATGGCCATTGGAATTTTTAATGATGACTTTCATTAAAAAGAATTTGTGTCAGTCTGTCTTTCTGCTTACTTTGAACTACAATGCCCACTTTGACTGAGACAGTAGAAGAGATGTGTGCTAGTTACCTTGTCCCTTCTAAAATCCCAAATTTATTTCCATCTAGTGTTACTAAAAGATTTTTCCTGACCTCAACTGTTGTCATGCCCTATAGCTTAGAGCTCTTAGTTATTATTCATATTGAATCTACTCTTACACCCTCAGGGTATGACTTTACTTTGGTGTTGGCTTATTTATTTATCTCAGTCCAGGGGAGGAAATCCGTCCTCTGTACTTAGTATGCCACAAAGATTTTGTTCTCCTTCCAGGGATTGTACTAGAGGCTTTGCAGTGCCAGGATGTAGGACAGAGTGTTTTTTGTTATAGGCTAAGAAGAATGTTGCATTGATTGATTAAATTCAACAAATTTCAATTAGTCATTTTTCTTTTAAGAATGCTAGTGTAAGGCATAAATCCCAGGGAATGGTGGACAGGGAGGAAATAGGTTTTTGTATATAGGTCTCCCCAACATAAGTCTGTTTCTGTAGAGTAGAACAGTATGACTGTTCTGAAGGGGCAGGAAAGTCTGTGTTCTGTTAATAGCCCACTTGTTAATTGGGGGGAAATTTGAGAGTTCAGGGAACAAACCCCTCAATATTTTTGAGCATGTTCCATGTAGCTGTTCCTCCATTAGGTACTGAAGCATAAGCACAGGGAGTTAAAGTGGTATAAGAAACTACATATCATTCATTAGCAATCCAGTCTTTTTTCTTTTTTTTTTTTAACTCTTACCATTTGCAACAGCATGGATGGACCTGGACTTTTTTAACTCTTACCATTTGCAAAACAGCATGGATGGACCTGGAGAGCATTATGCTAAGTGAAATAAGCCAGTCAGAGAAGGATAAGTATCACATGATCTCACCCATTTGTGGAATAAAATGAACAACGTAAGTGGATGAACAAAAATAGAGCCAGAGACCTAGAAACATCAAACAGACTGTCAAACCTCAGAGGGAAGGCATGGGAAGGTGGGGGTGAGGGGTAAGAGATCAACCAAAGGACTTGTATGCATGCATATAAGCATAACCCATAGACATAGACAGTAGGGGGGTGAGGGCATGTGCTGAGGGATGGGAGTGGCCTGGGAGATGTCAATGGGGGAAAAAGAAGACTTATGTAATACTTTTAACAATAAATAATTTAAATTTTTAAAAAAAGAAACTACGTATCATTCTTTAGCAATCCAGTCTTTTTTTTCTTTCTTTCTTTTTTTTTTTTTTGGTGGATTACAGGTATGGAAGGCTCTTCATTGTCCTGTACTCATGGCCAGTGTCAGAGAGGACTGAACCCATTATCCTGGACTATTTAAACCAAGAAATTAGATTTCTAGTATGTTCCCTGGAAATTTTAGCTTGTAATAAACAGCCCTCGCGGTATTATATTCAGTGAATTAAGTCAGTCAAAGACAAATACCATATGATTTCATTTGTATGTGGAATCTAAAGAACAAAATAAATGAACAAACAAAACAAACAGACTCATAGGTATAGAGAACAAACTGAGAGTTGCCAGATGGGAGGGAGATTGGTTCAATTCCTGGTCACGACACATGCCTGGGTTGGGGATTTGATCTCTGGTAGGGGGCGTGTGGGAGGTGGCCAATCGATGTTTCCCTCTCATCGGTGTTTCTATTTCTCTATCCCTCTCCCTTCCTCTCTCTAAAATCAATAAAAACATATTTTTAATAATAAGAAGTACAAATTGGTAGTTACAAAATAGTCCCAGGGAAGTAAAGTTCAGCACAGGGAATACAGTCAATAATATTGTAATAACTATGTATGGTGCCAGGTGGGTACTAGAATTATCGGGGAATCACTTTGTAAATTATATAATTGTCTAATCAGTGTGCTGTATACCTGAAACTAATATAAAATAATATTGAATGTTAACTGTAATTGAAAAATAAAAAATATAAAAAATAAAATAGGAAGATATGTCCTTATATTTAATGAATATATCACCTTGAGTTGAACTTTTTTGTTTTGCTTACCTAGGGATACAAATATATTTGTGTGGTCTTTTGGTTAAGCTTTCTTAGTTTTAAAATCCTAGTAGGCTGTAACCTAAATATTTTCAACAAATTTTATCACTGACATAACTGGGTTAATATAACTCTGAGTCTTTTATTCTTTTTAAAGTTTGGAGTTCAGAATTTCACATGATATTCTTATAGAGGGGTATGACTGCAAGGAAAAAAATAGGTCATCATGCGTCTCTCCTTCCCAGTTTATGGAAGAACCTGAAACTTATGTAATCTTAAAATATTTGTGTTTGTCCAGAAGGGCCCCCCTTTTAGTTTTCCCTGTGGGGAAAGTGGTTATAGTATTAATCCTCAAAATTTGATTTCAATACTGTCGGTACTCTATAAGATCCTATATTTTTTATCTTGGCAAAAATTAGCAAATTGAGTATTATATTTTATAAAAATCTCTACATTAGTTTGTGATTTCCCACTGAAAGCAATATGATTCTCTGATGAATTTGGCTTGCCTCTGCCTTTGTGTGTCTCTGTTCAGTGTCTTGAAATCTTGGTGTTTCTCTCTACCTATGTCTATATCTTTGTGTGTGTGTAGGTGTCAGTCTGTTTTTTGTAGGTAACAGGAATGAGTGTGGTAGCTTATGATGATCTTTAACTTCATGGCAGATAAAGTGGTGCAAAGTTGCACTGGGTGCAAATAAAATCCTAAACTCATGGGAAGATATGACATTAACTGAATTTAATTTAAAGGCACTGGTAGAGCATATGTGGGCAATTTTCTGATCAAGAAGTCCAGAAGGTAGCTATTTTTAGATATAAGGTTAAAGAGTCCCAAGAGAGAAACTAGCCAGTTGTTTTCTGCTTTTCCCAAAGTTGGAGCAAGAATCTCTATTAAACTGACTGTATATTTAATGAATTATATTTATATAATTATATATTTAAGGAATTTTTATTATGCTTTTCTGTGT
>NW_005357076.1:4596385-4631301 GCF_000412655.1 Myotis brandtii
AATATATTTTTATTGATTTCAGAGAGGAAGGGAGAGGGAGAAAGATAGAAACATCATCAGCTGCCTTTTGCACACCCCCTACTGGGATTGAGCCTGCAACCCCGTCATGTGCCCTTGACCAGAATCGAACCCGGGACCTTTCAGTTCACAGGCTGACGCTCTATCCACTGAGCCAAATCGGCTAGGGCTGACTTCTTAATTTTTAGAGGCATATTCTTAAATATTTATAGATGAATACTATCTGCAATTTGCTTCAAAGTGATCTGGGAGTGGAGTGGGTGGGTCGTATATATGAAATGAAATTGGCCACTGGCTGATAATTGTTGAAGATGGATGATAGGTGCATGTGAGTTTATTGTGCTATTTTGTCTACCCTTGTATTTTTGAAATTTTCTGCAATAAAATGTTGAAAATCCAATGTTATTGTTTTGGGTGCCATAATGTTAAACAGTTACATATTCTTTTTCCTCTTGAAAGAGAACATTTAACATTCTTTTGAACACAAAACTAGTGTGAAAGTTCTCTTCCAGTAGTCAGTAACAGTCAAGGATTAACTCCTTTATCTTACTTTCAGAGGGTTGATTGGCCACATTTAGGTTTATAATATTTAGGTCTATGATTTCCAGGTGGTGTGGAGAAAAGGACTAATTATGAGAGCCAAAATGATGAGAGATTTGGGAAGCCCAGATGAATAAGAAAAGCCTAGGAACTGAAGAGAGCGGGGCATAATGTGTCACCTCTCAGGGATAAGCTGGACTGCTGAAACCTCAGGCCCATAAAGCATCAAATTTGGTGACAGCCCTTCTCCCCATTTTCTGTAACCATGATTTCTTCTAGTTGCAAGGCTGGGATGTCCTGGGAGAGAAATAAACAGCTGTTCTCTGCCTACAGATAAAAGTCTGTGTTTTAGAGGGGGGAGGGGGAAGGGGGGCAAAAACTTAAGCAACAGCTGCACTTGTAGTTGCCAAAGCACAAAGACTTTCTGCCTTTATGGCACTTCTCTCGTATTTACATGTTTTTTTGCTAATCCAAATAATTACGTGCTCATGTGGTAGAATTGTTTGGATCCAAGAGAGATGGGTGGGGCAGCACCTGCTTTTAGCCATTAAAGTCATGTTGCTTTTGCACTGCATCCAAGAAAATAGTTAACACAAAAAGTGATTTGCCTTTTCCTATGAATAAAAAGGAAGACCTCTTTGGTTTCATCCTGTGAAGAAAAGTAAAGAGAAACCTCAAAGGTGGGTTTCCTCTGTTTATTGAAATGAAACCATCAGGGACCCCACAGTGAAAAATTCCTGGGTTTTGGTTCTTCCTGCCCTTTCTCCCTCCCTGCCATAGAACTCAGCAATTGGAAGAATACCAGTTTTTGTTCCTTATTGGTGCTACCACCTGTTCTTACTGCTGAACTAAATGTTCTTGGCTTTCTTTGGTGTGAACAGGATCTCCCTCTGGGAAAGGTGGGAGGAGGGTGAAAAAGGGAACAGGAGGAGGCCCATTGCAGCCCTGTGCTCATGTGAGAGGGACACACAGGGGTTAGTGTGCTGCCCTAACAGAGGGGCTTTGTGCTCTAGCTTCTTCCAGAGCTGGGGCTCCACAGATGCATGCTGGGCAGGCTCGGGCAGCTTCATCCCTGATACACTTGCTTCTTTCTGACAATAGCAGAGCAAGACTGGTAACAATAATTAACATAAAAAAATAAAGAAGATGCAGGCAGAGCAGGCTCAGGCAGCTTCATCCCTGATACACTTGCATATTTCTGACAATAGCACAGCAAGACTGATAACAATAATTAACATAAAAAAATAAAGAAGATGCAGGCAGAAGCCATTCTGAATGCATTCAGATACTCAATGTGTATGGAGAAAGCTGTCCGTAACTAAGCGGTGGAGCTTAATTAAGAGTATAGCATGGAGAGATGGATGCCACTGAACACAAGAGCCAGAGCTGTTGTTGCATATCCACTGTGGGTGCAGGCAGAGCTCTTACCTTAGGTCTTCCCTTTCTGTGCTGAAACCCTTGTATCTAGGTCATGGGAAATCTTCCTCTCTTGAATAGCAGCAATGGAATGAGAAGTTTGGTCCTTCCTACCCAGATCTCAGAGACTGGGGAGGTAGCTGAAGGTAGAAGCATTTCTGAGTCAAGGCTCTTTGTCAGGAGAGGTCAGTGGCAGACATGTTTCTTAGCAACCTAAAAGGGCTCTTAAATATAATAATAACTAGAAGCCCGTTGCACGAAGATTCGCGCAATAGGCCTTCCTTCCCCTGGCTGCTGGCACTGGTTTTCCTCTGGCACCCAGGACCCAGGCCTTTGGTCTGGCCTCAGCGGAGAAGCCAAGCCTCTTCAGTCTTCAGTCTTCAGTCTTTAGTCCGGCCGGAGCCTTCAGTCTTCGCTCCGCACCTGCGTATGCAAATTAACCGCCATCTTTGTTGGGTTAATTTGCATACTCATCTGATTGGCTGGTGGGCATAGCGGAGTGACACCAATTTGCATGTTTCTCTTTTATTAGTGTAGATGATAATATAATAACAACTAACACTGAGATAGCACTTATCATACTGCCAGGAATTAGTCTAAGCTTTGGATATACAGATAACTTATTAATCCTTAAATAACCCAAGGAGGTAAATACTATTATAAATTCTCTTTTTAAAAGAGGAAACTAAAGCCTTGAGAAGTTAATTAACTTGTCCAAGATCATAAAAATGGTAAGTAACAAGGCTGGTATTTTGAACTCAGATAGTTTGGTTCCAGAGTTCATCTTCTTTAACTGTTATACTACACCATCTCTTAGTGGAGCCCTGTTCTTCCTCATACTGAACCGTAGAACAAAGAAAGTTACTATTTTCTCTCTAGAATGCTAACATAACTAGTACTATGCTGGGAGAGAAGTTAATTCATTAGGAACTGTTGATGCCTTAGAGCAGCGGTTCTCAACCTGTGGGTCGCGACCCCTTTGGTGGTCGAACGACCCTTTCACAGGGGTCGCCTAAGACCATCCTGCATATTAGATATTTACATTATGATTCATAACAGTAGCAACATTACAGTTATGAAGTAGCAACGAAAATAATTTTATGGTTGGGTCACAACATGAGAAACTGTATTTAAAGGGCCAGAAGATTGAGAACCACTGCCTTAGAGTATTAGGGCTTACTTCTTGAGGAAACCCAATTGATAAAGATTAAAGGAGCTGTAGTTTGCAAATATATTTATATAAAGTATTCTGGAACTAATTTATCATTACTTTGTTTTGGAACCAGTTTTGAACTCTGAACAAAAAGGACCAAACCTAATACATCAAACCTGTAGAGATAGAGCCTTCCTCAGAAGTAATGTCTTGCCATTAACAATTGAGAAGAGCAGCAGGTTGGCTTATGATAGTGGTTACTAAGATTTGCCAAGCTGAGGTGACTTTCAGCAACTCAAGTGCTCAGACCCCTATTTATTTATAGAAGTAGTCACTGCTTCTTTCCCACCATCGTTTTCCTTTGTTTCTTCAAATTCCCCCAAGTTTCAAAATCCCAGAGGTCACTTGGCAGATATCCAGTTGCCCTCTGGGAGAGGTTAACTATGGACCTAGACCTTTCCTTTCCTTTTGGTCTATTTAAGAGGTTACTCATAGATATTATTCTACTTCCAGCATAAAATTATGGAAGTTCTGGCCCTACATTTATAATAGACTTGTGAATAACTTGGAGTAATTATAATGGACTAGAGGCCCAGTGCACGGAATTTGTGCATGGGTAGGCTCCTTAGGCCTGGCCAGTGATCAGGGCTGATCGGGGCCTGCCTTCTCCTGGCTGCCGGCTGCCGGCCAGGGGCTTCCTTCATTCCGAGCCACCCGCTGGTGGTCAGCACACGTCATAGTGAGCAGTTGAACTCCTAGACTCGTGTTCGGCAAACTGCGGCTCACGAGCCACATGCGGCTCTTTGGCCCCTTGAGTGTGGCTCTTCCACAAAATACCACGTGTGGGCGCGCACGTACAGTGCAATTGAAACTTTGTGGCCCATGCGCAGAAGTTGGTATTTTGTGGAAGAGCCACACTCAAGGGGCCAAAGAGCCGCATGTGGCTCGTGAGCCGCAGTTTGCCGAGCCGCAGTTTGCCGACCACTGTCCTAGTCGGTCAAATGCCCAAGGGAACAATTTGCATATTAGCCTTTTATTATATAGGATTTCCCTCCCAGCTCCTAGCTTATTAAATAATACTAAATATGTATTGCTGGTACTGCTTTCTCCACAGCATATAAAATTATATGTAGGGAAATACTAGCAGGTTACACAGTAATATATTCTTAAACTGCTATAGGGATGGATGCTCAATGTGTATGAGGAGAAATGATGCTAGTAAGAGTAGAATAAGGAAACAGTTCCTACTTGAAATGAGCAGAACGAGGTTTAGTCCCATTTTGTTCTAGCCAGTTATATTACCTTAAGAAAAATGTTCACCTTTTCTAGCGAATTCTTTACCTGCTTTAAAAAGAGAAAGAGAGAGAGAGAGACTTGGCCGGTGTGATTCAGTGGTTGAGCATTGACCCATGAACCAGGAGGTGACAGTTAGATTCCCAATCAGGGCATATGCCTGGGTTTTGGGCTCAATCACCAGTAGGGAGGTTACAGGAGGCAGCTAATCAGTGATTCTCATCATTGATGTTTCTATCTCTCTCCCTCTTCCTTCATCTCTGAAATCAATAAAAACATACTTTTAAAAAGAGGGGAGACTTAAAAATATATTCCCTGCCCTGGTCGGCCTGCGGACTCAAGGGCCCCAGGTTTGATTCCAGTCAAGGGCATGTACCTTGGTTGCGGGCACATCCCCAGTAAGGGAGTGTGCAGGAGGCAGCTGGTTGATGTTTCTCTCTCATCGATGTTTCTAACTCTCTATCCCTCTCCCTTCCTCTCTGTAAAAAGTCAATAAAATATATTAAATAAATAAATAATATATATATTCACTTAATAATATCTACCCACATCACATGATTGATTAATTTGTTCAATTCTTCATTTATTTATTTAAAACTAGTTATTGGTTGCCCTCTGTATGCCAGTACCTTTCAAGGTGCTGGGAGGATAGCAGGGAATTAAAGGACAGAAATTTATGTCCTCATATTTATATTCTAGAGAGTGCAATCAGACAATAAATATGTAAAATACATGCTATGACAGATGGTAGTAAGTGCCACTGGGAAAAATAAAACTGGCAAGGGTGGGAGATTTAGGAAGAGGGGGTGGAGTTTGCAATTTTAAATAGGGTGATCAGGAAATACTATATTGAGAAGATAATATTTGGATAAAAACCTGAAGGGATTCAGTGACTGAGCTACTGATAGGTCAAGTAAAATGAGGACCAAGAATTGACCATTCTAGGTGGGTGCGGCCTTTTATTCTTAGATCACTTAGGTAGGTTTATAAAGTGAAACTATAAACTATAGACTTATGGTCTCATTAGTAAGTCTGAAAAATGACCCTGGGATTTTTTTTATATGAAGAAGTTACTGGCAAGAATTTTAAGCAAATGACATTCTTTGGACTGTTGATATGTAACTCATTGTTGAGTGAGGTGTTTATCTGGGTGGTTTAGTGAGGATCTGGGCCATGAGCTGTGGCTGTCAAGGAGTGCATTCTAGTCTCTGTGGGTAAGATTCAATACCACTTGAGAAGGACTCATCAAGCCAGGTGCTACTCGTTGCCACTCTTTGTTTCCATTCTGTGGACATAACACTCATCATTGTTTCAGATGTAGGTAAAGATGGAGACGACAGATGCATTTAATTACACCAAAATAAAAAACTGCTGCACATAAAAGACACCAGAGACTGGAATAAGATATTTGCCACAGTAATACTTACAAAGACCTAGAAAAACCAAATGTAGCTAGAAAGACTAAAATGAATCAGTCTGATTATATTAATTGCTGATAAGGATATGGGGAAATTTATTTATATTCATTCACTGGTGGAAGTAAAAGTTTGCACAGACTTTATAATAGCAAAAAATTGGAGACTGCCAAAATATCTGCCAATAAAGAGATGGATAAATACATGTGGTATCGTCACCTGATAAAATACAACACTGCAGGGAAAAGGGATAAACCAGGTATATATATTATATCATTATGGGTAGATTTCAAAACAGTGCTAAATTTTTTTAAAAAGTGAAATTCAGTGTGATACTTTGTACATGAACAAAAAATACACACACACAAAAGTATATATGTGAAATACTTGTACTTTTATTTATTAATTATTGTATTATTTTCTATATGAACAACTGTAATCCTACTTTTAACCCACTCTGTATATATATGTGTGTATATATATACACACATATATATGTATATATACACACATATATGTGTGTATATATATATATGTATACACATATATATGTATATATATATCCCTAAATATACAGAGTGTGTATATATGTATATGTATATATGTAACAGTATTAAAAACAAAAGATTATGCAACAAACTCACGATAGTGGCTGGTAGAGAGTGGGCAGTCTCGAATGGGACATTAGCTTTATTCTGTAGATTGGAAGTAAAAATGATGGAATGTTTATTTCTTGGTGTTAGACATGTAGGTGTTTGTTATATTATTATTTGCACTTTTGGGTAATTTTGAATTAACTAAACAATTAAAAAAGAAGGGAGCCAAGTTTCATAGAATGAGCCCCCAGAGAATAATTTACCAATCCACTTACATATAATTTATCTCTATTTACTGAACACCCACCTCTGTCTATATCAGAGGAAGTGAGGTGATTGAATTGTATTAACTCATGACAGTGGTCTCTCCTAATGTGTCTTTGATGGTATCATACTCAGTTGGAAGAGCAAGAATCCTTATTCTTATTAGGATCATGCCCTTTATTCTGACTCATTTTTTACTTTTTTTTTTTTTATTACTAACTGCAAGCATATCAACCTGTAGGAGGTACATTTGGTTCCACAGCTATGAGCATGGAGTTGCTAGCATGACAGACTGGGATGTTTAGAAGCTTAATAACAGCATTGTGCTTTTCCCCTTGTCTAACCTCTTCCCTGCAGGGAATCTTTAACCAGTTTCAGTGTAGTAGCGAAAAAGTCCTTCCGTCTGACACTCTCCGCAGTGCTCTGGCAAAGACTTTCCAGGATGAACAGCGCTTCCAGCTGGGAATTATGGATGATGCTGCCGAGTGCTTTGTAAGTGCTGGCCTCTGGCCTCTCTTTGATTTGGGGTGGGACTATTGATGGTCTCCATCAGGGATTGGCTACTGTATTGTGGCTACTTACTGTGCCCCTGGTCTCTACAGTTAGAACTAGACATTTCCCTAGTTTCGCAGAGCTCAAGGGTATCCCTGCTAATGCAGTATGAATAGCTTCGCAGGTTTACTCTTTTTCCTTTAGGCTTAGGGTAGTTTCGTGCTTCCCATTGCATAAAACCGTGCTGTCACCTTCAGAGCAGACAGGGCTCATTAAAATACAAATTGCTGGCTCCTATCCCCTTGAGGTTATGATTCAATAGTTCTGGAATAAGGCCCCAAAATATCTATCTCTGACAAGTGCCCAGGTGATGCTAACACTGATGCTACTGGTTTGGGGACCACACTTTGAGAACCCCTGTATTACTAAAGATAATTAAACAGAGAATAACTGAATTCTTAGCACAAGTGTAATGTGCTATTTGGATAACTACATTTCTCCCAGTGATTTTTGGTAGAAAACCCTAACTCTTTTGACCTCTGGGTTCTATCCATCAACCTCTAAAAGACTGTGCATTTATTAAACAACTCAGAATGATATACATCCCATTACAGGGTAAAATGTAGGCCAAAATCAGAGGTACCCCTGAGAATCTGGATCACTGCTGTATTGCTGGTGGGATTATAAAATGATAATGCTACTTTGGAAAAGTTTGGCAGTTTCTTAAAAAACGAAACTTGCAAACTAACATATGATTCTGCAGTTGCCTTCCTGGACCTGTATCCCAGAGAAATGAAAATTTATGTTCATACAAAACCTGCATATGAATATTCATAGAAGATTTATTCATAATAGCCCCAAACTGGAAACAACCCAGATGCCTTTAATAGGTGAATGGTGTTACAAACTGTGTACGGCCACACTGTGGAATACTATGCAGCAATAAAAAGGAATTAACTCTTGATTTATGTAGTCTTCAGGATGGGTCTGAAGGGAATTATGCTGAGCCTGGCCGAGTAGCTCAGTTGGTTAGAGTGTCAGCCTGATATGCCAAGGTTGTGTGTTTGATCCCTGCTCAGGGTATATACAGGAATCAACCAGTGAGTGCATAAATAAGTGGAACACTAAATCAATGTTTCTTTCTCTTAAAATCAATCAATAAAAATTTTTTAAAGGGAATTATGCTGAGTAAAAAATACAATAGCAAAAGATTAGATATTATATGGTCCCATTTATGTAGCATTTTATTTTTTAAAAAAATATTTTTATTGATTTTTAGAGAGAGAGTAAGGGAGAGGGATAGAGAGATAGAAACACCGATGAGAAAGGAACATCATCGATCAGCTGCCTCCTTCACGTTCCCTACTGGGGATCGAGCCACAATCTGGGCATGTGCCCTGACTGGGAATCGAATCTGTGACCTCTTGGTTCCTGTGTCGGTGCTCAAAGGCTGAGTTATACTGGCTGGGCTAACATTTAAAAAATAACAATTTTTTAAAGAGAATTTGGAGAATTCTATTGGAGAATCTATTTGGAGAATAGACCGGTGTTTTCTAGGGATTAGGGTTGGAATTGAGTGGGTAAAACTATAAAAGAATAGCATGAGGGAGCCTTGTGGGGGTGGGACAGTTTTATATTTTGATTATGGTTGTGGTTCCATGACTCTATACCTGAGATAAAATTGTACGAGCTACACATAAACACAAATGAGGAAACCTGAATACACTCTGGATTGTATTGATGTCCATTTCCTGGTTTGGATATTGTATTATAATTATGCAACATGTTACCATTGGAGGAAACTGGGTGAAAGGTACATTTGAATTCCTATATAATTTTTTTGAAACTTCCTGAGAATTTATAGTTATTTCAAATTAAAGAGTTAAAAAAAATCAGAAGTATTCCTATCTTCCAGAAGGATTGCTATTTCTCTGAGTAAACTGACAACCAATTTGTACATTTGTCTATTAAGTATTGTTGATATACTGCTTTTGTTCTTTCCCTATTAGGAAAACTTGCTGATGAGAATTCACTTCCATATTGCTGATGAAACCAAAGAGGATATATGTACTGCCCAACACTGCATCTCCCACCAGAAATTTGCAATGACATTGTTTGAGCAGGTGAACTTTATTTCTATCCCTATCACTTAAAATATATAAAATTCAGAGAGGAAGGCAGAGGGAGAGAGAGTTGGAAACATCAATGATGAGAGAGAATCATTGATTGGCTACCTTCTGTATGCCCCCCACTGGGGATTGAGCCCAGAACCTGGGTATGTGCCCTGACCGGGAATCAAACCATGACCTCTTGGTTCATAGGTTGACGATGCTCAACCATTGAGCAACACTGGCTGGACCCCATCACTTCTTATACCTTTTCTTCAAGGACACTTTATCCTGAGATGTAGGGTGTTAGATGGGTGCCAAAACAATTAATGACTGTGGCTGCTTGGTTTTGCTTTTTCCTTCCTGGGCCCAGTGTGTATGTACTAGCTGTGGCGCCACGTCTGATCCGCTGCCTTTCATCCAGATGGTGCATTACATCTCTACCACTTCCCTTTGGTGAGTCTTACAGGGTTCTCTGTCCCCTGAGGCATGCATACAGTTGATTGGGTTTTAACTGGAAGCATCCAAATAGCTTATATCCTTATTGCTGAGTCTATGCTATATTGTAGGAACTCAGAACTATAATTTTAAAATAACCTTTGTTCTCCTTCTTTTCCATCCCTCATTGTTTCCTAGGCTTAGTTCTGTCCAGCAAAGTGGGAGGAGGAAGGGGGATTCTATGAGCTTTGGATTTGGGGACAGGCAGAGGCACTCACTGTGTTTGTGGGACACTGAGGCTGGTCAGGACACGGGCCTTCAGTTTAGTGGGCAGAGGAAGAAAGTCAAACATATGAGTTAGGATTTTGCATGAATGATTTATTTGATTTAGTTGTAACTCCCACCATCATCACCCTTTTATTCCCCATCTTGAAGCAATCAGGCTATTTGTATGCTGGAAAGACGAGAAAAACCCTCCCCAAGCATGTTTGGTGAGTTGCTACAGAATGCCAGCACCATGGGGGATCTCCGGAACTGTCCGGTGAGTAAGTCAGTGGTGGGGTTTGGGTAGAGAGGGGAACCTTGGGATTAGTGGAATTGAAGTAGAGCCAGTGGGAAACACGTCAAACTAGCCTTATATATGTATTTCAGAGCAACTGTGGAGAGAGGATTCGGATTCGCCGTGTGTTGATGAATGCTCCACAGATTATCACAATTGGACTGGTATGGGACTCGGACCATTCAGACTTGGCAGAGGATGTCATTCATAGCCTGGGTACCTGCCTTAAGTTGGGTGATGTGAGTGTTAGTTTAACTCTTAGAGTTATTGCGTCTTATTCTTGCTCAAGGGTGTGAACACTGAACACAAAAGTATATCCTAAATGACAAATATTACAGAGTTTTGGACAATCATACTTGTGTACAGTAATCCCCCTTTATCCATGGTTTCGTTTTCTGTGGTTTCACTTACCCACAGTCAACCATGGTCTTGAAAATATTAAATGGAAAATTCCAAAAGTAAACAATTTGCACATTTTAAGCCACGTGTAGTTCTGAGTTGTGTGGTGAAATCTCACCCTGTTTTCACTCCCTGCTTCCTGGGAATTGGATAATCCCTTTGTCCAGCGTATCCACACCTTTATGTATCTGTACATATACATACAGTGGGGCCTTGACTTACGAGTTTTATTCGTTCCGAGACTGAGTTCGTTAAGGAGCTCTTTAACTCAAATTACTCTGTCAACTCAATGCAAAAAATCGGCCGAGAGACAGCTGGTATCTCAAAAAACTTGTTAGTCGGGACACTCGTAAGTCAAGGCCCCACTGTATACCGGTACATATACATGTACATATACTGGTACATATACATATACAGTGATTATTACAGTGCAGCAGTGTTTATATTCAAGTAACCCTTAAAGTAGCCTAATGTTACATCACAGTGTCGACCTATGTCATTCATTTCACTTCTTCTCATTAACTAGTTATTGTATCATCTTACATCACAAGAAGGGTGAGTGCAGTCTAAGAAAATTTTGAGAGAGGGAAAGACCACATTCATATAACTTTATTGCAGTATATTGTTATAATTGTTCTACTTTATTATTAGTTATTATTGTTCATCTCCTCTGTGCCCAATTTATAAATTAAACTGTAAAGGAAAAAAACATAGTGTATATAGGGTTTAGTACTATCTGCAGTTTCAGACATCCGCCAGGGGAGTCTTGTAATGTTATCCCCTGTAGATAAGGGGCACTACTGTATATGTATATGCATATATGTACATGCATGTAAATGCTCACTTACCTCCTTTGGGTAGGCAGCAAAGGCTTTTTATAAAAAGTGGGATGACCATGGCCTTGAAAGACAAGATAGGCCGAGCTTAGGTACTGGTAAAAATCATGCAATTTATAAAGTTATTGTGTGCTCTACTCACTATTAGTTCATACCACTGTAGAACAGGGAGGTGTATTCAACCACGGGAGGTGGTAAGGTCAAAGAAGTGAGCAATCCTGACTAAAGCTGCTTTGGGGGGTGACAGAGGTGAAAGTTGGTGGCTTGAGTCCTACAGTACGGAATTCACAGTGAGGAACCAATATCTGTTGAGAAGGTAATGAGGTAGCTTGGCAGAGCATTTGGTGGGTTAGTGGTTTTCCGTGGGTCTATTTAGGAAAATACACAGGGAAACAGACATCACACCTGGGGCCTTAACCTCATCAGCTCCATGCCCTGGTGTAGGGACAGCCATGGTTTTCCTTTGGTTCAAGAGAAGAACCAGAAACTCTGTGGTTTTCTTTCATAGTTTTGCTCTGGGATAGTACTATGACTAAGGAGATCCCTATTGTTGTGTTTTAGTTTCATTAAACCACTACTGAGAATAAGTGAATTCTTTGTGATCTTATTTTAGGTCTTCTTCCCAAGAAATCTCTGACATGAGTAGGCTATATATAACAAAATCTCCTTTTTCTAAAATTCTGTAGCCTACAGTATAATCTGCTCTGTTCTAGTTTTATTTTTATGATTGTTTTTCCAACCAAATAAGTTCCTCATGCAAGAATAATTTTCTTCATTTCTTTTCTTTGTATGTCCCTTTGTACCTAGGACAGTGTTGGACATGTAGGAATTGAAATGCTGGTATTGCTTCTCCTAAGGGCTTTCTTACCCCCTACTTAGGGACTCTGCAGGAAATTTATATTTGTGGTGCCAGCTGATAAATAACTTTTGAAACTTGAGAATGTTTTTGTTTTGGTTTGGTTTGTCAACTTTTTCTGACTCCTCTTGTGATCGGCCCCATCAAGAAAATATTTTTGGGAGTTATGGGGGAACATCACCACCTTACCAGTTACTGGCCACTATTTTGCTTTTCTCTACATTTTGCCTTTTTGGGTTCATTTCTGATGACTAATTGGATTAGCAAAAAATCTTATACTGATGGGCAGAGAAGCAAGTCAGTATTTTAAGAAATGATGGAGTCAGTCTGCTGGCAGATGTGAGAGGGTTATGTCACTGCTCTTTCCTTTCTCTTCTTTCCCTGCAGCTATTTTTCAGAGTGACAGATGACCGGGCCAAGCAGTCTGAACTGTACTTAGTAGGAATGATCTGTTACTACGGCAAACATTATTCTACATTCTTTTTCCAAACAAAGATCCGCAAATGGATGTATTTTGATGATGCTCATGTCAAGGAGGTAGGAATATTCAAGCCCTGCTTAAAGTGTTTGGTGACTGCAACAAAAAACCAAGGATAATTATTTATCTTCAATGTTTTATTTTTATAATTTTAATGTCTATCACTTATCTATTGGATTTATGAGAGTATTAGTCTTGTCTTCCCCAATAAATGGCAAGTTCCTCAAAGACAGGATGAATATATCTTCTGTTATTGTCTCTAAATGCCTTCACATGGCATTCAGCACAATTAACATTTATATTGACAAATTATTTTTTAAAATGTGTTAATTAATAGATTTGAGCGACCACAGTCTAGTAAATCAGATTAGATTATAAGGATAGCAGCAAGTTCAGAATTCCAAATTTTGGAATTATTAGTGGGTAATACTTTATCTCAGGCTGCTATAAAATAGTATCTGATTGTTAGCTCCCTGAATTACCCTATCACCAATTAACATGATTTTGAGATAGCATAGAAAAAATGGGACTATGATGATATTTAAAGATGGAAACTTGGTACTCTCTAAACCAGTGATGGCGAACCTTTTGAGCTCCGCGTGTCAGCATTTTGAAAAACCCTAACTTAACTCTGGTGCCGTGTCACATATAGAAATTTTTTGATATTTGCAACCATAGTAAAACAAAGATTTATATTTTTGATATTTATTTTATATATTTAAATGCCATTTAACAAAGAAAAATCAACCCAAAAAATGAGTTCACGTGTCACCTCTGACACGCGTGTCATAGGTTTGCCATCACTGCTCTAAACCACAGAGTCCGGATGAAATAGTTTAGGTGATTTGCATGAGTTAGAAAGACAGTTGTGATTAGGTCAGCAGCTAGGAGACTACTTAGACATTCTACACCAATCCATGGACCTTAAGCAGAATCTTCCACAAATAGCAGTCTTTGTCAAATTCTGTTCTTCATCTCTTTTTTGCTGTTGTCATTTCGGGCAGCATATAAATTCTTTGAGCTTTAAGTTTTGTTTATTTTATTTTATTGATTTTGAGAGAGAGAGAGAGAGAGAGAAACATTGATGTGTGTGTGTGTGTGTGTGTGTGAGAGAGAGAGAGAGAGAGAGAGAGAGAGAGAGAAACATTGATGTGAGAGTGAAACATCCCTCCCCTTGACTGGGAATCAAATTTATACAGGATGACACTTGGACCTTACCAGCCAGAGTTAGGATTTTTATTTGAATAATGCTACATGCCTTATAAGATATTATATAAGATTATATAAGAAGCATATAAATGTGTTTTAGTTAAAATAATGTTAACCCAGTTATAAATTTACTAAACATCTATTGTAAATCAGGACTACGATAGTTATCTGACTCCAAGAATACACCTAACATTGTTATTAGTTTAAGCTTGAGAGAGGGTGACTGAGGATTTGACTGGGTTGTTATTTCCATGGCTATTCAGGTACTTTTCCCACTGCCATGGCAGCACTGAATCCAGCACAAAGCTAAGGCAGAGGGTCCAGATGTCTGTTCTAAGCAGTCTGACGTTTTATGTCCTGCCATGTGTGAACTCTGACACAGAATGTCATTATTTCTAAGCAGCCTGTGAAAGGGTTTCTGTCTGTTCTTTAGCTTCCTAAAAGTGATTTTAATATTTAGGAGAAATTTTAGAAAAGCAAATTTCAAGAAAGGGCTTTGACTTGATGTCTGTGAAAAGGAAAAGATCACCAAGGCAGCTGATGTCCCCTCACATAGTGTATTCACCTTTGAGAACTGTTATTCATATTTCACAACTCAATTGATGTTTCATGAGAATAAAAGTAATTTTATTCATCATTCCTGTCTTTTATAGGGTTTTAATGCTTTCTAAAAGGATTTAACAAAAAAAATTATTAAGTGTAGCTATAAGATCTCTGTTGTGTCTCTTTACCTGATTCTTGTCTTTTCATCTTTTATTTTCTTTAGAGAAACAGAACAGGAAGTTATGTTTTGAATTGTTGGTATGAAATATAATTGTTATGTTCTTCTGGTTGTTTTTGGTTCAGATTGGGCCCAAATGGAAGGATGTGGTGACCAAATGCATCAAGGGGCATTACCAGCCTTTGCTGCTGCTTTATGCAGACCCGCAGGGTACCCCAGTGTCCACCCAGGACCTGCCTCCCCAAGTTGAATTCCAGTCATACAGCAGGATGTGCTACGATAGTGAAGATTCAGGTGAGAAGCCTAGCTCTTACCTCCCCCTTTCTCTCTCCAATGTGATCATTGCATATTTGGGACTCTTGACCATGAGCCTAGCACATAACCAGCTTGGAGAAAGAGGACCCATTAGAGCAACGGTTCTCACAGGGGTCGCCTAAATACATCCTGCATATCAGATATTTACATTACGATTCATAACAGTAGCAAAATTACAGATATGAAGTAGCAACAAAAATAATTTTATGGTTGGGGGTCACCACAACATGAGGAACTGTAGTAAAGGGTCGCGGCATTAGGAAGGTTGAGAACCACTGCATTAGAGAAAAGAGGAAATGCCAACTCATGCTGAAGCCCAACTTGCTCCAGGCTTTTTTTCCTTCAGCCTCCAAGAATGCGTTGCCTGTATTCAATGCAGCCCCAGTTCAAAAGTTCAAGGGAAATTATGTTGATTGAGACTGATAATAAATTTGTGAGGGAAACCTCAGCATTTAACCTTATAATATTGGTAAAGATGACAGATTTTTACTAGCAATTTAACAGTGGCTTAAGAGAGTTAAGACCAAGAGAAATGATATGTTACTATAAAGGTAGTCATATTGTTAGGGATAAGAGATTTTTGTTTTAAAATGCCAAGTGCTGTAGTGATATTCTTCAGCTTATGAATCAGTTGTTTACTTCGAATTCAGTTGTTTGGAACCCAAATTATATTTTCCTGTAGAAACAATTTGCCACTTGATAGTTAGTCTCAGGTTAGCCCACAGAGACTCATAATACATTAGAAATATAGCCCTAGTGGTTTTGGCTTGATTTCTTAAAAGGAGGAAAAAGAAATGTTCTTTTTCATTTCTATTTTTTAGGGCTGGTCCTAAGTATAATTTTGAAAGAGAAGACATTTGTCTTTGGATTCTTTTTCCTTCCCTTTTGTATCTCCATCCTGGTTGGTAACTGGTGTTCTTCCCACCTTTGTAACCCTACCCAAACTTGCTCTACTTCTCTCTTCAATCAAACACCAATTTCCACTACTTATCTTAGCTAGGTGTTTAGAGAAATGTAGTCTAATTCACACTAAAGTATAAATAACAGCCCTATTAATTTCTCAGAGATATTAAAAATGCTTATAATGTCAATTAAAAAAATTTAAGTGACATTTCTGACAGTATAGGAGAAAACTTAGAGGATAGTGGTTATATATGCCAGGTCAGCCTGGGACTCTTTATCTAAGTAGATTTTATTTTTCACACCTTTTTCCTTTCTTCCACTTTTCCCCCCATAGGTTTTCTAAAAGCCCCAAAGTTTTTCACAGTGGCAGGCAAAGTGAGGGCTTCAGCAAGGTAGGGGCAGGAGTGGGAAGAATTGTTTGTGTGTCTGGGTTATCTGGAAGTTGGGTGTTGGGAAGAATGGCTCTGGTATATCCTTTTCATGTTCCATCTAGGACTTTCTTGCCTTATGGATCTTTGTTGCCATCCAGCTCTTTGCCCCCTCTCTACCACTGTCCTTCTCTCTTTCCTCACTTTTGCCTATGTGTCTCCTCCTTCTCTCAGGGAGGGAGCCCTCCATCTCAAGTGATACTCGAACAGATTCCTCAACGGAGAGCTATCCCTACAAACACTCCCACCATGAGTCTGTGGTCAGTCACTTCTCTTCTGAATCTCAGGGGACAGTCATCTATAATGTGGAGAATGATTCCACGTCTCAGAGCAGTCGGGACACAGGTAGGGACTTATGCAGTGGGTCCTGCTTGTTCCTGCATAGTGTGTATCCAAGTAAAAGAAACTGGGGCAAGTCAGAAATGTTTGTCATGCAAAGGGAGGAAGGCACAGAACATGGGTAATTGAGTGGGATCGAAAGAAGCAACACTGTTCTGAATAAATGATGATGTTCCATTGCATATATTCCTGTCAACAGCAGCATATCAGTAAGGACCATTGTAATGTGATTATTGATGTGATTGTTTATTCTGAAATCTGCTTTTCTCCTGCTATGCTCTTAATCCCCACCCTTCTAATAATGCTCCATTAAATTATTGTGGTCTTGTACCTCATAAGGTTCTCATGCCAGGCTTTGTCCCAAGTTAAGGGCTTTGAGCGGAGGGGCGTGTTATAGGCAGGGGTACCTGCTTATCACTTGCTAGGCTTCCTGAAGAACAGAGACACAAAAGAATGAAAACTTGTTTGTTTGTTGTTGTGAGTTCCATGCATAGAACATTTTTAAATTTTTTTGTTTATCTATGGAGAGTGTGCCAGTGTCAGTGGAAAAAATCAATACAGGGCATAAAAGGAAGAACAGTGAATAATTGACTGCTGAGATGAAAGGGTAATCACCCAAGGCTTAGAACAGTGATGGCGAACCTATGACACGCGTGTCAGGGTGACACGCGAACTCATTTTTTTGGTTGATTTTTCTTTGTTAAATGGCATTTAAATATATAAAATAAATATCAAAAACATAAGTCTTTGTTTTACTATGGTTGCAAATATCAAAAAATTTCTATATGTGACACGGCACCGGAGTTAAGTTAGGGTTTTTCAAAATGCTGACACGCCGAGCTCAAAAGGTTCGCCATCACTGGCCTAGAACAATGCCCATACTTTTAGAAACTTGGGGATTAGTGAGCTCATGGCTTCAGATTGGGGTTTATATTTTGTGCATGGCCTTTAAAAAAAATAGAGAATTTCAAATATATTCAGAAGTATACCGAATAGCATGCAGCTCCTCCACATACCCATCACCTATTTTCAATAATTATAACTCATGGCCAATCTAGTTTTATCTGTACCTCTACCCACTTCCCCCACTCCCAGACATGTCACTTTTTTCGGAAATATTTTAGTATGTATCTCTAAAATATAAGAAATAATTTTTAAACATACCATTAGTGCAGTTAAAAATATTAACGATTCCTTTAAACCCTAAATAATCAATAAGTGTTTAAATATCAAATTTTCTTTTAAATATCATAACTTTTTAATGGTTTATTTGTTTGCTTGACTCAGAATTGAAATCAGATCTACACATTGCAATGGGTTGATAAGTCTTTTGAATTTCTTTTACTCTGTAGGTTTCTCCTCTGTTTTTTTTCTTGCAATTTATTGTTGAAGAAGTAGGCAGTTTGTCCTATAGATTCTGCATTCTAAATTTTGTTGATTATGTTCCTGTGGTAAACTTTAGCATGTTTCTTTGTGCTCTGTGTTTTTTGTAAGTTGGTAGTTGGACCTAGAGGTTTGTTCAGATTCATGTTGAATATTTTCGATGATATTGCACAAATGACTACTTCAAAGTGTGATATATCTTCTTTTTTTAATCTTCACCCAAGGGTTTGTTTATTAATTTTTAGAGGAAGAGGAAGGGAGAGAGAGAAAGAGAGAGACATCAATTGGTTTCCTCCTGTATGCACCCTAACCGGGATTGAACCTGCAACGTAGGTAATGTGCCCTGACCGGGATTGAACCTGCACCCTTTTGGTGCATGGGATGACACTCTAACCAACTGAGCCATCCAGCCAGGGCAATGTGATATTTTTAAAACCATATTTCTGAAACTGTGAACCATGGAGGAATTAAGTCACAGGATAAATAAAGCATATTTTCCAGGAGAATCAGGTTTATGTTAAGGTTTGTAAATGGCTGAGGGTAGGGGAACATATCCCCATTGGTTTAATATTTGTAGTTCTAGTAGCTCCAAGTGATTTCCTTATTTCTTAAATCCTTCTTATGGGTCCAGAGGTAGCAAGGGATCAGATAAAAGCAATAAAAGATTGCACTGGAAAATAAAGCCATATCATTATATTGCTGATACCTGAATAAGTAATTGTTCTAAGTCTGTCTTCCAATTAAGTTCAGTTGCTTAATTCACCTCTGACCTCCAGCAGCTTAGATAATTATATCCTTTATAATCTGACCTTGCTGTTGTCAAATCACCCTCGTACATTCACATACACTGGGCATGAAGTAAGGCAAGTTACATAAAAAACCCAGACCTCCTGGGTTTCCCAGCAATTAGTATTGAGGAACTGTGAAGTATAATCTCTGGGTTTTGCCAATTTTGGTTGGGGTTGAGAATGAGAATTATTCAAAGTTCAAATGTTCTTTTAAATGACTCACATTTAAGGAAGGTATGGAACTGGGTCTTAAAGCCATACACAGTCAGAGCTCTTATGAGCAGAGGCTGAAACACCTGGGATAATACCAGATATAATAAAAATTAGACTTGATATGTGTTGCTAAATAAGTAAAAGGAAAGCTCTGCGTTCTACTTATGAGAGTGAAAATATATCGGTACATGACATTTTTATGCAATCTTTAAAACTTTCACCTTTTAATAAGTATCAAGTAATAGGCCCCTTAGGTTACTGGGAACATTTATGAGTGGGATTGAGACTGGTAATTGCTCAGGAAACTTGTAAATTTGGAAGCTCCCATTAACTACTTGAGCTTCTTTGCATTTATCTGTTGAGAGATTCCTGCTACACTTAAATCAGGTAGCCATGGCCCTTTCAGCTTTCAGCCATGGGTACACTAAATTTGTGCCACTGCCATGAATCCCAAAGGGAGACTAGTTTCTCAAGAGGATGGAGGTCAGTCTCAGATACCAGCTTACCCCCATTTTCTTTTTCTTTTAGGGCACCTGACTGATAGTGAATGTAATCAGAAACTCACATCCAAGAAAGGGTCGCTGATAGAGCGCAAGAGGAGCTCTGGCCGGCTTAGGAGGAAAGGCGATGAGCCACAGGCCTCAGGCTACCACAGTGAAGGCAAGCCACTCTGCATTGCTTCTCTCCTAAATCCAAACTTGTCACACTCCAGACCATGGCTTCTCTTTTCTGCTCAAAGGGCTTTCCTTGCTTTCTTAACTTTGGGATCTGGTATCCATGAGCACTTTAAACATTTATATTTGTTTCATTCTTTGTGTTTTTAGGAGAAACTCTGAAAGAGAAGCAGGCTCCTAGGAATGCCTCTAAACCATCCAGCAGCACCAACAGACTAAGGGATTTTAAAGAGACAGTCAGCAATATGATCCATAACAGACCATCCCTGGCTTCTCAGACCAACCTAGGGTCTCCCTGTGGGGGGAAAGGAGGAGACCAGATGGACAGAAAACCTCCCAAGAACCTGCTTTTACACTCTCATGACTGGGAAGTAGAGAGTACTAGCAGTGAGTCAAAATCCAGTTCTTCTAGCAAGTATCGTCCAACATGGAGACCCAAACGAGAGTCTCTGAATATTGACAGTATTTTTAGTAAAGACAAAAGGAAGCATTGTGGCTATACTCAGCTCAGCCCATTTTCTGAGGATTCAGGTGAGGAGATAATTAGGGAAGAACTGGGCTTTTGAATAAAGTTTATTTATGTACTAGAGGCCTGATGCACGAAATTCATGCAAGAGTAGGCCTTCCTTCCCCCAGCTGCCAGCACTGGCTTCCCTCACAGCCCTGGCTTCATCCAGAAGGACGGAAGAACATCCTGAAGGACGCCTGCTCTAATTAGCATATTACGCTTTTATTAGTATAGATTAAAAAAACCTGGGTTTTCTGGTAGACTTGACAAGGTCCATTTTCACCCCATTTTTGGGTCTTTTGGGATATAATTTTAGTAAATGAATAGCTGGAGGGAGGTGTTAGTCATGTCTTCATTTGAAGCAGATGCTAACTCTACCTCCTTTTTCATACTTGTGCTTTGATCGGGATAGCGAAAGAATTTACACCAGATGACCTAAGCAAGCCACCTGCTTACGACCTTAAAACTGGTGGACCAAGCCCCCAATACAAGCCTTGGGGCCCAGCACGGCCAGGCTCTTACCTTTTAGAGCAGCACCCTCGCCTAATCCAGCGAATGGAATCTGGCTATGAGAGCAGTGAGAGGAACAGCAGCAGCCCTGTCAGCCTGGATGCAGCCCTGCCTGAGAGCTCCAGTGTCTGCAGGTATTGTTTGACCTTTGAATAGCGGCATTGTCCCTAGCAGCAGTATGAGCCACCAAGAGGCTTATCAACTCAGGCAAGTAGAGGGGGCATTTTATTACCATCTTGTGGGCAAGCAAAGTATTGTGCTCTATCAACCTTCTATGACAACAGCCCCCTCTGCTGGGAGAAAGAGCAATGGCATTTGAGAAAGAAGAGAGGAGAGACTACTTTATTTTTATTGTTGACTCTATTACAGATGTCCCCCATTTCTCCCTTCCTCTCCCCTCAACTTTGCCTCTCTTTACCCTACTCCCGCCCCCCTAGGCCTTCACCCCATTATTGTCTGTGTCCAGGGGCTATCGGGGTTGATCTCTTCCCGCACTTCCCACTCTCCTCCCCTCTGAGATCTGTTAGTCTGTTCCATTTATTCATTAGCTTCTAGTCCCTATTTTGTCAGTTTATTTTGTTCTTTATATTCCACATATAAGTGAGATCATGCGATACTAGTCTTTCTCTGAATGGCGTATTTCGCTTAGCATAATAATCTCCAGGTCCATCTATGCTGTCTCAAAGTGTAAGAGTTGGATGTGAGGGCGATCTGGCTGCGACATCTGTCACCCCATTGATCGCCAGGGTTGATTCGGCTGATCTGGCTGGCTAGGCGGGGGTCCCCCTCCTCCCTCACCGATCCATGTGCGTCCCTCCCGAAGCTGCGCGCTCGGTCTCGGTCGAAGAGGACGACCTCCCCCCCCCCCCCCCCCCCCCAGGAGAGGACCGGTCTTCGGTCAAGGGTATACGAGTAGCTGCGCTCCCCTGCTAGAACCTCCAAACAAGCTCTCAAAGTGTAAGAGTTCCTCCTTTTTTACAGCCACGGCACTTGGGCTGTTTCCAGATCGTCGCTATTGTAAATAATGCTGCTATGAACATAGGGGTGCATATATTCTTTCTGATTGGTGTTTTGGGATTCTTAGGATATGTACCCAGAAGTAGGATTGCTGGATCAAAAGGCAGTTTCATTTTTAATTTTTTGAGGAAACTCCAAACTGTTTTCCACAGTGGCTGCACCAGTCTGCATTCCCACCAGCAGTGCAGGAGGGTTCCCTTTTCTCCACATCCTCGCCAGCACTTGTTGTTTGTTGATTTATTGATAGTTGCTATTTTGACCAGTGTGCGGTGATGCCTCATTGTAGTTTTTATTTGCATCTCTCTGATGATTAGTGACCTTGAGCATTTTTTCATATGTCTATTGCCCATCTGTATGTCCTCTTTGGAGAAGTGTCTATTCAGGTCCTTTGCCCATTTTTTAGTAGGATTGTTTAGTAGGATTGCGTGATGAGATATATAAGTTCTTTATATATTTTGAAGATTGACCCCTTATCTGATGGATCACTGGCGAATATGTTCTCTCATATGGTGGGTTCCCTTTTTGTTTTGTTGATGATTTCTTTTGCTGTGAAGAAGCTTTTTAGTCTGATGTAGTCCAATTTGTTTATTTTTTTTCTTGTGTTTCCCTTTTTCTTGGAGACATATCGGCAAAAATATTACTCCGTGAGATTTTACTGCCTATGTTTTCCTCTAGGATTTTTATGGTTTCATGACATACATTTAGGTCTTGTATCATTTTGAGTTTATTCTGTTATATGGTATAAATTGTTGGTCTAGTTGCATTTTTTGCATATACCTGTCCAATTTTCCCAGCACCATTATTGCCTCCTTTGTCAAATATTAATTGACCATAAAGGCATGGGTTTAGTTATAGGCTCTCTGTTCTGTTCCATTGATCTATATGCCTGTTCTTATGCCAGTACCAGGCTGTTTTGATTACATTGGCTTTGTAGTATAGTGTAATATCGGGTATTGTGATCCCTCCAACTTTGTTCTTCTCTCTCAAGAATGCTGAGGCTAGCCCTAACCAGTTTGGCTCAGTGGATAGAGCGTCGGCCTGCGGACTGAGGGGTCCCAGGTTCGATTCTGGTCAAGGGCATGTGCCTTGGTTGCAGGCACATCCCCAGTGGGGAGTGTGCAGGAGGCAGCTGAATCGATGTTTCTCTCTCATCAATGTTTCTGGCTCTCCGTCCCTCTCCCTTCCTCTCTGTAAAAAATCAAATACGGGGCATTTTTTGTTCCATATAAATTTTTGGAGTGTTTGTTCTAGATCTGTGAAATATACCATTGGTATTTTAATAGGGATTGCTTTGAATCTATAGATTACTTTGGGTAGCATGGACATTTTAATGATGTTGATTCTTCTAATCCATGAAAACAGTATATGAGTCCACTTGTTTATATCTTCCTCTATTTCTTTTTTTAGTGACCTATAATTTTCCGAGTGCAGGTCTTTTACCTCCTTGGTTAAGTTTATTCCTAGGTGTACCTTATTTTCATTGTTGTTGCAATGGTAATTGGATTGTTTTCTTGGTTTCTCTTTCTAAAAATTCATTATTGGTGTATAAAATGCTACCGATTTCTGAATATTAATTTTGTACCCTGATACTTTGGCAAATTTATTAAATGTAATAGTTTTTTGGTGGAGTCTTTAGGGTTTTCTATATACACTATCATGTCACACACACACACATATATATTTATATATATATTTTAAATATATATTTATTGATTGAAAAGAGGAAGAGAGAGGGATAGAGAGATAGAAACATCAATGATGAGAGAGAATCATTGATCGGTTGCCTCCTGCATGCTCCACACTAGGGATCAAGCCCACAATCCGGGCATATGCACTGACCAGGAATTGAACCACAATCTCCTGGTTCATAGGTCAACACCCAACCACTGAGTCACACCAGCTAGGCGGACCTTGTTCAGTTTTACTCATGAGAATATGTTACAAAGGAATAAGAAAGAAGAAGGCAATCCATATTAGAGCATATGTTTATTAATTCATTAAATAAGGTTTGTGCTAGATGCATAAAATGTGATTGAGGTGAAATAAGATGGGGAATGAGTGAGTATTTCTTTTTTTTCAGAAATAGTTTAGCAGATACTTTAATTACACTAATTCAATAATTTGTTGGTTTTTTGAGGGAATTTTGTCCTAAGAATGTTGCTAGTTATCACTCTTCTACTGCTTTCACTAGACTCTAGTTTCTCTTTTGAAGGGATCCAAGTGCTAAGAGATCAGCTGGGTTGGCACCTTCCTGGCGTCACATCCCAAAATCTCACAGCAGTAGCATCCTGGAGGCGGACTCCAGGAGTGTCTGGACAAGGAATCAGCCCCTATCAGGTAAGCAAAAGGACAATGGATTTGGAGGACTTGATTTGTCTGCCAATTTTATTTGGGAAACAGCCTTACCTGAGAGCATATGAAATTAGAGGACAGTTTCACTTTGAGTATTCCATCAGAATGTAAATGTGAAGGCATCTGAGCTGCTTTGGATGATCTATTTTTGGTTTATCACAACTGGCCTGATTGTTTCTTTCTACCTTGGAAAGACCCCTTGTGGGAGCAAGAAGGAACAGAAATTTGGTGAATAGTGTCAGTAGCATCCGCATTCCGCAGAAGAAAAGTCTAGGGCTTTCCTTGGTGTAGAGGCAGCCTCTTGGGAATGTATTTCTTATTGTTTAGTACTATGAATTGAGATAACACAGGGGGACATGTAGACTGTGGACAAAACTGAGAAATAAGTAGGTCAAACCTACCCTTACCCCTGCCTCCATACCCTGTGCAGTACCCTTGTTCTGTTTTTCCTTCTTGAGTTGCCTTGTTTCCTCATACTCCCTCTTCCTCAAAACAAGCTCTGAAGGAATGATGTGACTCCCTCATATTAAATATAAGTGACTGAAAATAGTTTAAAATATGCTTTCTCTAAGAGTAACTAGCATTTTAACAAGTCAAAATCTGAAGATAAGGGAATACTGGAGTTTCAGATAGAGATTTGAGGTAATCATAGGTTTTAGCTCCTCTTTACATTTCTCTCACAACACACGTATACTTCTAGTGCATATTCCACTTAAATAGGGACCCAGTCCAAATGAGGAAGGAAGAAGGAGAGAGAAAGAGACATCAGTGATGAGAAAGAATCATTGATTGGCTGCCTCCTGCATGACCCCTATTGCGGATTGAGTCTGCAACCCAGGCATGTGCCCTTGACTGGAATTGAACCCGGGACCCTTCAGGCCAATAGGCCAACGCTCTTCCCACTGAGCCAAACCAGCTAGGCCTGATCACTCTTGTAAAAAATTACATAAGTAAAATTGATCCAACGATTCAGTAACCTGCCCATTGCCTTTACAAATTCAGGGTGCCAGTGTTATGATTATGGTATATATCTCTCTACATCTTTCTCTATGCTAATATAAGTATATAATTAAGTTTATTACTACTGTTTCTTAAAAAAATAAAATGAAGTCATACTATAGCTATTAATCTGTTATTTTGATTTTTCACTAAATATGAACATCCTTTAGATCTATGAACACTGATAAAATTAAATTTTTACTACTGTGGACATTTTACAAACTCATTAAAGAGAAGGTAGAAAGTAAGGATGCGGGATTGACTTGCTAGAAGCTTCCCAATGTATCAGTGACAGCATGTGGTAGAGAATGCTCCCTAATGGTTAAGAGCATGGATTATGAATTTGACTTGCTTGACTTGAATTCAGCTCTACCATTTACCATCTGTGTTACCTTGGGCAATTATTTACCCTCTTTTTGACTTAGTTTCTTCATTCCTAAAATGTGGGCAGTAATAGTATTTACCTCATAGTTTGTTGTGAGAATTAAATGGAATACTATATGTAAAAGTGCTTAAAACTGTGCACTTTTATAGTAAATGCTCAACAAATGTTAGTTGTCATGTTGTTACAAAACACTCAATAAATGTTTTTTATTATTATTACTAGAGACCCGGTGCACGACATTCATGCACTGAGGGGGTGCAGCCTTAGCCCGGCCTGCGTCCTTTTGCAGTCCAGGAGCCTTGGGGGATGTCGGACTGCCGCAGAGGCAGGAAAGGCTCCCTCCACCGCCGCTGCAGCACCGCTGTGCTCGCCAACTGTCACCCTGACCTCTGGCTGAGCAGCGCTCCCCTGTGGGAGCGCCCTGACCGCCAGGGGTAGCTCCTGCATTAAGCATCTGCCCCCTGGTGATCAGTGCACATCATAACGACCAGTTGTTCCGTCATTCAGTCAATTGGCATATTACCCTTTTATTATATAGGATTATTATTATTCACAGCCCAGGTCTCACACTGAATCTGATATGGAAAGCAGTAGTCAAAACATGAATTTCACATGGAGCTAAGAGTTCCAAGGGAAAAGCAGTACAGTGGCTGTACCTGCTGCAGAGGTTTAGTCTTGGTTATGGAAATGTGGTAACTTCCCTTCTCCCTTGCTTGCATTCCAGGTGGGGAGACACCTGCCAAAAGTGAACTGGATGAATTGCAGGAAGAGGTGGCCAGGAGGGCCCAGGAACAGGAACTTCGAAAGAAACAAGAGAAGGAATTAGAGGCAGCTAAAGGGTTTAACCCTCATCCCAGCCGCTTTATGGACTTGGATGAACTGCAGAATCAGGGTAATTGTTGTGAGCATTAGATTATTGGTGATGGGGACAGCGAGAGAGGGAAGAAAAAATATTCAAGCTCATAAATTTCCTGTCTTCATTTTATTAGCAAAGTTATATTTTATTTTAATTCCGCCATTTTCATGAGAACTAGTTAAAATAGGAGGTAACAGGCCTCTTGATTGGAGACAGGCACTGCTTTGGGGCCCATCTATTTAAGGCTTATAGATTAGAGATAGTATATTGTTTGTGAAAAATATTTCCCATGAACATCTATAGAAGGTGTAAATAAAACTAGTCACAGTTCAGACAGCAGGAAAGGGCAGTGTGCAAGCCACACTGACCAGAGAATTCTACTTGCTGGGCAGAAACATACCTTCAGGATTTCCCACCGGAGTTCTAGGGAAGTCAATCTACCAAACAGGTTCTAGGAACATAGAACCTGATTGCCTTCTGGTCCTCTGATGATCCATTTCCCAATCTCATATGATTTTCATGTGCTTTACTTAAATTTCTTAACTGCCCCACATCTGTCACTTTTTTCCTTCCATTGCTTTAGGATGTCACTTTGTACAAGGTCAGACTAACCTTCAAAACAGGAGTTCAAAAAAGCTGAGCTATCTATTTAGGCCCTGAAACCTATATCTCTGTTGTGTATTTTTTAATAAAATGAATGTATTATTCTCATTATTCAGAATTCCTGGATGTAACAAATTGTGCTAAACCAGCATAAAGAATAGGAGTCAATGCTATTTTGGGTGGCTGCTTTCTGTTGATCACTTTCCTCTTTTTACTTAGAGAAGCTTCCTGGGCTAATTTGGGGGCCACTTTTCTCCTGTAATCTTGCAGTCTTTTGATTTAAGTCAATTGTTGACTTTTATTTACCAAGGCATTGTATTTATCAGTTTTAAATTCCTCATGCCTTAGCTATCCCTAAGGATAGTCTTTTCTTCCTGTTTATCCTCAAGATGTATTGCATTGGATCTCAGGTTTATGCTGCTTTTGAAAGAGGAGCCTTTTCATCTCCCTCCCTTGCCTTTTTACCTCCCTTTGTCTGTAGGGTAGTAAGTACATTAAAGTTGAGATGGAATCCCTCTGGCTATATTTCATTTTCAATTTTCCATACACTTTGGTTCAGTATCTTTTGAAAAAGCAAGAAATGGAGTGCTAAGATTCTAGAGGATACGAATTAAAATGTAGTACAGTGATTGGTCAACTATAGTTTCCCTATATCTCTGTAGAAAACTTTAATGACTGTGGCCACCACCTGTTATTATAAAGGTTGAATAGAGTCAGTTGATTTCAAATAATATGAGGAATTCAGGCCTGGAGGTCGGGGGATTACGTCTCTGGAGGTGGCATAGAACCTGAATGCTAAGTTCTTCAGAACCAACTTGCTACTTCCACCACCTTCCCATTACTCTTCAAGAGCCATGGTGAATTAGGGAGTGAACGTTAGGGGTGTGGAAGAGCCTTTCTTTCCACGTCCAACTAAAGGTAAGTGGAGGATTAAGACATTATGGGAGAAATGAGTGACATTTTGATTTTTTTTGTGTGTGTGTGTGAGCTTGGGGAAACTCACCACTAATCCCAATTGTAGATGAACTTATATTACAGCTTACTACCAATCGATGGTTATTGAAGGCAAAGGGGTACCTAAACTTGAGGAACCTTTTGCAGAAGTTGCCCTTATAGTACTTTCTTGCTTTTTCATCTGGCTCTGTACTTGGACTCTCCTGCACCTGCTTTGGCACGCATTCACTTTCAGGGGAGGAAGGAATAGCTCATGCTCTCTGTATGGGAATGTAACTTGTGAGGTAGGTTTGGTGAGCAAGGACATGATAAAAGTAAATACTTAGCTGTGCTGATGAAAGATATGTGGATGCAAACCAACAACAAAGGCAGTTCAACAGATATATTGAGGTTAGGAACTGTAGACTCCCTGTGCCCAAGAGGTGTCCTGGTCTTCCAGATGAGGGTGTTTAGAAAGGATGTAGGAATGAAGTGTTAACAGATGGCTTTTCAGAGTAGTGAAGCCACTTTTGCCTTAACACAGCAGCTGAGGTTTCTTGGAGATCTGGGGTGTTCTGATACTGGTTGGCAAGATTGTGGAAAGGATGGTCAATTCAGGCATAAGAATCTACCTTCTGCTCTAGACAGTGCTTTATTCTTTCCTTGAGGTCTTGGAGTTGGAATATGTGGTGGACAATGACATACCCTCTTTCATGGCCTTGGGTAAGGTGTCAGTTAAGGCAAAAATGGATGTTCTACGTGTTTCAGAGAATTCTTAATAGCAATGGACAGTTGGAATAAGGGTAGACCGAAGGCTCAGCAGCAGGGATCTCTGGGCATTGAAGGGAAACAACAGTACATAGGAAAAGTTGGAAGCAATTGTAATGAAAATGAAAAGTGCTGGCCCTTTCAGGGAGGAGTGACGGCTTTGAGAGGTCCCTGAAGGAGGCAGATTCAATATTTGAAGAGTCACTGCATCTGGAACAGAAGGGAGACTGTGCTGCAGCCTTGGCTCTCTGTAACGAAGCCATCTGTAAGTAACTCTAACCACTATGCCTATGGCACTTTTGATTAACTTCATAACAGGTATTAGTGTCGTCCCACTCAGGTAGGATAAAAGCAGCTTTTATGTCTCCTCACTCATTCTCCCAAAGTGAGAGGCCCTTTAGCTATCTTTGCCCTTCGGAGTTCTACTAGTCAGTGTGCCAGGCATTGACACTGTGGCCTATGGCTATTTACTGGAATAATCTCAGCAGGAGTCCACAGATGAGTCACCCAGCCAGGCCTACCTTCTTATCCCAGGATAAGTTAGACCTCAGATGTGAGGTTGGCTTGCTCTTTCTCTAGTCACTGACTAGTGAGGTGCAGCTTATGGCAGGAAAGAAGGAATGAATTGACTGCGACTTCCCGGGCCTGTGACTTTGCACTGCATATTTGGTTCTTTATGTTTTTCCCCTGCCTTTCTGGTGTGCCACACCATTAGGGTACAACAAGGGACTAAGGCTTAGAAATTGTATCTGGTTCGTAAGTGGGACCCACAAGAAGCTGTGTTCTGTAAAGACACAGGTAGGAGTGGATCTTATTTCTGCTGTTGGCCTCCAGGAAGGGGGAGTTGGGAGCAGAGTGTGGAGACCAGAGTCGGACAGATCAGTTGCAAAGGACAAGAGTGGCAACCTCTAAGATGGAAGCACCGATTTACCTTCCTAATTCATTTTAGTTTAACTTTTTGTTTGTTTTTAAAATTTGAATTAACCTGTTTAGCCTCCATGGCTTCTGCGAATGTTCCTTATAGCCAGGGCCAGCTCTGTGCCCTGACAGCATATGCATGGTCCACGCCTTACATTTCTGCTGCATCTTTTGAGTTTTACTGCATATCTTTGCTCATTTTTGGTTCAATTTTATTCTTTTTATTTTTGTTTGTATTTTGTGTTCTGTTTCTGCTATATTTTCTTTTGCATTTTAGCTAAACTAAGACTTGCCCTGCATGGTGCCAGCTCTAGCACGCACAGCAGAGCCCTAGTCGATAAGAAGTTGCAAATCAGTATTCGAAAAGCACGGAGCCTGCAGGATCGCATGCAGCAGCAGCAATCATCGCAGCAGCCGTCGCAGCCCTCAGCCTGCCTCCCCTCACAGGCAGGGGCCCTCCCTCAGCCAACAAGGTAGTGCCTGGGAACCACAGTAGTTCATGTTTGCCAGGGGAGGAAGAGCCCAGGGGTGCTCCATAGCCAGAGCTCTCATTGTCTTGGCGACTACAGGGGAGAGAAGACTCCTCTGAAAAAACTTTTTCTCTTAGGTCAGACATACAGTGAAAGCTCATCCCACTGCTGGTTCTTTTCTTAATAGTTCCTGGAAAGATGTAGGAAATGTAGCATAATAAATAGACCATTTGTTCGTATTTCCTGTGGGGGCATTTGTCCCCGGATTTGTGTAGTAACATGATTATTAAATTTGTACGTATGACATTCTTAGACATGGCAATCCAAGCTACATTTCATGTTGCAGTAGCAGCCATGTAAATTATTTTGGGATTTCAGTGGCTTATTGTCCCTCATGGAAGCAGAGAAAAGAGTCTTTCTTGCTCTGATGAAACCATAGAGAAGTGACACGAAGATTTCCTTTGTTTTGCTTTGCTATGGTTAGGACTGGCCATTAGTGTAGTTCTCACATTTTAGCCCTTGAATTTGGCTGTTCCTCAGAATAGGTAGATTTAAGTAAAAGTAAATATTGGCTGTTAATAAACCTGAGTAGTTTTCAGAACATAAACATTATAAAAGCAGCTAGCATTTTTTGGACATCTGCCTGTGCTCAGGCACTAAGCTTAAACACTTTATGTTTTATTGTATTTAATTCTCACAATAAACTTAGGATAAGGACTATTATTTAGTGATACTGTATAAATAAAGAAATCAGACATAGAGGATAAGGTAAGTAAGGTACTATTATTTAGTGATACTGTATAAATAAAGAAATCAGACTTAGAGGATAAGATAAGTAAGGTACCCAGTATTATTCAGCTAATAAGTGGTAAAAGTGTGGAATTCAAATCCAGGTAGGTCTATTTGACTTCATTAGGCTTCTCATATAAATATAGTATCATATTTTCTATAATATTGTAAGAGTAACTGAGTGACTGTACCCACAAAAGTTTATAGCATATTGTCATTTAAATGTAACTCTTTCATTGTATACTCCACCAGCAGAATGTTGTTATGAGAGCCTGATCAGATATGTTTGAATATAAGCAATTTAGGCAACTAAACTCTTTCCAGAAAACTTAAGCCACTTGATGTATGTGAGTGACTGAGGTTTTATTTTAGTTCTTCTAACACAATTTTTAGGTCAGAAATACAAAACAATTAGTAAGAAACCAATAAATACAGTTAATCCTGACTTCCACTCCCAAATTCCAAGACAGTCACAGTACCTTACTTTGGGGAAACATCTCGGTACGTAATACAACCAAATTCAGATTATGAGAACATACTTGAAATGGTTGATTTTTATGTAACCCCATGAACCCAAATTACCCTGTACTATGGCCTTTTGGTTCTTTTGGCTGTTCTGCCTCTTAGGACTCCAGGTATGAGTGATTTCTAGGTTTTGCTTACTTCCCAGGTCATCTGCATGTGGGACTAGCAATTTTTTTTTTTTAATTTGCAAGTAAAATATGATTGGAATAGGACTGTGTGGGTAGTAAAGAATATTGGCAAGGGCTTTACTTAATATTACTGAGTGCAGTTTTGGTGAGGGCATGTAATAAAGAGGATTAATATTTAATTGGGTGTGAGCAGACCATGTGCCTTCTCTTGTGAGCCACTGAACTGTTGACTTAGTTGTGCTTGTCTTTCCATTTATTTTCACCATTCCCTCGGTGGATAGCTAGAACTTGGAACTGAATGAACAGTTTTTTTGTAAGTGATCTTGTCAATCAAGACAGCTTACAACTGGCTCTCTCCCTTTATTTCAGTGAACAGCCTATCCCGCTCCAAGTATTGTTAACCCGGGAGGCCCAACTGGAACCCTACACGAATACAGAGTTTGGGGCCAGTTCTTTCGTCTACTCATCTGCTTCCTGCCATGAGTCACACTCATCACTGTTCTCAGAGTCATCTGCCCTCTCTGCCCCACAGCATAATTCCCCCAGTAGGTCTGCCTCGAACCTTCTTAATTCAGTTGAGGTAGATAGCATTGACCCCTCTGTGTTCCACAGGCAGGGCTTACCTAAAACACCAGGGAGGACTGAGAAGAACTCTCATCATGCTTGGGAACCATTGGATGTACAAGAGGGTAAGCTGCAAGGCTACAGGGATGACAACAGCAGCTGCAACAGGTTCCCCCCTCAAGAAGGAAGAGGCATTGATCAAGAAGAGCTATTTCAAGAAAAGAGGGATACTTCTGGCTCATCCCAGGTGATGCCTTGGTCACATCCAACTGAAACAGCTGGGTGTGAGAGAGGAGATGCACACACCCTAAGCTGTAGTCCTGCAAGTTCATCAGCTCAGCCTGGCCTCCCCCTTTACAGAGCCTGCCACCCTATAATGCCTGCTGCTTCCTCATCTGTGTTTCACTCTCCTGATACTGTGCAGAAAACTAACCAATGCCTCCAAGCCAACAGCCTCACAACTTTGTTGACGTCAAAAGTGGACGGAAGCAGTGAGGAGCCCTGTAGGCCAGAGTTTCCGGGCACAAAGGGGCTTGTTCGCTCTCTGACAGAACAGTTCCAAAGGATGCAAGGCACCACCACAAGGGATGGCACAGGCTCCCAGGATAAAAGTTTTCCAAATAGTCGAAAGAAGAACTCTTCTCCTTCTGACTCTCAGCCTCCTTTCCCACAAGGTCAACGGAAAGGCCATTGGCCTTGGGCTAAACAGCAACCCTCTGTGGATGGTAGGGACAGACTGCCTTCCCGGGAAGAAACTCCTGATCATCCTTCCCTTGCAATGAACTCTGGGCTACCTAATGGTGAAACTTCTTGGGGAGGACAACCCAGGTTGGCAGAGCCAGATATGTACCAAAGGAAGCCATCTCAAGTAAGAGATGCTAGGCCTAAGGAATTGGGCAGCAATGTTGACTTGGGGACTCCCTTGCCTTTGGATTCCTGGGTGAATGTCACAAGGCTCTCTGATTCTCAGCTTAAACATGGAGCCCCTGGGCCAGAAATGAAGTCCTCCCTGAAAAATCCCCGTACTTGTGTAGCCTATCCAGACAGAAACCACATCTTTTTTCATCCACATTGGAACCAAGATACAGAGCAGGAGACCTCAGAATTGGAGTCTCTCTATCAGGCCAGTCTTCAGGCTTCTCAAGCAGGCTGGTCTGGATGGGGGCAGCAGGATGTGGCCTGGCATCCACCTAGCCAAACAGGTAAGTGTGCTACCTGGGGTGGGGGATTGGGGCACATATAAAAGCTGAAAGCATGAGGACAAGATCAGAGGTGGGGTGGTGTTCTGTCCAAATAGTATCCCCAGCTTAGGAGGTGGTTGTAAAACTTTTGACTTTATTTGTAAAGACTTCAGGACAAGGGCTAGATATTTTCTGGCTAGAGTGAAGAATGGGGACAGAATCATCACTCATGGGCCCATTCCCTCCTTCTAAAGAGAGAGACCATTGAGTATATGCCAGAGCTTCTTCAATATACGCTAAGGAATGGCACATATGTCTTTGAGAGTAACTGGTGTGACATGGGTGAGGGAGACTTCCATGGCTTAGAAGCTAAATTAATCCCAAGATCCAGCTTCCAGATCCAACTTGCAGTGAGGATGTGCCCGTTGAGTCAAGTCTGCAAAGGGCATTATCAGATCTTACTGAACCAGCAATATCAAGACCTTCCCTGATCCCTCCAGGAACTATCAGGTTTAGAATTTTCAAGGTAGTATGCCTTTAGGGTACCCGCTCGCTGACTTTTCATGAGATTTTACTGTGTGAATTCTATACTTTAAATGCATATTACAGACTTAGTTCTAGATATTGAGTAAATGAAGAATATTTATAGCTTAGATTGATGAACTTAAGAATTTCAAAGCCTGAACTATCGTTAACTGTCAGTATACATTTGGACAAGTCACTTAATATCCCAGTATCAGGTTTTTACCTATAAAAAGGGAAAATTAGTTCAATGATTTTTTTTAAGATACCTTCCAACTCTTAAAATATGTATGATTCTATGAAATTGAACTCAGAGAACTTTATCTTCAGCTCGGGCCTAGCAGTTTCTATAATAGTATGGGTTCCTTACATGCTGCCAACCAATGTTTAATTACAGCCAAACAAGTGTTCAATGAGTACCTATTATGCTCCAAGGAGCTGTAGGAAGATATCACATAAATATGAAATTTGATATCATTTTTAGGATGTGCATCCTAGTGTAGACTTTACAATAACATTTCTTAAGTGCCCCCTCAGGTACATGGGGGCAGGACAGTATAAGAAGATTCTAAAGAATGAGGGAAAGCTGGAGTCTGCCTTAGTTAGCTTCCTGTATAATGTAATAGAGAAAGAATAAACAAATGTCAAGTGTCTTAATAATCATAAACACATAAAATTACATTGCAATCTATCTATCTATCTATCTATCTATCTATCTACACTAATAAAAGAGAAACATGGTAATTGGCGTACGACCGCTACCCTTCCCATTGGCTAATCAGGGAGATATGTAAATTAACTGACAGCCAAGATGGCGGCTGGCAGCCAGGCAGCTTAAAGCGAACATGAGGCTTGCTTCCTTCATTGAAGGAGGAAGCCAACGTTCCCCGCCTGCGCTGCCGGCCTCTGAGCTGGCAGTTTGAAACTTTGTAACACTTTCAGCCAGCCGGGATCTCAGAGCTAAAGTTATACATTGTTTCGATTATAGAACCAGCAGCGGAAGCCTCAGAGCTAGAGCCAGAGCTAAAGCTGGCCCAGAATAAAAAAGAAAAAA
>NW_005357076.1:4631729-4648914 GCF_000412655.1 Myotis brandtii
CCACGGGCCTTGCTCTGTGTGTGACAGGGTAGAGCCATAACCTCTCCATCAGCCCTGCCCCGAGTGTGACAGTGGTGGCGCCCCAACCCCCTGATCGGCCCTGCTCTGTGTGTGACAGGGGGCAGTGCCCAACCCCCTGATTGGCCCTGCTCTGTGCGTGACAGGGTACGGAGCCCCAACCCCCCTGATGGGCCCTGCTCTGTGCATGACAGGGGGCAGTGCCCAACCCCCTGATTGGCCCTGCTCTGTGCGTGACAGGGGGTGGCGCTGCAACCTCCCCATCGACCCTGCCTTGAGTGTGACAGGGGGCGGTGCCCCAACCCCCCAATCGGCCCTACCCTGAGCGTGACTGAGGGTGGCATCGCAACCTCCCAATCCGCCCTGCTCTGTGCATGACAGGGGGCGGCGCCCCAACTCCCCAATCAGCCCTGCTCTGAGCCCAACCAGGGGCTGCACCTAGGGATTGGGCCTGCCCTCTGCCACCTGGGAGCAGGCCTAAGCCAGCAGGTCGTTATCTCCCAAGGGGTCCCAGACTGCGAGAGGGCACAGGCCGGGCTAAGGGACCCCCCCTCCCCCCCCCGAGTGCACAAATTTTTGTGCACCGGGCCCCCAGTCTATCTATAAAAGCCTAGGCGACCATTCGACTGGTAGCTATGACACACACTGACCACCAGGAGGCAGATGCTCAACGCAGGAGCTGCCGAGTGACAGTAACATTGCAGAGTGCCGTCATGCACTCTGGGACCCCTCAGGGGATGTTGGACTGCCGGTTTTGGCCTGATCCCCGCAGCCCAGGCCGAGGGACCCCACCTGCCAGAGGGATCCCGTTCACTCCGCAGATGCCCTTCGAGCCTGGGAGACCAGGGAGGTTGGCTCCAGGGAGTGTCCGGCCCGTCTCGCCCTGTCCCGCCCTGTCCCGCCCTGCTAGCCACCTTCTAATTAATTTCCTTTCAGTGTGCACCAATCCATGCATCGGGCCTCTAGTCCAGTGGTCGCCAACCTTTTGGACCTCATGGACCACCAGTGATCTATGGACCATGGGTTGGTGACTGCTGCTCTAGTCTATATAAATAAAAGCCTAACCGACCAAATGACCGGTCGACTGGTCGCCATGACGCACACTAACTACCAGGGGGCAGACTCTCAAAGCAGGAGTTGCCCCTTGGTGGTCAGTGTGCTCCACAGCAGGAGCGCTGCTCAGCTGACAGACGGGTGCCAGATGCAGGGCTCACAGCCGGCTGCCACAGCCTGGAGACCGCAGCAGAATGACAGCAAGCCTACCGAGTGGTGGCGGCGGCAGGTGCAGCGGGGCCGGGATGAGCAGGAGTGGCAGGTGGCGTTGGACTGCCAGTTTTGGCCCAATCCCTGCAGGCCATGCTGAGGGACCCCACCAGTGCACGAACCTGTGCACTGGGCCTCTAGTTAAAATATAATTAACTAATTGACTGTCAAACATTATATTATAAAAACAAAGCAAAACAATAAAGAACTTATATTACCCAAAATAGCAACATTTTTTACTGTGAATAGTTTTAAAATATAGAAAGTAATAAACATTATTGATAATCCCATAATCCCACTCTTAAAATTTCATGAGTTTACTTCTGGCTTTGTTTTTATTATTATTTTTTTAATCCTCACCCCAGGAGTAAGGATATTTTTCCATTGATTTTTTTTTTTTTTTTTGAGAGTGAGTGGAAGGGAGGGAGAGAGGGAGGGAAGAGAGAGAGAGAGGAGAGAGGAGAGAGAGAGAAAAACATTGATGTGAGAGAGACACTGATTGGTTCCACACACGCCCCAACTGGGGGTCAGGTTTGAACCTGTAACCGAGGTACATGCCCTTGACTGGAATTGAACCCTTAACCCTTTGGTCCTCAGGCTGATGCTCTGACCACTGAGCAAAACTGGCCAGGGCCTGGCTTTGTTTTTTATACATATTTACTATATACTATATTTTGTTTTACTTTTACAAGAAGCACGATCATTATGATATGGTTGATTATTTAGGCTATTTCCAATATTTTAATAATATCCTGTGGTGAGTATCTTTAAACTTAAGTATTTGACCACATTTCTGATAAGCTCCTTAGAATAACTTTTAGAAGAGTAATAACCTAGTTGAAGGTTATAAACTTTTAAAAACTCTCTTGATATATATTGGCAAATTAGCCTTCTAAACTCAGAAGTTCAAGGATTATACTCCTAAAATCAATATGAAAGAGTACCTACCAATCATTAATTTTTTTTTCTTTAACACTGAACAAAAACAAATTTTAAAAATCTATCTAATGAGTCAGTTCTCAAAATACTTGCCAAACCAAACTAGCCTTTATTTTGGTTAGAGTCTGTTTTAAATTGTGTCTTTTAAGAACTGACATGAACCCTGGCTGGTGTGGCTCAATTGGTTGGAGCATTGTCCTATATGCTTGGAGCATCGTCTGTTGAAAGGCCACGGATTCAATTCCTGGTTCAGGCACATACCCAGGTTGTGGGTTCAATCCCCAGTCGGGGCCATGCACAAGGTAACCAATTGATGTTTCCCTCTCACATCAATGTCCCCCTCTCTCTAAAATAAATAAAAGTGTGTCCTCTGGTGAGGAAAAAAAAAAGCTGACGTGTTTAAAAAACAAAGAACTGACATGACATAAAAATGATGAAGTGGAATAAATCAGGTAGTTACTGATGAAGGAAAATGCCAATTACCATTCATATATGACAAAATATATCTTTGGGGGAGTCCTTATTAGAGAGTATTTATTAAACACCAAATTACTTTTCCCCCCACATCTTTATTGATACATAAAATAACAGATAACATCGTGTACATTTAAAGTGTATAATGTGATGGTTTGATACATGTATATATTATGAAATGATTACCACAATAAGGTTAGTTAACACAACCATCACCACACATAATTACAATGTCTTTTGTATTGAGAACATTTAAGATCTACTCCTTAAGATCTACTCTCTTAGCAACTTTCAGGTATATAATACAAGTAGAGGCCCAATGCATGAAATTTGTGCAAGAGTAGGCCTTCCTTCCCCCGGCTGCTGGCTCCGGCTTCCCTCTGACACCCGGGACCCAGGCTTCCCTCCAGTCACTGGCAGGCAACCTGGACCTGGACTTCCCTCTGGCCGCCGGCAGGCACCCGGGACTCGGGCTTCTCTCGCAGCCCCTCTTTGTCCGGAAGGACATCCGGTCTAATTAACATATTACACTTTTATTATTATAGATAATTTACATACCATACAATTAACTTAAACTGTACAATTCAGAGGTTTTTATTTTATTCACAGAGTCGTCCATCACCACAATTTTAAAGTGTTTCATCACCCCAAAAAGAAAGCCTGTATCCATTAGTGATCACTACCCATTTCCTCCTACCCCTTTTCCCCAGCCCAGGCAACCTCTAATCTATTTTCTGTGTATAAATTTGCCTATTTGAGACATTTTATGACATTTTATATAAATGGGATAATATAATATACTGTTTTTGTGACCAGAAGTACCTAAAGATTTATAAAAACACTAGAGGCCCAGTGCACGAATTCGTGCACCAGTGGAGTCCATCGGCCTGGCCTTCGGGATCGTGCCAAAACCGGCTCTCCGACATACCCCAACGGGTCTCGGATTGCGAGAGGGCGTAGGCCAGGCTGAGTGACCCCACTGGTGCATGATTGGGGCCAGGGAGGGACGTGGGAGGTTGGCTAGCCAGAGAGGGACCACGAGAGGGCTCTAGCCCGCCTGTCTTGCTCAGTCCTGATCAGCCCAACCCCAGCACCAAGCTAACCTACCAGTCGAAGTGTCTGCCCCCTGGTGATCAGTGCACATTATAGCAAGCAGTTGAGCGGCCTTAGCATATCATTAGCATATTAGGCTTTGATTGGTTGAATGGACAACTGGACACTTAGCATATTAGACTTTTATTATATAGGATTGACCTTGACCTGTATTCTTTCTTTGAAGTTGGGCAGACCTTATCCAAAAAATAAAAAATAACCTTTTGTCATGGAAAATTTTCAAATATATTTAAAAGTTAAGAGTAAAATGTTATAATACTCCCCACTCCCATGTACTTATCACTAATGGATGGTGATTATATTGGCCAATTATTAACATACTAGAGGCCCGATGAATGGATTCGTGCACCAGTGGGGGCCCTCGGCCTGGCCTGTGGGGGTCAGGCCGAAACCGGCTCTCCGACATCCCCTGAGGGGTCCAGGACTGTGAGAGGGCGCAGGCCAGGCCAAGGGACCCCACTGGTGCATGATTGGAGTCATGGAAGGACTGCGGGAGGGCTCCAGGGCGTGCCTGGCCCATCTCCCCAAGTCCTGATCGGCCCAACCCAAGCAGCAAGCTAACCTACCAGTTGGAACGTCTGCCTTCTGGTGGTCAGTGCGCATCATTGCGACTGGTTGAACAGTCGAACGAATGGTCAGACACTTAGCATATTAGGCTTTTATTATATAGGATGGCCAATAATTGATTTAGCTATAGCACCCTCCCCTTTTCCCGCTGGATTATTTTAATGCAAATCCCCAGACATTTCATCTATAAACTAGAGGCCTGATGCACGAAATTCATGCAAGAGTAGGCCTTCACAGCCACAGCGGCTGCCTGGATTTCTCCCTCACAGCCGCAGCGGCTGCCTTGATCCTGTGGCTGCAGCCCCGGCTTCATTTGGAAGGTCGTCCGGAAGGACGTCTGGTCTAATTAGTTTATTATGCTTTTATTATTATAGACTAGAGGCCCAATGCACAAAATTCGTGCAAGGGGCTCAGCCCTCGCAGCCACAGCGGCTCCCTCAGCACTCGCAGCCCTGGCTTCGTCTGGAAGGACGTCTGGAAGGTCGTTCAGCTGTCTGGTCTAATTAGCATATTACACTTTTATTATTATTATTTTTTGAGAAACATCAATCAGCTGCCTCTTGCACACTCCCCACTGGGGATGTGCCCATAACCAAGGTACATGCCCTTGACCGGAATCGAACCTGGGACCCTTGAGTCCGCAGGCCGATGCTCTATTCACTGAGCCAAACCAGTTAGGGCTACGCTTTTATTATTATAGATAGTTTAGAATCTATCTCAAAGAAATAAAGACTTTTAAAAGGCAAAACGATAACATTACATGTAAAAGTAACAATAATTTCTTAATATAATGCAGTTACCAGTATTCATATTTTTTCAGTTGTCCCTTTGATGTCTTTTCACAGTTGGTTTACTTCAAATCAGAATCCAAACAAGATTCTCACATTGCATTTTGCTGATTTGCTTCAAGGCTTTTTTTTTTAAGACCTGTAAGATTCCTTTCTCTTTTACCCCCATTTATTTGTTGAAAAAATTTCATCATTTATCCTCCGCATTCTAGATTTTATTGATTATATTCTAGTAGAGCTTTTTAAAAATTTTGTAAACATGTTCTTCTAGCCCCTGTTTTTCCTATAACCTGGTACTTAGGGCTAGAGGCTTGATTAAAATCAGATTCCATTTTTAAAAAAAATTTCATAGGTAGGACTTTAAACTTCTTATATCAGAAAGTACATAATGCCTGGTAGTCTTTCTTGTTACTCTTTATCGGTAGTAGACATTATCTTAATTCTACCATCTATCAAATCCAGAAATCCCTCAACAGTACTCTTAACAGACGGCCACCTCCACCTCTGCTTAAATATCTTTAAAGGAATCAGAGTCTACTCCCTTCAGGACAGCAGTCGCCAACCTTTTGGACTTCACGGACCACCAGTGGTCCACAGACCACCGGTTGGTGACCGCTGCTTCAGGAGGTTTCAATAGCCACCTCCTGTCTAGAGAATCATGCTTGACTTGACTAGAGGAGCACCAGATTCTAATCATCGTAGCTGTAATTCTTAAATCTGACTGCCCATCATAGTCACCTGATGAGTAGCTTTAAAAAAAAACACAAAGAAATAATTTTATATAAATGGGATCATAGCACACATGCTGTTTTTATTATGGATAATTTTACTGTTTCTCTCTCCTCCCCTCACATTAATCCCTACCTTTTATTCCCACCTTCCCAGGTAATAATGTAATGTGCATATTTCTGTATTTTACTGTTTATAAAATCTTATGTAGATCGACATATAGTGTTTTTTTGGGGGGGATAATATTACAGGTTGTTGTTTTTTTCATCTTAACAATACTTCATGAAAATCCCTCCCAAGTTGGGGTGGATGCCAAAGTTGCGGGCTCAATCCCCAGTAGCGGGTATGGAGGATGCAGCCGTTCGATGTTTCTCTCTCATCAATATTTCTCTCCCTCTTTCCTCCCTTTTTCTCTCTCTCAAATCAATAAAAACATATTTAAAATAAATAAGTACATATTTCTATGCTCTAACCACAAAGATTCCGAATCAGTAGGTCTGTGGAGAGGTACAGGAAGCTGTATTTTTTAAAGCTCCTAGATGAATCAGGTAGTTTTAGAACAACTACATTTAAGCTCCAGGAAACATTAAAAAATAACTGGTCTTCTAGCTTAATATCAGCAATAACATGTGTCAGCCTGATAGCATATAAAATCAAAATACCAAATCAAGACAGGAATTGGCAATAGGCATAGATATATCAAATACAGGTCAGGGGCATGTGCATCTTTAGAATGGAAGACTTATTTAGTTACATTGGGGCAAGCCCCTTGGAAGTCACATATCCAGTTTGTAGCAGTTCTTAACAGTCTAGCAAGATTTTGAGGAAGAGGTAAGCATTTAGTGATTGTTTAGAATTTAAGTGATTGAGCCCAGCTGGCATAGCTCAGGGGTTAAGCTTCAACCTATGAACCAGGAGGTCACAGTTGGATACCTGGTCAGGGCACATGCCCGGGTTACAGGCTCGATTCCTAGTGTGGGGTGTGTAGGAGGCAACCAATCAGTGATTCTCTATGATCATTGATGTTACTCTCTCTCTCTCTCTTTCTCCCTCTCTCTCTCTCTCTCTCTTTCCCCCTCTCCCTTTTTCTCTGAAATCAATAATACTATATAAAGAGGTGATATGCAAATTGACCACCACTCCAACACACAAGATGGCCGCCCCCATGTGGACACAAGATGGCCAGCAGGGGAGGGCAGTTGGGGGCGATCAGGCCAGCAGGGGAGGGCAGTTGGTAGGGACTAGGCCTGCAAGGGAGGGCAGTTGGGGGCGACCAGGCCTGCAGGGGAGGGCAGTTAGGGGCTATTGGGCTGGCAGGGGAGCAGTTAGGCATTGATCAGGCTGGCAGGGGAGTGGTTCTGGGGTGATCAGGCTGGAAGGCAGAAGCGGTTAGGGGCAGGCAGGCAGGCGAGTGGTTGGGAGCCAGCAGTCCTGGATTGTGAGAGGGATGTCAGACTGCCCACCGGGATCGGGCCTAAACGGGCAGTCACACATCCCTCGAGGGGTCCCAGATTGGAGAGAGTGCAGGTTGGGCTGAGGGATACACACACCCCCATGCATGAATTTTGTGCACCAGGCCTCTAGTAAAAAAATATTTTTTTAAAAAAAATTTAAGTGCCAGAACCGGTTTGGCTCAGTGGATAGAGCGTTGGCCTGCGGACTCAAGGGTCCCGGGTTCGATTCCGGTCGAGGGCATGTACCTTGGTTGCGGGCACATCCCTGGTGGGGGGCGTGCAGGAGGCGGCTGGTTGATGTTTCTCTCTCATCGATGTTTCTAACTCTGTCCCTCTCCCTTCCTCTCTGTAGAAAATCAATAGAATATATTAAAAAAAAATTTAAGTGACTGAGAGAAGCTAATGGAAATAAAAGAGCATTACACATACAAAATATTACTGAAGAGCTCCTATTCATAATATTAGGAAGCAAAAATTGAGAGACTTGAATTTTAATACTGGTTAAAGTACTTACTACCTGTCAGACCATGGAACTTATTTTCCCATAATGTAAAATGAGGAGGTTTGATAGATGATTATTCGATCATTTCAGTTTCTAACTAGACTATAGATAACAGTTTCTTTGTCATCACAGATGCTCTAGAGAATCACTGTGTTGGAAAATTTCATATATATATATATATCTATATATAGATATATATATAGATATATAGATATATATATGTATATGTCTTGGGCCCAAGTCTTGACAGAAGCAAAGTTAATGTTTACAAAAATGAAATGAGGCAAGATGGGGACATTAAGCTATCTCTCCACAGAGCCCCTTCTCTACGAGGTTCTTCAAGGCCTGTGATCTGAGACCTTCTTGTGGCCTATAAGAAACAACCCATATTCTGAAACTCCTGTTTCTACATTGCAGGAGCATACCCTCAATTAGATTTAGGGATGCATATTTGTTATTTAATGAAACAACTCCTGAATTTTGTGCTGTGAGGCTCAGAGTTTAGGCTCCAAGAAAAGGGATGGCTTCAACTTGTATTTACCTTTCCCTCCTCAGGCTCTGCAGATGACATGGGAAGAAGGTTGCACTCAGCCCCTGGCCTAGGTCTCTCAAAGACCCCAACAGCAGAAATGGAGCAGAGTCTCCATGAAGCCAGCACAGTGCCAGCTTCTCAGGTAGCAGTTTCAGGTGCTAAAGTGCTGGTCATGGGGTGGTATGTTGGGGAAGAAATTGTGGCAATATGAGCGGTTGGCTTGGTGGTAAGGCAGGGGCATGGTAACGTGGGGCTATTAGATGAAAACAAGGTCTGTGATTGAGCTTCTTTTGAGTGAGAGGAGATTGCCACTTGGGCACTACCTTTCAAATACATCTAATTCAGGTCTCTACTAGTAACTCTTACCTTATTCTCTCCCAAATCCCTGGGGACAGGATCTGTGGGGAAACCATAGGTCTGGTTTTATGTGTTTATCTATGTGTGTCTGTGTATTTGAAGGCTACCCCTTGCTGAGGCCCCAGCAGGGAGTATGGGGATAAACACAGTGCAGAGAATTTTTGCTGCATCTCATGTAATCTCAGCGGCACTGTTGTCTTAGAGAGGGTGGAGGTCCCAGTCTCTTCTCACAGTTTTGTAAGTGTCTGTCTATTCAGAGCACCTCTTTCTCTTGCTAGGTAAAATATGGTGTAAGTGAAGGGGAAGAAGAAACTGAAGGTTGTAATTTTGGGGAAAGTTATGTGCACTCAGCAAAAATGAGGACACATAATTATGATTTTATTGACACATTTAGTTGGAACCCAGAGGAATGTCCCTTCCCTGTAGCAGTTCTGCAAGGTGTATTATAGGGCTGCCCAGGGTGAGAAGAATCCTAGTAGCTTGAGAGGGGTCTCTAAGAAGCAATGGCTGCTGATTTGGGTCAGAACCCATTGCACTAATCAAAGGAAGAGATGGGATGGAATGTTGTTTTGCCTTTTCCTCTCCATCTCAGTACATGATTGAGTGAAGTCCAGTGTGCTTTCAAGTTGAAATGAAGCATTTGCATTAGCAAAAAAAAAAAAAAAAGATTTTAAAATCCTCCTTCTGAGGCCTTTCTTTTTTTAATTTGTTATTTATTGATGAGAGAGAGAGAGAGAGAGAAAGAGAGAGAAAGATCAATTTGTCATTCCACTTATTTATGCATTCATTGGTTGATTCTTGTATGTGCCCTGACTGGGAATTGAACCGTGACCTCCTGGTTCATAAGTCGATGCTCAACCACTGAGCCATGCCAGCCGGGCCTGAGGCCTTTCTTACATAATTAATGCGGTAATCTGTAGGTGAAAGGGACAGGGACATCCACATTAACAGAGATCACAAACTCAAATAGTTTCAGTGGCTGGGTTTATAAATTGTGCCTTTTGAGAAGTTCACACAATTGCCCAAAGCAAGTTGAGTTTTCATTACAACAGAGGTCAAGAGGCAAAGCACCAGTGCATTGAACCTTGTTCACCAGATTAGTTCAATATAGATTTAAAAACAGGTTTTAAATATGTGGCATAAAAATAAAAAGAACTAATGAAACGGGCCGGTGAGTGGGCGGCGCCAGGCTGCCAGCCAAGGCGGGTGCCAGTGGGGGCCTCCCACTTGCCCTGCTGGTTGCCCCACAGATCAGCCCTGATCGCCAGCCAGGCCTAGGGACCCTACCCTATATATTGGGAACAATCCCTTAGATTTAAAAATTAAAAGTTGGCAAGGCTATTCTAACACTGAAAAACAGGATGATGCAGCAATGACATACATGGACTCTGGCTTGCACATTTTGTGATTGGCCCTAATTCTGACACTTATAACTATGTGACAAAGCCAATTACCTGGCTGGGGAAAATGGTACTACTGTCTCAGAAGGATCATGTTATGTACTACTTTTTATAATCAGGACAAAAAATATAGCTGCCCATACAACAGCAAGATGCCTTTCACCTGTATGAAAAGTATGGTCACTGGTGCATGCAGCATCCCGGATTGTGAGAGGGATGTCTGACTGCTGGTTTAGGCACAATTCCATGGGGATCAGGCTTAAACCGGCAATTGGACATCCCCCAAGGGGTCCCGGATTGTGAGAGGGTGCAGGCCAGACTGAGGGGCCCCCCCCCCCGCCATGCATGAATTTTGTGCACCCGGCCTCTAGTTATATATATAACAGGTAAAGGGACCTGAAGCAGGTGCTAACTGAATTAAAAGAAGCTACTTTGGTATGGAAAGATTAGAGTGTGACAAGGGAAGAATGGAGAGTGTTGACAAGTGAGACTGGACAGAATATAAAGAAGGGTTATATCATGAACCACAGTAAGAAGTTTGGGAAGATAGAGAGAAGTGGACATACTGGAGAGCCAGTTAGGAAGCAAAAATCAATGGGTTGGTGCCTGCCTGCGTGGATGTGGGGAAAGGAGAATCAAAGATCATATCCAGGAATTATGAGTTGATTGATAATGATATATTTGAGGGAAGAGAAGTAAGAATATATTTGAGGGAAGAGAATTATACAATTTTGGATATATAGGGTGGGGCAAAAGTAGGTTTACAGCTCATATGGGAATCCTATATAATAAAGAGGTAATATGCAAATTGACCATCACTCCAACACACAAGATGGCTGCCCCCATGTGGACACAAGATGGCCTGCAGGGGAGGGCAGTTGGGAGAGACCAGGCCTGCAGGGGAGGGCAGTTGGGGGCGACCAGGCCTGCAGGGGAGGGCAATTAGGGGCAATCAGATCGGCAGGGGTGCAGTTAGGCATATATCAGGCTGGTAGGGGAGTGGTTAGGTGGTGATCAGGCTGGCAGGCAGAAGTGGTTAGGGGCAATCAGGCAGGCAGGCAGGTGAGCGGTTGGGAGCCAGCAGTCCTGGATTGTGAGAGGGATGTCTGACTGCCTTCAAGGGGTCCCAGATTGGAGAGGGTGCAGGCTGGCTGAAGGACCACCCCCCCCCCCCCCCCCCCCCCCCCCCCCCCCCCCGTGCACGAATTTTGTGCACCGGGTCTCTAGTCTCTAGTTAATAAATAATACAAGAATAAACTCTGTTTTGTGTAGTCATAACTGTAAACCTGCTTTTGCCCATCCTATGTTAAGCTTGAGTGGAGATATGTGGTAGGCCTTTGGATGTGAGACATAATAGGCTTGAAGTTGAGATTTGAGCATCATAGCCATTGAAAAGAGGAAAAGAATATTGTTAACGAGAAGACCAGGATATATCCCTGAAGAGTATCAGATTCAAGGTAGTTCTTCTGAAGAACTCAAAAAGGGGACTTGGCAAAAGGGACCAAAGAGATAGAGGGAAAACAGGGAAGTGTGGTGTCACTTTCTTCTGTCCAGAAGAAAGGAATAGTTGTTTGTGTCACATGCTAAGAGTACCTGGTCCTTAGGCTATATGGTAAATGCCTATGTGCCATGCTATGGTAGATGCTGTGAGCATACTGATAAAACAACACAAATTCTGTCCTTGAATAACTTGCAATCTAGTAAAGGAAATAAGATATACTGGCATATAGGTTATTTTGTTTAATATTTATAAAGTGCCTGTAATATTCCAGGTGATGTTCAAAGTGCTGGGGATACTGGAGTAAAAAGAAATGTATTCTACTAGGAGAGAAAGACAATAAACAAGTTAATCCTAGACAATGTATGATAAAGAAGAATAAAACAAAGCAAGAGGAGAAAAGGAGTAAGGAGGTAACTGGTTATTCTCAGGGTTATTTTTTTAAAATATTTTTTTATTGATTTTAGAGAAAAAGGGAGAGGGAGAGAGAAGTAGAAACATCAATGATGAGAGAGTCATTGATCTGTCACCTCCTGCATGTCCCCCAGTGAGGATCGAGCCCGCAACCCGGGCATGTGCCCTTGACTGGAATTGAACCCGGGACCCTTCAGTCCGCAGTCCAAAGTTCTATCCACTGAGCCAAACCAGCCAGGGCCTCAGGGTTATTTTTGATAGAGTAGGGAGGGAAATCGGCTCTAAGGAAGTAATACTTGATCAGAGGCCTCAGTGATACGAAGGTGTGCACCATGGGAAGAGCAGTCCAGGTAACAGGAGCAGTTAGTGTAAAGAGCCCAAGGTGAGATGAGCGTGGCGTGTTTGAGGAACAGTAAGAAGGTTAGAGTGTAAAAGGTGCAGGAATGGTGTTGGAGATAAGTGAGAAAGATTGGCATTGCTATATCACATAGGAACGTGCAGGCCACAGTAATGAGGTAGCAGGCTATAGTGGAGATAGGAAGATCAGATCGGAGCTTGTCTCCAGGGCCCAGTTAAGTTGAAATATGAAACATATTGGTAGAAATAACAGTCCTTGGCAAAGGCAACTAATGGAATTGTGGATAAAAGGTGCAAAATGAAGGGCAATGTCAACATTTGAGTATGGATGACTTAAAAAAATGTGATACCTGGAGGAGTTTGGAAGAATGTTGGTTCACTTGTGTACATATTAGTGTTTCAGTTGTTAAAGGGGAAATTTCTGAGATTTTGCCACAAAAGTGAGTGACTAATGGAGTATAAAGCAGGGTATACTGGTAAGCATCAGTGGGTGCAAACTTGACAGGCAAAAAAGGAGATTGTGGAATGTAGCAGTGAGAGAAAAGAAAATCTAGTAGTAGAGTTCTTGATTGTACACTTAAGGATATATATTTTGGTTCCCAATATTTAGAGAGAAAATAGAATTTTCTTTTTCAATCTCTCAGGCTTTCATAATTGCTCTCATTTCTTCTTTATTTTTAAATTTCTATTTCTCTCTCTGTAATTCTACTGTTAGCATTAAGGAGTTTGCTAAAGACGTAGGTGGTAGGGTTGGGAAGGTGAAGGCTATGAGGAAGATAAGTTAAGAGAAGAGGATCTACAGTTTGGTGTCTCCAGTTTATAGTGATCAGGAGTTTCTAACAAGACTAACAGGAAGAGTGACTGAGTAAACTGAGTCCTTTCCAGAACAAGGCATGTTTGCACTTTAGTTCCCTCCATCTCCCCCTCATTGCCTCGCTGTGTTTACCTAACCATATCCTGCTATGTGTTAATTCTCATCTCTGTGTTTTTTGTCGTCTCATTATAAGGATTCATCAAACGCAAGGAAAAAGGCTTTGGAAACCGGGCACCGTTGTTCCAGCTCCTCTTCCCTCCCTGTCACTCATGACCCTCCTGTGTTTCTCCTTGGTCCCCAGCTCTACCCACCCCAACCACAGCTCCTGTCCCCAGAAGTCTTGATGCCCAGCATAGCAGGGGAGCCCCATAGACCCCCAGGTAACTCTCCCCAAGTCTAATATTATGTGCCAGAATGTGGTACCTTTCCAGGGACCTAAGGTTCAAACTAGTCCAACTATAGGTAGGGGTGGGTGTGTGTGTGTGTGTGTGTGTGTGTGTGTGTGTGTGTGTCTCAAGGTGGGGTTGTAAAGGGACATAAATTATTGTTTTAAGATCAAGCATTGAGCTAGATGAATTGTGATTGAGTCATTTCTTGGGCAACATGGTTCTTAGACTAAGGGTCTAAACCAGAGTTCCCAGAATCTAACTACCCATGAAAATGAACTGCTTCAGTCCTGATAGAATAAGCTTTTAAGTGACCCAGGGTAGTTAATACCCAGTCTCTAGGATCCCCCCAAAACAAAGTATCATCTTTATTAGTTTTCTCTCCTTGTATCCCCTAAGTCTTAGTTGAAGGATGGTCTAGGACAGCGGTTCTCAACCTGTGGGTCGCGACCCCTTTGGCGGTCAAACGTCCCTCTCACAGTGTTCGCCTAAGACCATCCTGCATATCAGATATTTACATTACGATTCATAACAGTAGCAACATTACAGTTATGAAGTAGCAACGAAAATAATTTTATGGTTGGGTCACAACATGAGGAACTGTATTTAAAGGGCCAGAAGGTTGAGAACCACTGGTCTAGGAGGACATGGAGTGAATGGGAGTCTTGGGAAGACCCATGCCACATAGACAGATCCAAACAATCCTGGGGAAGGTGGGCAGCATCCATCTGGCTTTCTACTAGTACATAGTGAGATTTGCTTCCTTTCCTCTTTGTGGGCTGAATCTACAGTTTAAGGCACTGATTCTCATGGGAAAGGGGAAGTGATACTAGCATCTAATTGGTAGAGGCCAGGGATGTGCTAAACATCCTGCAATGCACAGGGCAGTTTCCCTGCACTCCTTTATCCCCCAAACAAAGAATTATCAGCCCCAAATATCAGTAGTTCTAAGGTTAAGAAACGTTGGCTTATGGATATAAATGCCTTAGGGCAGGGGGTGGTTGTGGTTCTAGAACAGAAGATAGAGTAATATTGTTGATATTTGTGTCCACATTTTTGTTGTTGTTGTTGTTAATCCTCACCCGAGGATATTTTTCCATTCATTTTTTAGAGAGAGAGAAAAAAAACTTCCGTGTGAGAGAGACACATCAATTGGTTTCCTCCTACACGGCCCGACTGGGCTGGGGAGTGAGCCTGCAACCGAGATACATGCCCTTGTCTGGAATCGAACCCGGGACTCTTCAGTCCGCAGTCCGGTGTTCTATCCACTGAGCCAAACCAGCTAGGGCTGGGTCCACATTTTAGCGAGCTTTGGATAAGCAGGCCTTCTGGATAGGTGGACTTTCTATTATTCTGTGGAGCAGCCAGCTAGCCAGCTTCCTTTCACAATTGTTAAAGGCGTCTGATCATACAGTCAGCATTTATTGCCGCCTGTTCTGCACCAAATGCTATAGTGAATTCAGAGGAGAAAGAAGGCCGCTCTCTACTCTTAAAAAGCTCAGTGTCTAAATCAAAATATGCATATATACATCATATGACAAAATAGTACAGATGTTGATGGGATATAAAATTAAAGAATGGGAAGTATTTTTTAGAAGTAATTTTTGAAGTTAGTTATTTTGTTTCTTTTACATAAAGGAGAATTAATATATAGAAAAGACATTTCACATTGCATATGTGGGAGGTGAGAATAAAAGCAGAGATCTCAGAATGTGCAAGAATGTAGCAGAGACAGCTTAACTGGAGTGAAGGTACCATGTTAAGAAAATGAGTGATGTTTTGGAGTGGTGGCTCTAGGAGTAGAGCTGTCATAATGAGAGTATACATTTGCATTATTAGGGAGACATTCGTGTGTGTGTGTGTGTGTGTGTGTGTGTGTGGCATTTGTATTATTAGGGAGACATTCGTGTGTGTGTGTGTATGTGTGTGTAGTGGAATGAGGTATGGCAGCATCCAGGAGACTACTTTATTTGCCAAGGTTGAAGGTAAGAGACTTGATTTTGATGTAATTAAAAATGAAATTAAAAGCAAAGGTAGGCTCCTCCTTCCCCTTGTGTGTATGCTCTTAGAGGGGTGGAGATTTGGGAGGAACAGCCAAGAAGGTCATCTGGGAAGGAGAATGGTTTACTGAAGATGCTCAATCTTTGGTTCTTTTCTCTTCCCAGGAACTTCAAGGAGTGTCCAACCGTTTCTGGCTATGTGTGACAGGGGTGAAACTTCCCAACGGGTCAAGTACGCAGGAACGACTTTGAACTACCGGAGTCTCCCCCATCGTAACAGAACAGATGCCTCTTGGGGACTGTGGTCAGAGGCCAACCAGCATATTGGGGCTAGATTCCTGACTACTCCAGGGTACAAGCCTCAGCTAACCCACTCTGCCACACTACCAGAAAGACACCAGGGCCATCGTGTTCCTCATGCTCAGTCATGGGGAGATCTTTTCCATTCACCCTCCCCCGCTCCCATTGTTCACCCTGTGTCCCCACCATTAAGCAGTCTTCATGTTCCCCTGAGGTCAGCTTGGAATTTGGGTCCTGTTCCAGGGTCTCGAACCCCTGGTCCTCGGAGAGTAGATATGCCCCCAGATGATGACTGGAGGCAGAGCAGTTATACCCCACAACCTGGGCCCAGGAGGACAGGGGGACAGGAGTTTCTGTATGTTCTAGCAGATGCCCCTAGAAGAGAGCAGACCAGGGCTAGAGCCCTGCAGCACAGCAGGTGGTAAGGGTCACCCATTTCCTCTCCGAGAGCCACGGCTTTCTTTTTAAACAGTACTGTGCAGAGTTCGTACCCTACATCCCTGCCAGGGTTGTGCTAATCTCATCTCATCATAGAGCTGGCAGTTTCTCCTAAGGGTGCCAGGAATCTCTAATGTGATGTGGCTCTTTGAGAAGGAATATTTGAAATTCTAATTTCCATTCACCTAGCAAAAGGAAGCAGCTGCTATTTAGGGCTTTATTTGAGCCACTTTAAAAATGAATCCATATTACTCTGGACACTAGCCATTCCTTAGGTCATCATTTTAGTCCTGGATACTTTATGCCCATACCTGTTCCTGAGCCCTGATCCTCTGTTCCTCTACTATATTACCAAATTCTACCCTTCATTTTATCTACCTGTCCGTATTACCTGTCTTCCCCATCCCCCATTCTTGAAGGGACATGAAGCCCTGTGGTCATTGTCCTGACCACAGGGCAGCCCATCTACCCAAGTGTTATAGACTGTCAGCCTTCCCTGTGCTCCCAAACCTTAGGCCTAGAATGCGGAACTGCCAACATTTGCCCTCTGAACAGATGGAGTCGGGCACACTAACACACCCTCTTGTCTCAGCAGCAGAGCCATTACTGCCACTTGCTCAGTCCCCATTGTAAACCCTCAGAGTAAGCTGACCTATTTTAGGGCCAAACATACTGTTTTTGTAAAGTATTTTTCATTAATAAATCTATAATATAGTTCTATTTAATTCCTTGTCATTTAATTGTCTTTTAAAGCCCTTTTTTAATGCTCTTGTTCTTTTATATTGGTGTGGGCTGGCATATATATTTTTTAGATGCTTTGTGCATGAAATTCGTGCACTGAG
>NW_005357076.1:4648930-4651078 GCF_000412655.1 Myotis brandtii
GGGGTCCCTCAACCTAGCCTGCACCCTCTCGCAGTCCGGGAGCCCTTGGGGGATGTCTGACTGACGGCTTAGGGGGGAGTGGGCCTAAGCTGACAGACATCCTTAGCGCTGCCACCACTGCTGCTGCGCTTGCCAGCTGTGAGCCCAGCTTCTGGCTGAGTGGCGCTCCCCCTGTGGGATCGGGCCGAAGCCCCCTCTCTGACATCCCCTGAGGGGTCCCGGATTGCGAGAGGGCGCAGGCCAGGCCGAGGGACCCCACCGGTGCATGATCAGGGCAGGGGAGAGACACGGGAGGTTGGCCAGCCGGGGAGGGACTGCGGGAGGGCTCCAGGGCATGTCCGGCCCGTCTCGCTCAGTCCCGATCGGCTGGACCCCAGCAGCAAGCTAACCTACCAAACAGAGCATTTTCCCCCTGGTGGTCAGTGCACATCATAGCGGTTGAGCGGCCTTAGCATATCATTAGTATATTACACTTTAATTGGTTGACCAGACGACTGGACACTTAGCATATTAGGCTTTGATTATATAGGATATATATGGCTTTTGAATCAGTGAAAGTGAGGAGCCAAAGAGTTTAAGGGTTGAAGGATAGTTGAAGGATATATATTCAAGGTAGGAGTCAATGTGCCCTAAAATGGAGTGACTTTCCTTGTTATTGCTGCTGCCAGTATATTTCCTACCCCTTTCCAAGAGGCACTAAATACATTACCTGCTTTCTCCTTCCCTCCTTGGGGAGATTTTCTAGAGATTCGAACTCCTCTTATAAATTCACTCTTGATCTATGTATTCTTGGTGCCCTCCCTCTATAAGTTTGTGATGTGCCTCCTCTCCCTCCCTTGTTCTCTTTCCATGGCTGCTCCTCCCTTCCCTTCCCCTGTGGAATTATTGCACTTCCATGCCTGAAATCATTTTTACCCCGTCCCACTCCCAAATTCTCCTCCCTCTAAAAGATATTTTGTGGGTTCCCTTTGCAAAGAGTACCTATTGGGTATTCCTCTTCTCTTTTACCCCAGGGCTCAGGATCATTGAGTCTGACAAAAAGAAGAGGTAGAATGTGCTCTTTGAGACCGTTGGACCGCTGCTCACCTAATTATCACCCATTATGAACAGATTCTGAGCACATGCAGTACTGAGCAGGAGGATGGGCAGGAATTTCTCACCCCTCCCACTTGCATCCTGTGCCATCAAGATACATACATCTTCGTGGATGTGCTGGTCTCTATCCATGATCCAGTACATCTGCTGGTGATAATTATTGAGTAGTCAATCACTTCTTTTTTAAACATATTTTTTATTTATTTCAGAGAGGAAGGGAGGAGAGAGAAACATCAATGAGAGAGAATCATTGATCAGCTGCCTCCAGCATGCCCCCCAGCAAGCCCACAACCCTGAGCCAGCCAGGCCTCAGTCAGTTCTTGTCCCACTGTCCTCTTCCCCATGAATATCCGTCCCTATTTAGGTTTCATAAGTCACCTGTGCGCGGATTCTGTACGTGCACGGAAACACCACATGAGGTATTTCTTACGAGGAACTAATTTCCAATTCTCTACTTATTCCTCGGCCTTCCAAATCTAACTTCTGAATGAACCAAGAGACAGGTGTGCTCTTTTCAGGTGAATCTGTAGACTCTTGGAGTATCTTTTGATGTCACCCCTTCCTTTCTCTTACCTATTTGGTTCTTAACCTCGGAGCCTAACATTCCCTACCTGCATTCATTCTTACTCTGTGCCATCCGTTTTAACAATCCCAGGCTCTACACACAAGGGCCAGATTCCCTCTTCAACGCCTCTGTGAACGATCACTTTGTGGAACCTGCAATGCCTCCTCTATTTCTCTCGTCCCTTACCAACCAAAGTGCCCAGATCCGGTAGCCAAACTGTTATACACTTGTTTTTCTTTAGGTAGGAGAGTCTGAGATTTCATCACGTCTTCCCTCTTACTAGCAGCTCCATGAGAGCCCGTCCTGCTTTCTGGCTCTCCTTTCACCACAGCAGCTAGCCACGGGCAACCCTCACTCCTCACGCTTCGGTTTTTGCCTGCCCAGAATTTTAACTTGATCCCTTGGCCGCGTCCTGCTGCTCCAGCCGCAGTAATTTTGACCAGGTCCCTAGAGCCTGCCCCGCCCCCGCCCCCGCCCGCGCGGTGCAT
>NW_005357076.1:4651887-4652857 GCF_000412655.1 Myotis brandtii
CGGCTTTAGGTGCAGAACAGATGGAGAAAAGGCAGCATAAAAGACAGAAAAAAAAAAAGCCTCATGGATAGAAAGAAGCGTTTACAAAATTTAGAAAACCGTCAACACTGGTCAAAGGCCTAAGGGTTACCCCTGCCCTTCGAGCGCACACCCATACACTCCCCGTGGAAGGAAAAGTTAAATATTTCTCAGCTGGGGCCGAATTTATGGATGTTTACCCACAACAGGTCAGCATTGCATTTAAAATAGAAAAAAAAAAATAGAGGGCTAGTTGAGAGTTACTTCGATTTCCATGCTTTCTGGGCGAGCCCATCAACTGCAAACACTTCCGTGGAGGTGAAAAACGATTTGGAATGATTTTTTTCTTTACCATGTGGCTTGGTCAATAAATTGAAATCATTATAGAATAAAGTTTTTTTTATTGTATTATGTTTATTCTTGAAAGATAGAGACTTCTTTTGTTTATTTAATTTAGTTTCTCAAATATACTGGCACAATGTTTAAACACTGTTAAGCCTAGTGACCAGGTATGTTTCCATTAAAATATTTAAAAACAAGAAAAAGTTTTTCCTTTGTGTTATTTTAAGTTTTCAATTTGAGCCTCCTTTAATAATAACACTAATTTGTATCCAGGCTTCTGCAGATAATTTTTAAAAGTTAGTAGTATATCCGGCTGGGCCAGGCATTGGAATGAGTTGAATAAAGAGTTTATGGGATCCTGGTCCTGTGAAATCTAATTAAAAAGAAAGAGAGAAAGATTGGTAGTTCAGGCATTCATCCTATTATGAAATACTGGAGTTTTTGTCCGGATGGGCACAGGAGACATGGGCTGCCTCTTCATTTTCTGATTATATATCTGTGTTATATGTTCATTTCCTGGGCACTTCCACCCTACTATTGGATGGGACAGCCAATCACATTCCTGAACAATGAGTTTATGCTGTTCTTATGCTGTGTATCTTCTTGTTTC
>NW_005357076.1:4652979-4674960 GCF_000412655.1 Myotis brandtii
ACATATATATATATATGGTAATGTTTTCCTTGTACTACTTAAATACAATAAAAATAAGATTTCAAACAAGGTGTATTCTAGAGGTAAGATGTGATTCCAAAACAGTCATATTTGAATATGGAATAAAAATAATTTGATTTAGTAAATAGAAAATCATAGTTAAATAGAGTTTATAGGTATAAGATCTCATGTACTCAATAGTATAGTTTTCATCAAGACAACTTTCATTTCTTTAATGTGTTTGTTAGCCAGTTGGAATGCCTGATGTGGATCACATGTTTATAGAGATAGTTTGCAACAGACTAGTTTGCACATGGAGTCTCATCTCTGGCTTACTCAGAAATTACTGGGAAATTCACCTTTCATACAGAAACCCACTTTTAGATTTCAGCTTCTTTCTTGCATTCCTCATTCAATAATTGCATACCATAATGTTACATTTGATGACAGAGAAGATATCCACAGTGTTCATTCAATCAATTTTAAAACTTGTTAAAATCCAGATTTTTTACAAAGTACAATATGTGCTAGTTTTGCAGTTGTACCATTTCATATTAGTAATATTATGGAGACCATTGTTGGTATCGAATACAAGTAGTCGTTTATACCCTGGAACTTTTCCTTTTCTCAATTTTATACTCTTAACACTTCTGGTCAAGAGGCCTGTATTTTATAGTCACATGGATTTTAAAGGGAGGAGCTAGGTCTTTCAGTGTTGAATATCAGGTGTCTGAAATTCACTTCATGTGAAGTTTGAGATATTGGAATACTATAGGTGATTCATGTATAAATGTAATTAGCTCTTCACTGAAATTATTAGTGGTAATTCCATATCACTAATAATGAGTAATTAGGTTTTCTGGTTAGTTAAAACAAATTTAGTTCTGAGCCCACTAGTATAGAAGGCATAGTTTCTATTCTTTTAGAAGTTGGAAATAAGAAAATAGAAACAAACTAGGAAAAATAGCTAACTGCATCTGCATAAGTGCCTTACTGCCACATCCACAAAATTGGTATGGGTAATTAATTAAAGCATAAAGCTTTGAATTTTATGTATATTGCTCTCCCCTCCCCCCATATTTGCTTGACCTAAATTGTACAGACACTTCCTTTTCTTTCCAGATACTTTAAAAATGTACCCAGATTTGTAAGACTAGATTGTCCCTTGAGATGATTGAATCTTTTAGTCTTAATTTTTTAAAAAAGTGTACTTTATCACTTAAAGTGCATTGTCTATATCAATGATGGCGAACCTTTTGAGCTCGGCGTGTCAGCATTTTGAAAAACCCTAACTTAACTCTGGTGCCGTGTCACATATAGAAATTTTTTGCTATTTGCAACCATAGTAAAACAAAGACTTATATTTTTGATATTTATTTTATATATTTAAATGCCATTTAACAAAGAAAAATCAACCAAAAAAATGAGTTCGCGTGTCACCTCTGACATGTGTGTCATAGGTTCGCCATCACTGGTCTATATCGTGTGTATGTTCATTTTAGCACACACAATGTGACTTTCTTTTGGATTCAATATAAATATTTTTAACCTCATTTCTTAAATTATCAGATTTTCTGATTAAACCAAAACACTGAAGTGTATGTGTTTTAAATTTTTTAAAGCTGATATATTTCTGATGGGCAACCTTTGATTTACTTAGGTTCTGTTGCTAGCCTGCCCTGCTTAGGTCATTTGGCTAAAGTGTTTTCCAGTACCTTAGCTTTATTAGGATTGCTTATTTTTCATTACAGATTTTTATTTATTTTTATTTTTGTTAATATTTGTATTTATTTCAGAGAGGAAGGGAGAGGGAGATAGAAATAGAAACATCAATGAGAGAGAATCATTGATTGGCTGCCTGCTGCCCCTCCCACACAGGGGATCAAGCCCACAACCCTGGCATGTGCCCTGACCAGGAATTGAACCGTGACCCCCTGGTTCATAGATAGATGCTCAACCACTAAGCACCACTGGCCCGGCTCATTACAGATTTTTAGATGAAACACATAGGTCTTGGGGTCACATAGCTACTTCAGTGTTTCTTGCTAATTCTATTTCATTATATTTTAAACCAACTTGAATTTTAATTTTTGTTTACTAGAGGTATTTTGTGGGCTTGCCTATGTAAAAAGATAACTCTTGAAATTGATTTTTTATTTTTTTCTACCCCCATTAAATTCTTAAGCCTACTAAAATAATTCTTCAGTACTATGTGTCCTAGAGAAAGCAAAGGAACAGAGACGTGTGTGTGTGTGTGTGTGTGTGTGTGTGTATGAGAGAGAGAGAACACACTGTGGTAACAAGACATCTTAGAAGGAACATGCCAAGGAGGAAATACAGCTGCTTACTAGTGAGGCAAAGGTTCCGGTTCCAGAGCCATTGAATGAATTGGTAAAAGTTGTAAACACCAGGCTGGTATTGCTCAGTGGTTCCACGTTGACCTATGAACCAGGAGGTTACAGTTCGGTTGATTCCTGGTTAGTGCACATGCCCCAGTTGCAGGCTTGAGCCCGAATAGGGCGGGGGTATGCAGGAGGCAGTTGATCAATGATTCTCTTTCATCATTGATGTTTCTATCTCCCTCTCCCTTCCTCTCTCTGAAATAAAAACATTTTCAGAAAAGTTGTAAGGAAGTTTAGTGAAAAGAACCTTGATTTATTAAATGAGTTATGTTTTACTGCCAATCATATTACATTATTTCATCATAAAAATGCTTATACACAGAGATAAGATAAGCTGAAGCTAATTGGATATCCTTGTTTGGTATGTAAAATTTATTTTGATACCTCAAATAATCAAATGGGAGATATTTGTTAAATGCCTGCTGTATGCTAAAACTGTAGAAAAACAACAGAAGTGTAAAAAGATAAAATACAGTATTGGTTCTTAGAGAAATAAGTACTCATGAAAGGTTATATGTCATATGGATGGGTGTGTTTGATAAATGTGAGCTAAGGGGCAGAGCCAGCAATTATTTGAGTTCAAAGGAGGCTGTGATGACTCTGGACTGGAGTGGTCTAGCAAGAGTTTGTATAGGAGTAAAGAGGCCTTGAAGGATGGGTAGGTTTCAGATAAGTAGAGGATTGGAACCGGTTATTTGTGCAACATTTATTAAGTACCTGCTTTGCACCAGGTATTATATTAGACATTGGGGAATTAAATATATTAAGTTAGATAGATTCTCTTGGAGTGCTGGCAGTCTAGAGGAGGAGACATTATTGTAATAAATAATACAATGAACTAGGTACAAAGTGCTGTTGGAGCTGTAAAAAAGGGATTGACTATCTTACCTGGAGAGAAAGCATCACCAAGGCTTCTGTTTTGAGGTGGGACTTAAAGGACAAGTAGAATTTCTCTAGATAGAAGTTAGGGCTGGGTAGAGAAAATATTTTCTGGTAGCACAAACAGCAGCAGAAAGGCATGGAGTTGGGTTTTTTTTAAAGCGTGAAATATGTGACAGTGTATAAAGTGCTTGGCAAGTAATGGCAGGAGATGAAGTTGGAGGGATCTTTTGTACACCAGTTGAAAGGCTAGGACTTAAGCTAATAAACAGTATAACCTCTGCATGATTAAGAACACAGGTTCTAGAGTTAGGCTGACTGGGTTTGAATCCCAGCTCTACCTTAATAACCTTTTTACTGTGGACAATATTCTTAATACCATTAAGCCTCAATTTTCTCATCTGTGAAGTAGAGGTAATGAAGTAATATTATGGGGGTTTTGAAGGATTAATGAAGATAGTCCAGGTAAAGTGTGTACCACAGTGTCTGGCCTGGCACATGATAAGTATTCAGCAATGGTAGCCATCACCATTATTATTGAAGGTTTCAAAGTAGAGGAACGATCCAATATCTTAGTTTTGAAAGCTAATGTGGTAGTGTGTAGAACAAAATGTTAGAAGAGGAGAGGCTTAAATCAGGGTGTCAGAAGATTAATGGTGTAGTTTAAATACAGAATGACCAAGGCATGAATTAATGGAAAGAGAGAAACCAGATATGACACAACTTATGAGTAATATTAAACGGTAGATATATATTGGATCAGTTATTGGATATGGGAATGAAAGAGGTGGAAGAGCAAAACTTTTTAAAGGAAACAATAATCCAACTAATTTTGCTTTAGGAATTGATTAAATTTAGAGGCAGAGATTAGAATGACATGTGAAGACAAATTGAGAAGGCCCCTGAAAATAAGTTCCAGGCCCTGGCCAGGTAGCTTGGTTATAGTGTTGTCTCAATACTCCAAGGTTGTGGGTTCCATCCCTGTTCAGGACACATACAAAAATCAGTCAATGAACGCATAAACAAGTGGAACAACAGATCGATGTTTCTCTCTCTTCCTCTCTCTCTCAAAATCAGACAAAAATTTTTTTAAAAAAGAAAATAAGTTTCAGGCTTTTTTCCCCTTTAAGAAACTACCCAACGTTTTTGAGTAGGTTAATTGAGCTGTGCTTTACACAATCAAGGGGGAGAAAAAGTAGACTTAGATTTTTCTAGTACACAAAGTGGTAAGACCTTGAATTAGCTAACATTGATTGCAGTAATGGAGATGTAAGAAAATGAGCATATGAAGAACAAATAGGACTTGGAGCCTAAAAAAACGACACCAAAATTTTAAGTCTGAGTGACAGAGAATGGTAATATAACAAAAATAAGCTGGGAAAGGGTATCAGTTTTGACGGAAAGGTATTGTATTCACAAAACCACCACAAATTAAAAGGAACCCAAAGGATACTTTGAAATTTTGAAGACAGTACTATAGGATTTATTGAACCTTTTCCTTTAAGAGCATGTGGCCAATGCATGCTTCTACCTCTGGCGACCGTTTTTCATGATTAAGAAGACTTCTGATGAGTCTTTTAGTTACAAAAGCATTGTCATCACGTTAGTATAAGACAGATGGTATTGGATTAGCATTTGAAGATCTCAATTGCAGTCATGGCTCTACCATGGTTGTTAAGGTAGAGCTGGGATTCAAACCCAGTTAGTTGAAATACTTTGAGTCATTTAAGTCAAAACTATTACCTCATTTGTGAAATGGAGATAAAACCTGCCCTACAAACACACAGGATGTCTCTGAGAATCATACAGGATTATGTATGTGAAAATACTTTAACTATAAATAAAGCACTATAAGTATGTCTTTATCGCTATAAATTAGTATCAAGATATACAAATATTTTAGGAGCTGTAGTATATCTTCAATTCAGTAAACATTTATTAGTTACCTATGTTCCAATCTCTAGGTATGTAGAGATGAAAGACAGCCCCCTCCCTTCAAGGAGCTCATAAGCTCATAGGGGAAACATATTTACAGTGAAGTTGCTAAGTGCCACGATATAGGTGCATCAAATGTTATGCTATGGAACCACAAAGGAGGTGGTGACCTTAACCTCGTCTGGAAACATTAGGAAAATTTTTCAATAATTGGAACACTGAAATGAGTTTAAGTACAAGGAGAAATTAGGCAAAAGATAGGAATAGTGTACCCCCAAACAGGCATGCAAGGTAAAAATTTTAAAACGATGTAATTTAAAAAATGAAAATAAAGTGTCCATAGTGTAGGATATATGTGGAACGTGAGGTAGTGCAAAAGATGAGGGTTGGAAATGTAGGGAAGGGTCAGATCACAGAATCTTGTATGCCATGTTAGGATAAAGAATTTAGATATTATGTAATGAAACCTGTCTTGAAACAGGAGAATGCTGAATTTTTTAAAATGTTTTTATTGATTTTAGAGAGAGAGGAAGGGAGAGGGAGAGAAACATCTGTGTGAGAGAGTAATATCAATTGGCTACCTCCTGCTTGCCCCCAACTGGGGATTGAGCCTACAGCCCTGGGCATGTGCCCTGACTGAGAATTGAACTGGCAACCCTTTGGTGCTCAACCAGCTGAGCCACACCAGCCAGGGCAAGAATGTTGAATTTTGGAATAAGTATTCTGATTATTGTGGAGTATGGGAATAATTGAAAAGGTCGTAGTAATTCCAGGAGGAGTGGGGGAAATTCCCTCCCCAGTTTTCCAGGACCAAAGGAAAATAGACAAAAAGTGAGAAGATGAAGATATCCGTTGTAGATTACTTTTTCAAGAAGCTTAGTTGTCAAAATAAGGGATAGCTACCTTTATATTTCTTCCTATCTCAGGGAAGAGGTATTCCTCCCATCCAATACTAAACATTCTCTCTGTGCTCTGAATCCCATACCCCACGCACGTCCCCCTATTCTGTTTCTTCTGCCTCTGACTCTCCATTGGGTCTTTCCTTTGAGCAGATAAACATAGTTAAGTCTCTGATCTTAAAAATAACCCAGCCCAGCCGGTGTGGCTCTGTGGTTAAGCATCAACCTATGAATCAAGATGTCGCCAGTTTGATTCCTGGTCAGGGCATATGCCTGGGCTCAATCCTCAGTAGGGGACGTGCAGGAGGCAGCTGGTCAAAGTTTCTATCTCTTTATCCTTTTCCCTTCCTCTCTCCCTAAAATCAATAAAAACATGAAAAAACAACACAAAACAAGTAATTCTCCCTTACTCCTCATTCCTATATATTGTGAGTTTCATATGAGAGATGACTAGAAGTTTAACAAAGGCAGGGACTTCAAAGGAGGAGGTGTTTTTTTCCTCAGTGAAGTGATGATGTTGGAAGTGGTAATGGGGAGCTAAAGACTGAACTTTTTTTCTCTGCTGGAGTAGTGGAGTGTGGATTAATGAGGAGTGTTCACTTTGAAAAATGTGTTTGAGAAATGTCCTTCAGGGGAACTAAGATTTAATTAAGCTAGAGAGATGAAGACAAGAGTTCTTTGAACAAAGAGTAAAATGGGGGCGGGGAGGGGTGGATTTTTTTTTTTTTTTTTTTTTTTTCCTTGTAATGGGAATTCTAGAGGCCTCAGTGAAAAAGATTCAGAGGGAGGAGAACAGCCAGAGGATGGCATGGAATAAGTGAAAGAAATACAGAGAGCCCAGCCAGTGTGGCTCAGTGGTTGAAAGTTGACCTATGAACCAGAAGGTCATGGTTTGATTCCCCATCAGGGCACATGTCCTGGTTGTGGGCTTTATCCCCTGTAGGGAGCATGCAGGAGGCATCCAATCAATAATGCTCATCATTGATGTTTCTATCTTTCTCGTCCCCCTCCCTTCCTCTCTGAAATCAATAAAAAAAATTTTTTTAAGTTAAAAAAAATACAAAGAAAAATTCAGAAGTATAGATGACAGGGGGGACTTCATTTTACATCGTTGCCAATAGCAGCATAGGCATCTGAATGGCACTTTGGAGTAAAGTTGTTCATTTGGCACTGGCTGCAACCTAATTGGTGTTGGAAGCCTCAGGGGGCCTAATCGTTTGCAGCCTTTGCTTATACTTGGGGAACAGGATTAATTTTCAGGATTTCTTACTCAGTAGTAGAAAAATAAGATCTCTGTCCCTCCCACATCCCTGATCAATCTGTGTTCCTGGTTTATTTTTACAACTTCCTAAATTAAATCTTTTTTAGGCCTTGTTTTTTAGCACCAATACATTAAATCTGAATGAAATACCCTGTGAATGTTATTGATTACTAAAAAGATATGCTCATCATGGTAAAATTTGGGTTAAAGAAAGTTTTTGAACAGGACAGTTTGGTCAAAATGAATATTATCAAATCAGGTTTGCTAGTGTTGGAAACTTGGTGATTTGATGTGATTTTTATAGCCCTTTAGGTTGTTCCAGCTAATCCTCCATTTTAGCCATTTCAATTATTGACCATTTACATTACAATTACATACATTTATGTTCTGGTTTTTCCCTATCACAAATATAGAAGAGCAGGAAAAATAGTCTGAAAATAAGGAGAAAAATGTATAGGAAGAAAAACCTAGGAAAGCAGGAATAATGGACTGAAGATGAATTAGAAATAAAAAAGAAAAACCTCTTGAAAGCCTGAAAATAGATGGAAATGCTTTAAAATTAGAAGTTGCCAAACAAAGTAATTTGAGAATATTAATTTTTAAAATATTTTTATTGATTGATTTTAGAAAGAGTACGTGAAACATCGATTTGTTGTTTTACTTATGTATTCATTGGTTGATTCTTGTATGTGCCCTACCGAGGGATCAAACTTGAAACCTTAGCGTATTGGGATAATGCTCTAACGAACTGAATTACCCAGCTAGGGTGATAATATTAATTTTTGATGAAAAATATTGAACCCTCTATTGACCAATAGGGTCAATAATTAATACCTTATTAGGCCAAATTCTATTTGGTAAGTTTTCTTTTGCCTGATTAGACCACTTGCTAAAGCTCCTTTCCTACCTGCCAAAGAGCACATGCCTTTTTCCTCTTATTTTCTTATGTACTGATATATTAAAACATATTATTTTGAAACTCCCTGTTCTCCACTTTCAGTTTGTGTTGTTAGAACAACACTGATCTTCCATAATTTTTACCTAACTTTTATCTAGGGTGGCATTTCTTCACTCCTTAACTTGTACCGATTCCTTAAAAGTATTCCAGCCCTGGCCTGGTTTTCTCAGTGGATAGAGCTTTGGCCTGCAGACTGAAGGGCTGTGGGTTCTATTCCCAGTCAAGGGCACGTACCTGGTTGCAGGGCTCAATCCCCAGCCCAGGCAACCACTCCTTGTGTCTCTCCCACATCAATGTTTCTCTCTCTCTCCCCCTCCACTCTCTAAAAAAAATCAATGGAAAAAATATCCTCAGTTGAGGACTTAAAAAAATCTATACTAATAAAAGGGTAATATGCTATTTAGACCAGATAGACCAGACTTCTTCCAGACGTCCTTCCAGACAAAGCCCTGGTGGTGGGGGCCGAGGCAGAGGTGGTTAGGGGTGATCAGGCCGGCAGGGGAGAGCAGTTAGGGGCGATCAGGCCAGCAGGGGAAAGTGGTTAGGGGCAGTCAGGTAGTCAGGCAGAGGTGTTAGGGGCAATGAGGCAGGCAGACAGAGGTGTTGGGAGTGATCAGGCAGGCAGGCAGGCAGGCGAGCAGTTAGGAGTCAGCGGTCCCAGATTGCGAGAGGGTGCAGGCCAGGCTGAGGGACCCCCTCCCCCCGTGCACGAAATTCAGCCTCTAGTAAATAAATAAAAGGTATCCCAGCTGGTCCTGAAATGTAAAAGTGTGCCTTGAGTTGAAAAAGAAGTGAAAAAGCATAGGTCTATAGATAACTTACTGATGAGCATGGAGGCAGTTTATCCTCCACTCCCGCACCCCCCACCCCATAAATAAAGACATTTTGGCTCTTGGTTAAAGCGGGGGTAATACCTCAGTGTGACTTTCACAACATGCATGAAAATATGCAGTGCCAACTGATGACTGGCTGACTGGAACAAGATGGGTGGGGGCTACCAGATAGATTTTTTTTTTATATATATATTTTATTGATTTTTACAGAGAGGAAGGGAGAGGGATAGAGAGTTAGAAACATCGATGGGAGAGAAACATCGATCAGCTGCCTCCTGCACACGCCCTACTGGGGATGTGCCCGCAACCAAGGTACATGCCCTTGACCAGAATCGAACCCGGGACCCTTCAGTCTGCAGGCCGACGCTCTATCCACCGAGCCAAACCGGTCAGGGCACCAGATAGATTTTTAAGAAGTTCTATATTTTGACAGAATTCATTTATTAGTGGAATTGTTGATTATTATGAAGTATACATAATCTAGAATGCAGCCTCTTAAACAGTGCCTGTTTTCCTAAGTAAAGTGATTAAGAAATTCTCTTGGCCTAATGAGAAAAATATGATCTTATCTTGATCTCAGAAATTTATATTTAAGAAATATTTAAACTTCTCATTTTTGTGTCCCCACAGTAACTTTTGATTTATTGAGTAATCAATTGTTAATTTCTGTAGCTTTTAAACAGTTGGTTTACTGATGAAGGCAAATTTGGTTATATCATCTTATATAATAAAGAGGTAATATGCAAATTGACCCTCACTCCATCATGCCGTCACAAGATGGCTGTGCTCGCAGCAGAGTCAGGGTTCCCGTAACACAAGATGGCTGTGACCACAGTGGAGGCAGGGTTCCCGTAATACAAGATGGCCGTAACCACATCGGAGGCGGGATTCCCATAACGAGCTATAACAAGCCATCAGTAGGGACCTGAGGCTGCGTGGCGCCGGGGAACCTCAGGCCGCACCCCCCGCCCTGGTGCCGGGCTGGGGGACCTGAGGCTGCACCCCCCACCATGCCCGGCTTGACAGGGGACCTCAGGTCATGCCCCCCACCTGCGGGGCTTGACAGGGTACCTCAAGGCACACCCCCACCCCAGCGCAGGCTGGGGGACCTCAGGCTGTGCCCTCTGACATGCGGGGCTGGATAGAGGACCTCAGGCCGCGCCCCCCACCCAGCGGGGCTTGACGGGGACCTCAAGGTGTGCCCCCTGCCCTGGGCTGGGCCGCTGGGCCTGGGAACCTGAGGCTGTGCACCTCCGCCCAGCCCAGCGGGGCTTGACAGGGGTGGGGCCAGCTGGGTCTGGGTCTCACATGATTTCGAGGTGCACGCGAGTGGGCAGGGGCTTGACTCTGGGTCCCACGGCGTGCCCCAGACTCTGACAGGTGGAAGATTTTCATATACATTTTACTAATTTTCTTTCATCTCTGACATTTCTATTATAGAGAAAGGGCAAATAGCAATATTAAAACATTTCCTCTAATTATTCCCTTTTAATGTGCACGAATTTTGTGCACTGGGCCACTAGTATATAATAGTTTGTGTAATTTTTTTAAATATGTTTTTATTGATATCAGGGAGAGGGAGAGAGAGAGAGAAACATTAACAATGAGAATCATTGATCGGCTGCCTCTTGCACTCCCCTGTGGGGATTGAGCCTGAAACCCTGGGCTTGTGCCCTGACCGGGAATGGAACCAATGACCTCCTGGTTCATAGGTCAGTGCTCAACCACGGAGCCACACCAGCTGGGCTTTTTAATCTTTAGTTGGAGAAAAACATATTTTAGCAAAGGTTTTTATTTTACTAGAATCTAGAAATAGTATATTTGAGGGAATTAAATGTATTCAATGCCTGTTTCAGGTAGTAAAAAGAAATGGGAATAAATGTATTCTAATCAAGGGGGAAAGAGCAAGTTCAAGTTTTGTTTTACTAAGTGTCAAAACAAAGAAGAAGAAAGCAAGAGGGATTGGTGATTTCAGAATCTTTTAGAAGTGGTTGACAATCCCTCTACATCAGTTCTTATCTCACTTCTAAGGGATTGAGTTTTTCCTAAAATTTTTTCCTCATCTGCACTTTTAAAGGATCGAGTTCTTTTTTTGCCTTGTATGAGAACGTGCTTATTTTTTATTCTTTCTTCCATAATTAATGTAATTCTAGCCCAGCCCCCTTCTTTAGTTACTCCAAGTTATGAAATAGGAAGAAGCAGTTGTTCCTTTATATTTCCAGTCTTCTATATAGTAATTGCTAATCACAATGAAACATTAAGAAAATACTATAAACTGTATAGGAATATGAGTTTTTTCCCCCAAAAAGTTTTAGTTCAGAAAAGAGGGAGCTGTCTTACATTTGAGTCTGTATGTAGACTCTTACTATAAATTTCTCTTTATTTTGAAAAACAAAGTAGTATTTGATAAAGAGCCTAAAACAACTTCAGTGATCTTGAATGCATAAAGAGCTCACTTGTTGGATTCAGTGAAAAATGAATCAAATAAACAACAGATATATAGTAATTGTTGCTATATATATATATGACTTCAAATTGTGCTAGATACCATTGAAAATATACCTTCCTGTTTTCTGTTCCATTTAAAAAATATCAGTTTAAAACAGTATAGTTGGTGATTACTTGTGTAAACTATATATATATGTACTACAGGAGTAAAAAGGCCAATTATTTCAGTAGTTAAGACTGTAGCTTAGGATAAATTTTCAATGATCACTTTTTACATATATTCAAAAAGTGCTTTTTCTCAAACAACTTAAATGGAAGTGAAGATAATTTGCTTTTAAAAAGTATTAGATGACTTAAAAAATGACTCAATGATAAGGAATATACTGATGTTGAAGGTGTGTATAACTATTTCAAATGGGTGTTTTGTGAAACATGAAGGTAGGAGAAAAGCAGTATTTCAAAATTGTCATGATTTATTAATGTTTGAAATCTGTGCATGCATCTAAATTAATTTAAATTTCATAAGAAAGCATTTGGCTGTTTTATCTATATCCCTAAAAGTTTCTATTCAAGTTGGCCAGAAAACAATGTTTTTTATATTCTTATTAGGACCATGGTGGATCACCTTATATTTGGGATTTCTGTCTATTCAGGCTTATGTAGTATTAAGTTATATTTGTTGTACTTCATATGAGGTGAAAAGTGTATGATATGTTTTGAGAGTTCTGCCAAAAAAGTGTTTTATCTTAAAGAAAAAAGCTCTGGTTATCCTGAAAAAACTTTAATTTTGTGAGACAATTCATTTCTCTAATAATTCTCAACAAACAAAATGTTATATACTGATTAATAAAAAGAAGTATACTTTGCTTTTTTTTAAAAGGCTTTTAAAAAATTAAGACTTCTATCCAATAAATGAAGAACAAAAACCACCTTTTTATTTTTTACTCTTACTTACCTAGATCTATTTATTAGTTTTATATTAATATAATATATAGTGATTTATTTTTTCTTCATTAAAATAAAATTGCAGCTGTCCCTTTCCCCCCAACACATCGCTTGACATCTGAAGAAGTATTTGATATGGATGGGATACCTAGGGTTGATGTTCTGAAGAACCACTTAGTAAAAGAAGGTCGAGTAGATGAAGAAATTGCACTTAGAATTATCAATGAGGGTGCTGCCATCCTTCGGAGAGAAAAAACCATGATAGAAGTAGAGGCTCCAATTACAGGTACATTTATTTATGTTTTGGATATTATTTTTTTATCACACCATTATTTAATTGCCTCGATATAGAGCTGTCTCCTTTTTAATCATAGCATATACTAAATTAATATTACATGGACATTATCTTGAAATTTACATTATTTTTTAAAGTTTTCCCCTATTTTCAGTGAATAAATATGATCCTAAATAATCTGAGTGCAGAAGTTAGTCTAATATGCTATTTTGAAGGTTTCATTGGTTGTGTGGCCATAATTCAGTTTGATTCAATAAATACTTAATTACTTTGCTTTCTGTCATTAGGGACAAATACCTAAATATCATATCAGATATCAAAGATAATTACTTAGAAGTATACAGAAAGTATTGAGTTAGATTGGCGTTTTTACTGCCATCATTATAATTTTGTCATCCTAAGACACACATGGTTGGTTTTCTAAAGAGAAGCATTATAAAATATAGATGAAAATTTTGTTGCTGGCTTCAAGTTTTATTACTTTTGTTACATCTTGTTCTGTATCTTGAGCACATGAACACTTGGGTACACAGCATCCCTATCATGATTCTTCACAGATGACTGCCTTCTCAGACATTTCTTGATAGAATTTATACTATCCCTTATGTAAAATAAATTAGAATTTAAGTAAAATTTGTTATTTCAGAGTGTGTTTTTTTCATATCTAATAATCTTCTTGTTTCAGTGTGTGGTGACATCCATGGCCAATTTTTTGATCTGATGAAACTTTTTGAAGTAGGAGGATCACCTGCTAATACACGATACCTTTTTCTTGGTGATTATGTGGACAGAGGTTATTTTAGTATAGAGGTAATAATCATGTACTGTCATTTGATTTGCTTTTAAGTGTTATCATAGATGATTTTCATTAATTCCTAGTAAAATAAGTTTCTTAAAGTACCTGTGTTGGGTTCTTTTTAATACCTCAGTATTTTCTGATGTTTTTAGGTAAAGCTACTATTTATTCCTCTTCTGTTATTCAAAATAATCTATTAATTTCCCTGTATTACTCTGTTTATATAATTGCCATTTTTCTCAGTGGAAATTATAAGCAAACTGGGGGGTCTATATTGCCCTGTTATCTAGTAGCCCTAAGGAGTTAGTGCTATTTCTCTCTCTTAGCCCTAAAGGTATTAACCTGTGTGAAAGAAGAGTAATTGAATTTTCTCTGATTAAATAAAGCACATTATAATGCATTTATTGCTTAAACCCTAGTACTTCTATTCCTCCTTCTGTAGCTCTTAAGACCCCTAGTATATCATATGGAATCCTGTGTATTCTGAAATTATTCATTTGTTTTTAAAAACTTAAGAGGCATTAAAATGACCTTTTGATTATCACTTAATGGTAGATGATTCTTTTTCTACTTTTACTTTTCTAATTATATAAATAAAAATTATATAAATAAAATCAGGTTAAAATAGAACAATATGTATTTTCTAATATATCTCCTTTTTAAAATTTTTTTAAAATTTGTAAGATTACATTTCGGGCATATAACATAATTTGACATTTATATACTCTCCTTTTTTGAATGAAAATGAGACTATATTATAATATTTTTCTGTAACTAGCTTTTTTTCACACACCCTTATACTGCGAAGTATTCCAAGTCAGTAAATATAAATTTAAAGCATCATTTTTTCTTTTTTTAAAAATTTAAGTCTTTATTGTTGAAAGTATTACATACGTCCCCTTTTTTCTCCCATTGGCCCCTTCTAGTCTTTCACCACACTATTGTCTATGTCAGGGGTGGGCAAACTTTTTGACTCGAGGGCCACAATGGGTTCTTAAACTGGACCGGAGGGCCGGAACAAAAGCATGGATGGAGTGTTTGTGTGAACTAATATAAATTCAAAGTAAACATCATTACATAAAAGGGTACGGTCTTTTTTTTTTAGTTTTATTCATTTCAAACGGGCCGGATCCGCCCCGCAGGCCATAGTTTGCCCACGGCTGGTCTATGTCCCTGGGTTATGCATATGTAATACAAGTTCTTTTGTTGATCTCTTCCCATCCACTCACCCCCACCTTCCCTCTGAGATTTGACAGTCTGTTCTATACAGCATCATTTTTAATAGCTGCATTGTATCCCATTGAATAAACAAACCACAATAGATTTAATAAACTCCTTATTGTTAGATACTTAAGGTGTTCTGCAGTTTTTTTCCATTACAAATGATGCTTCATTAAGCCAAGTTATTTATGCATCTTTGCATACTTGCCCAATTATTTCTGTAGGAAAGATTCCTAAAGGTAAAGTTGCTGGATAAAAGGTCTACCAATAGATACTTGTGTTGAGCATTTTATATGTTCCAAGCATGTTCTAAGGACTTAACACACATTGATTAATTTCATCCTCACAACAATGTTAGGAGGTGAGTACTGCTATTTTATCCACTTTAGAGATGAGGAATTGCAGGCTTGGAAAGGTTAAGTAAACTTGCCCAAGGTCACATTGTTAGTAATAGCTGCAGTCAGGCAATCTGACTCCAAGCCTATGCTCTTAACCCACCTCTCCTGGTAAATATTGAAGACTTAACCTGGTGACTTTCCATGCTGATTACCATTGTTTATATCCCTTTCTTCAGTTTTTTTTGTCAACCTCCCTGAAGTATGCTAGGATACCTAGTGGCCAAGGGAGTTCAGCACTCTGTCCACTGAAATTCGCTTAGGAACTTTATTATCCTGAGTACTTCCTCCCATTCATAGTTTCATTATCAGCCCCCTCAATCTTCCCTCAAGGCTTCAAGAAAAACAGATAATAGTCTTTAACAAAAAGACTGGGGCTTTGACAAAAACAATAAACATTTTTAGGAAACTTAGTTGGTAACTGAACATGGTGGTGTGTATGCCCTTGTAGCTGACTCTTAATACATTTTATTGTTATAAAAGGAAAATAACAAAGAATCAAAATATGCAAGAAGGACAGGTAATTCTTTAATAACTATTTTTTAATAAGTATTTTTCTGGTTTAATTCTTCTTTTCTTGTGAATAAAATGAAGGTGTGAATAGTTACATATTTCAGTAGACCTTGTTAAAAATAAAGTTTGTTTTTTCTTTTTATATATGTAATATAAACCAAGATTATTTCCATAGTAAATAGTCCTTCCTTATTTTTTTAACCAAATAAGTAAAATGTGACTCTGTTTCTTATGTTAAATCTATTTAGAGAAAGTATTTGCTTATTACAAAATAAACATAAACGTGGCTATTTCCTTCATTAGGTAGCATGGCCTAGCCCTAATGCTTAACATCAGAGGATCAGAATTCTATCTCCATTACTTACAAGTTTCATGATTTTGGACAAGTTACTTAAACTCTGCTTTAGTTTCCTCAGTTGTAAAATAGAAATAATATTACATCATAGGGTTAGAGAAATAAGTGAGCAGGATTAATTTTACAGTGCTTGATACATCGTAAGTACTCAATAAATGTTAGCTGCTATAATTTTTTACATTATTATTTGTTGATCTACTTAAGAAAGAGACCAACCTGCTAATTGTTTTTACAGCAAACAATTTGTAAATCTAAAGTAGTTAAATAGATTGACTCATTCATTCAACAAATATTTATTGATCTTTTTCTGTTGGCTAGGTACTTTTCTAGGAGTTTACATTTTAGTTAGGAACAAAGAAAAAAGATAATAATGAGTAATAGAGAATGTAAGTATAATAGGGTTAGAGGAAAAGGAGCAATGATCAAGCAACTAAGTTAAACACAAATATAAGATAAATTCACTGGAAACATTTTCTTTTGCAGTGTGTCTTATATTTATGGGTCCTGAAGATACTATACCCAAGCACATTATTTCTTCTGAGAGGCAATCATGAATGCAGACACCTTACTGAATATTTTACCTTTAAGCAGGAATGTGAGTACTGCCATCAGAAATATTTTCACTTCCTCATTCTTTTTGGGTGACATGGATAGTAAGAGTTTGACGATTTTATAGTATAATATATAAGAACAGATTTTGTGTACAAACATGTAAAGAGTTGAGGAAGATTGTCAGGAACTCTCTAGTGTTTAATGGCATTTTATTCTAACATATGTACTTAAGAACAGTTTTGAGTTTTATATATAGTAATATTAACAGGAAGGATAAAACTAAAAAGAAATTGTTGTTGCATTGGCAATTATTGTCCCCCAATATTGAGGCATTCCTATGAAATTTCTTAACAAATTGTTCATCCTGTCATCATTGCAGATTTTTTGAAACATGCTATTAATGAATTGGCATTCTTAGCCTGTAATGTGTACCCCATTTCTCTCTTAAATTATTATAGCAGTGGTAATCGAGTAGTTATAAGCAATCACATGGTATAGAATAATGTTTGGCCATTTTTCACACCTTATAGCTGTGTGGTAGTTAAGTTAATAATTAAACCTTAGAGTTAAGTTCTAAAAATAGATAATTTCAGAATTATTGAGACTCAAACATGATCCAGTAAAGATCATATTAGTAGAGACTTCCAGTGAAGGAAGAAAAAGTGGTAGGTAATTGCAGATAAGGCAAAGTCATATAACTTCAAGGATCAGGCAGATAATCTAAATGAATATGAGAAAGTGCATGCTTTACCTAAAAGCAATCAAATTAAAATTTGCCCTAAAAGCAACCAAGCAATCAAATTAAAATGTTTATTAAATCACTAGAGGCCCGGTGCACGAATTCATGCACCAGTGGGGTCTCTCAGTCTGGCCTGTGGGATCGGGCCAAAACCAGCTCTCCGACATCCCCTGAAGGGTCCCAGATTGTGAGAGGGCGCAGACCGGGCCAAGGGACCCCACCGGTGCACGATCGGGATTCGGGAGGGACGCGGGAGGTTGGCCAGCCAGGGAGGGACCACGGGAGGGCTCCAGGGCATGTCTGGCCCATCTTGCTCAGTCCCCATCAGCCAGACCCCAGCAGCAAGCTAACCAACCAGTTGGAGTGTCTGCCCCCGGTGGTCAGTGCACATCATAGCGAGCGGTTGAGCGGCCTTAGCATATCATTAGCATATTACACTTTGATTGGTTGAATAGACGACAAGACACTTAGCATATTAGGCTTTTATTATATAGGATAATGCTGGAAAACTGGTCTAATAGACTATCCGTTTAGGACATCTGGTGGCTGGATATAGATTTTCTCATTTGAATGTTACAATATTAAAAAGGAAAATAGGAACTACGCTCCCCCTCTTTAGATAATTAACAAACCACTCACCCAAATTCCACCAAAAACAAACTATCTAGGCATTTAAAGGTATAAAAGAGTGAAAGAATGGTATGCTATCTTAAAAGTAAATGACAAGTTTGATTTGGTGGAGTTTTGTCTTGTGTTATATTGACTTTCAGCTTCACTGCCCATTTTAAGCATTGGTTATGGACTTGAACCCCTCTGTTTCTTCAACATATGAAAAAGATATTTCTTTTATTTATTTTTTAATTGGATTGACCTTGAGTTCTGTAGTGATGATATAGTAGTCTTGCTTATAACAACAAAGTAGTCACTGACACTTAGAATAAAATAAAATATTAAAACTGTTTTAGCTTTAAGTATAGTTCTAATTTTGCTTTACTTGGCTTAAAAGGTGAAGGGTTGAGCTATTTTTAGAGATTTAACTTATTTTTTGTAATATTTTATGACTATCTGCTGCATACCCAAAATAAATCTAGAAGAGCAAATATTTTGTATAAGACCGATAACATTGATTATCTTTGTTGATTTTTATAGAGCTAGATGCTTGCCTCACTCTTTATTGTGTTTAATTCTGAGATTTTGCTCATCATCACAGTCATGATACCATTTTATAAATTCCTCTTGCTGCCTTTTATAGTCACCCCTTCACGTGTTCTCAACCTCTGGCCCCCACTTGGCTATTTTCTGTCTTTCGTTTCCTTGCCTTTGTGTTAATAGTCAAGTGCATATGTTTTCAAAATGATCGACTAGTAATGTAATTTTCAATTTAATTTTTCCTTTTTCTAGGTAAAATTAAATATTCAGAAAGAGTCTATGAAGCTTGTATGGAAGCTTTTGATAGCCTGCCTCTTGCTGCACTTCTAAACCAACAATTTCTTTGTGTTCATGGTGGACTTTCACCAGAAATCCACACACTGGATGATATTAGGAGAGTAAGTACATAATTTCATTCCAAGGTTGACTCCTATCTTTAGTACTTTGTTGGGTAGAAAGTAGATGCTTCAAACTTCTCTTCACTGCTAATATTAGGTATCGTAAAAATTACTATACTGATATTTTAAGGAAATACCTTCTAACCATTCAAAACAATGTGGTATGGACAGTATTCAAAGTTGGTATCACTTTCCTATGTCTATTCTATTCTCACTTTTTGACAAGTTATTTCTGTTTGTTTCTTTCTTTCACAGTTAGATAGATTCAAAGAGCCACCTGCATTTGGACCAATGTGTGACTTGTTATGGTCTGATCCTTCTGAAGATTTTGGAAATGAAAAATCACAGGAACATTTTAGTCACAATACAGTTCGAGGATGTTCTTATTTTTATAAGTAAGGAAAAATATCCAAGCTTAATCACATTTTAGTTGTTAAAATAGAATATACTTCACATAGAAAACCATTATTTTACTTAATTTACTCTTTTCCCCCCACAGCTATCCAGCAGTATGTGAATTTTTGCAAAACAATAATTTGTTATCGATTATTAGAGCTCATGAAGCTCAAGATGCAGGGTAAGAATTCTGTTTCCCTGACCCAAATTAACACCTTATGTACAAATCAAACTTAGTAACAATGATTGATGCTTTACGATGCATATTAAGCTATTTGTTTTGCAGCTATAGAATGTACAGAAAAAGTCAAACTACAGGGTTCCCTTCATTAATAACAATTTTTTCGGCACCTAATTACTTAGATGTCTACAATAATAAAGGTAAGATGTTGTTGATAAAAAAAATTGTTAAACAACTTAGCATTTTAATTGACTTATTTTTTTAAAAAATATAATAGAAAGCGGGCATTGTTTGAATCTATAACTACCCAAATCTCCTTATAAAAAGGTGTAAGATATAAGGGAGGGGTGAGATCAAGAAATAAAAATCCAAAATGTAAAACTTAAGTCATGTGTAACCATTCCACAACTTGTTACTTATAAAAGCTGTCTTGTAAAAGAATGCTGAGTTAAGTACGTCAAGCAAAACCAAATATGATTTTTCTCAAACTTCCCTTTCTTAAATCTTTCCCCTTATAATCAAGAGAATGTTTTCTTGTTTACATAAAGCTACTGCTGCTGCTTTGACCATTTCGTGTATTTATATTGTATAGTTGTTTAGTTTATCATGTTTCTTGTTTGATGTTCACTGATCTAGGTTCTCTTTCCCTTTCTTATTTCCTGCTTTTACCTCCACAGTCTTATCACTGCCCCATGAAGATTTGTAATTGAGCTTTCTTTGATTCATTTGCTCTGACCTCCTTTCAGTGATACATTCTTCCCTTTCTTTTCTTTTTACTGTTTTGTCTTCCTTTTTCTTAATTTTTTTTTTTACCTTCTATTCCATTGGTTTCCATTCCCCCTCCTTCCCTTCAAATTTGAGCTGTGCATAATAGTAATTGGGTTTCACTTAACTTTGAACATAGCTATTTGACAGATGATATCAAAAGATTTTAATCTAGTTAAGTGTGTGCCAAGGTCATTGAAGATGAGCTTGAGTATGTTTACGTAGTTCACATTTTCAGAAGAGGATATTAAGTCAGCTCCTATTCTCTCTTGATGTGTCTGGAATTCAGTGTACTATGCCATAGTTTCAAGGATCAGACTGGAGTGGATGTGCCAGGAAGAAAGAACAGACTATAAAAGTACATTTAGAGAGATAATGAGGTCATTGTTAAATATGGGTCCTAGTGTGAGTTCAGAAGAGGAGCAGAGTGAGAAAGAGTTCTTTGGATGATTGGAGGTGATGGTTAAAAGATTAAAACATTTGCCAGAGGTGGTCAAACTGTAGAATGCTATATAATAACTTTGATACAGAATGTGCTGCAGGAACTTAATACTATGTTAATTACCAAATCAACCAAACTATTGATGCTAATTGAGTTGCTCATCTTTAGAAGCTGGTATCAATGCAGCCTCTAACAATTATGCCAGTGCTAAAATATTTAAAATTGTATTTTGGTTTGTAAATTTTTAGACTTTTGTAAAAATACCTTATGAGGTATGTCTTCATTTTTTAGGAGAAACCAACCTTAAGTTTTGATTACATTCTCAAGAACAGAATCAAATGCTACATTTAACTTTCTACTAGTGCCCTCATTTCTTAATTGTGACTTCCTCTTGTCAGTATTAACGAAGCTAGTGTTCAGTGCTCGTTTGACTACTTCCTTACAGTTGTCCTTTGCCAGTTTGACTCAGGAGGTTAAGGGATCACTTTTCTTAGTACTCAGAAAAGAAACTCAAACCATTGAATCTGTCTTGTCAAAATCAAATGTCTATTGGTAGTTCTGAGTCTGTACATAGTGTTAATGATTTGAGTGCTTATGTGGTATGCGTATGTTTGTAATGTTTCATTCTCTATGTAAGACAATTTTCTAGATTCTCCTTTTTTTTAAGCTGAAAGGTTGGTATCAACTTTTAATTTCTGAGGCTAAATTTAAAATACTTTTATTTCATGGGAATTTCATAAAAGAAACAAACATGTTAGTTGTGATTCTATATTAGCCAGAATCTCAAATCTTGGAATTTAACATCTGCATTTCAGTGCTTTTTATTCAAATGAAAAAAAAGTCTCCACATAATTATAATATCTGCAAAGTATTTTATACTTTTATGTATTTTCATGCAAAATACATTATTCTCTGATCTTAAAACAAACTTCTGAGGTAGGCAAGTTGGACATACTAGTCCTTTATATAAATGAGAAATAGATTAATTAAATAATTTACCAAGCATGGTGAAGCTAGTATGTACTGTAGCTTAGATTAGAACCTAGCCCATCTAACATACATCAGTTAATTTAAGATATTATTTATATAAATATATTGAAACATTAGAAAGATACCTAAAATTGAGATGAATATGTTATCTTTGAGTTATTTGGCTATAATATTCCCTCTTCTGGTACTTTAGGGATGGGTTTTTCTTTTTCTTTTTTTTTTTTTTTAATATAT
>NW_005357076.1:4675032-4678351 GCF_000412655.1 Myotis brandtii
ACTGGGGATGTGCCCGCAACCAAGGTACATGCCCTTGACCGGAATCGAACCCGGGACCTTTCAGTCCGCAGGCCGACGCTCTATCCACTGAGCCAAACCGGTTTCGGCGGGATGGGTTTTTCTAAATGAAGTAAAATATTTCTTTGTAGTAGTTTCACTTGATTTTCCATATTAAATGAAATAAATATATTTACATTTATAAATAAAATGTTTCACATTACATTTTTTTGTTTTCTGTTTTGTTTTTCTTTATTACCATTCAGCTATCCTTTTTAGGTTGCCTACAACTAAAAAGACCCTCTTAAATTCCTGTAACTTAAATGAACTTTTAAACCTAGAAAATTGTTCATTGCCATTCTGTGTTTCCTCTATAAATTGAGTTTTCACAATTTTGGATTTAATAAAAGTGTATATTTATCATTGGATTATAAAGTAAAACAAACATTTAAAAAAGAATAGAATATTTATTAATAATAACAAAATTTGACTATGCCGTACATAAAAGGGTTAAAAAACAGAAAATGTGTTATTAAAAATTAGTGCCTACCTCCCTCTACTAGCCCTCATTCTACTCATCCCTTGATTCCTCACCCCATTAAAAAGATATTTTTCTGCTTTTATGTGTTTTAGACTTTTGGAGCTAAACACAAATTGTTACATTGACATTTATACTTATCTTGCAGCTGCTGTATTAAAGTATGAAAATAATGTGATGAATATTCGACAGTTTAACTGTTCTCCACATCCTTACTGGTTGCCCAATTTTATGGATGTCTTCACATGGTCTTTACCATTTGTTGGAGAAAAAGGTATAATTTTAATTTTAAAAATTTGTTTTATTACTGTTACATTTACTCCAGTTTACTATTGCAGGCATATACTTGCTAAAGAAGCTGAAGTCTAGTTTCACTGTGGGTACAACTCTACTTGTGTCAGTGGGTGTGGATATGAAGGCCTCAAAGATATTTTAGTTAGCTGTTTACAGCCTCCATGGGAGTGTGTCTGGGGGATTGGGAGAAGACTTATAAATAGCCCAATGTTGTCTTCAGCTGTTGGGTTTTCTATCTTTTTTTCTTTAGCTTAAATCTTTTATGAAGGTGTAGAGGGATAGCTTTGCTTTGTAAAGGACACTGTTGTATGTTTTAACAACAATTTTTGGGAATGTCACAGCAATTCATGGGAGAATTTAATAGGCCTTGTTTTGGGCAATGTTAGTCATTTTATAGCAGTTCTGTACTCTGAGAAAAATAAAGAAAAATTCAGGTTCTAACTTAATATTCCATATAAAAATATGTTCGTATGCAATTTTAGTGGTGCTTCTCTAAGATATTTAGAAGAATATCTATTGTTATATACTTAATAGGCTTTTAAAGAGAATATAAATGCTATTTAAGAAATTTTGTTTCTATATTTTGTCCTTGTTCTATAGAATTCTTAAGCTTACTTTATCACATTCTCCTTTTCCAATTTTGCGTTAATTCAGGGATCCTCAAACTACGGCCCGCGGGCCACATGCAAATACAAATATTGTATTTGTTCCTGTTTTGTTTTTTTTACTTCAAAATAAGATATGTGCAGTGTGCATAGGAATTTGTTCATAGTTTTTTTTTAAACTATAGTCCGGCCCTCCAACGGTCTGAGGGACAGTGAACTGGCCCCTGTTTAAAAAGTTTGAGGACCCCTGCGTTAATTTTTCCACAAGGCAATGCCTTAGTTTCCATATGTGGAAGAGTATGAGAGTACAGACATGATTGGAAAACATTTTGTTCTATAACCTTCTCTATTTTTTCTCACCTCTTTCATGTTACAAAATGTTTCTGTTTTAGATATGGTACTTTTGCCGGCAATTTTTGGTTCTAAAATTTAGAGTTAATACTTAAACTGTGCATGTCAAATTGGTTTTTTTGTTTTGTTTTGTTTTTAGATTGCCTTCAGTCTTTGTCAGTTACTTAATAGGTCAGCATTAAATTAATATAGAGATAGAATTACCCACTTTAGCATTTGAGAAGGGGGCCAGTAAAGGGCTTAGGTGCAAGGGATGGATTACACTATAACCTTCTATCTTTGGTATATGAGAAATAGTTCAATCATAGCATCATCAGGCTAAAGTAATTTAAGAATTCATCTTGCTCATTCTCCTATCTCCAAGCTAGACTGCAACTCAACTATTCCAATACTAGAGGTCCGGTGCATGAATTTGTGTACCAGTGGGGTCCCTTGGCCTGGCCTGCAGGGATCGGGCCAAAACTGGCTCTCCTACATCCCCCGAGGGTCCTGGATTGCAAGAGGGCACAGGCCAGGCCAAGGGACACAACCAGTGCACGATTGGGGCTGGGGAGGGACCACAGGAGGGCTCCAGTCCCAATTGGCCGGACCCCAGCAGCAAGCTAACCTACCAGTCGGAGCGTCTGCCCCCTGGTGGTCAGTGCGTGTCATAGCGACTGGTTGAACTGTCGGACACTTAGCATATTAGGCTTTTATTATATAGGATAATATCAGTGGAATGGGGGGTAGAGAGAGCAGGAAGGGTAAAGTAAAAGGAATATGGACATTTTATAAATTCTAATTTGATTCTCTGATGCTTCCACAATAAGGAAATATTTACACCTAATTGCTATAAGTGTTTAAACAAGGAAAGAAATAGTTGAGAATAGTTTTTCTCAAGTAATGTATCTATCAAGAACCAGGACATCAAAAAAAAAGGGGGGGGTTGGGGAGACCAAAAAACTAGGACATCACAGAATTTTAGAGCTCATAATGAACTTAACAATCATGTAGTCTAACTCCTTTTGAAAGATGAGAAAATTTAATCTTTCAGTTGATCTCTCATAAATGAAGATGGAGAACAGATTTCTAGCAGTATTTCTACATTTGAAGTCTGTTACTAAGTGATCTTTTATTCTTCTTTTGCCACTCTAATTTTTTACTTATAGAGAGAGGAAGGGGAAAAGAGAGAGAGAAACATTAATTGGTTGCCTTCCGCATGGGCCCTGACTGGGGATTGAACCCACAACCTGGGCATGTGCCCTGACCTGGAATCAAACCTGCCACCTTTTGGTGTACAGAATGATGCCCCAACCAACTGAGCCACACCATCCAGGGCTTTCTTTTGCCACTCTAAATCATCTTATCTATACTAATAAAAGGGTAATATGCTAATTAGACCAGGAGACCTTCCGGACAAAGCCATGGTGGCAGGCCGAGGCAGAGGCGGTTAGGGGCAATCAGGCCAGGAGGGGAGGGCAGTTTAGGGTGAGCAGGCTGGCAGGGGGGTCAGTTGGGGGCCATGAGGCTGGCAGGGGAGGGCAGTTGGGGGCCA
>NW_005357076.1:4678407-4685116 GCF_000412655.1 Myotis brandtii
CAGTTGGGGGTGAGAAGGCCAGTGCAGGGGCAGTTGGGAGCGAGCAGGCTGGCAGGCAGAGTGGTTGGGGCGATCAGGCAGGCAGGTGAGTGGTTAGGAGCCAGTGGTCCCAGATTGCGAGAGGGATGTCCGACTGTCAGTTTAAACCGGCAGTCGGACATCCCCCGAGGGGTCCCAGATTGGAGAGAGTGGAGGCTGGGCTGAGGGACACCCCCACACCCATGCACAAATTTCGTGCACCGAGCCACTGGTCCTATATAATAAAAGGCTAATATGCAAATTGTCCCCTTCGACCCAGAGTTCAATCAGTGGGTGGGGCCAGCCAGCCAACCGCCTGTGGCCCCTCCCTCCAGTCGGCCTGGCCCAATAGGCCCTGATCAAGGTGGGCCGGCCGGACCCCACCCATGCATGAATTCATGCACCGGGCCTCTAGTCTATTATAAGATCAGGAAGTATTCATCTTGACCATTTTTGTTGTATATCTATGAATCTTCTCTAAATTACTCATGTCTTTCTAAAAATGTGAAGCTCAGGCCCTGGCTGGTGTGGCTCAGTTGGTTGGGCGTCATCTTGTGCCCCAAAAGATTGCTGGTTCAGTTCCCAGTGAGATCACATGCCTGGATTTTGGGCTCAATCCTTGGTAGAGGGCGTGCAGGAGGCAGCTGATGGATGCTTCTCTCCCTCTTCCTTCCTCTCTCTCTAAAAATCAATAAAAATACTAAAAATAAATAAAAATAAAAACGTGAAGCTTAAAATTTAATATTATATGCAATGTTGAGCACAGTAAGAAAATTTTCTCAAACTCGTTGCATATTTTTTCATTTTAATGCATGTTAATTATTTAGATAGCCTAACTACTTGATTCTAGTAAAACTTTTCTTTTGGTATGGAAAGCAGCAAATGATGTTTCATTTGTTCTACTTCAGATAAGCCAGTGTGACTTTGGTCTAGTTCCTGGGAAGCAACTACATAAGCCAGAGCCTTCCTGAGAGGCTGGTTTAATCCTAAAGTTTGATACAAGCTGTGTTTTTAACCATTTGAGGGCTTTTTTTTTTTTTCATTAAAAAATAAAGTTGGAATTTCCAACATGTACAAAGGCAGAGTGACTAATAAGATGAGTTCCCATGAACCAATTACTCCAACAGTTATCATAGCCAATATTGTGTCATTTATATCCCCATCCACTGCTCCCCAACCCACACTTCAGATATTTGTAATCAAATCTCAGCTGGGTTTTTTTTTTATATCTATAAATGTTTTAGAAAATGGAAAAACGTTTATACTAAGGATTCCTTTTTAGATTAACGTAACTGCACAAACAATTTTTTAAATATAAAACAATTTTTTAAAAATTTATTTCAGAGAGGAAGGGGAGAGGGAGAGATAGAAACGCCAATGATGAAAGAGAATCAAGCTTCCTGCACACTCCCCACTGGTGATCGAGCCCTCAACCAGGGCATGTGCCCTGACCTGGAATCGAACTGTGACCTTCTGGTTCATTGGTCGATGCTCAATCCCTGAGCCACACTGGTTGAGCTAAAACCCTTTTGAGAATCTGATGAAAGGGACTTTTGCCCCAGAAAAATTCATGTACAAATATGCTTACATTTGTACATACACATAACATCTTCAGGACGCTGAAGTCAATTGGTTAGTCCCCTCGGGTTTATTGGCTCAATTTAAGAACCTCTGTTCTAGAGGATCCACTATGTTGTGATCTTCCATACAAGGTCATACTTGTAAGATTTATTCCTTTACCAGATGTTCTTTTGAAAGTGTGTTTTATTCAAGGTACTTAGGATACAAAAATAAAGTAAGATATGATTCTTTGCAGATTAATAAGGGATTTAAGCTACATAAATAATGATAAAATATAATACAGTGAGCAGTCTTAGACAAGCATAGTTTTATAGCAATTAAGAGAGAAAAGAGATTATATTTGTCAGAGGGATTAAAGTATCATTGGTCTGGGACTCGAAGAATGGTGGAATTGTGCTGGTACATATGGGCATGAGAATTCTAGGTAAGAGAACTTCCTGAACCTGAGTCTGAAAGCAAGAAAGCATAAGGTCACTGGCAAATGTTGAGGGGTTCAGTCTGATTAGCTAGTAAGATGTGTGGAGGACAGTAGAGGAAAATAATGAAAAGCTAAGTCATGACTAGAGCATGAGGCTCTTGATCACCATACAGAGAATTTGGAACTTTCATAAATGGTGGGGAGCAATTGAAACAGAATATGACCATGATAGTTATTTAGAAAAATTATTTTGGACTGGAAGAAAGACTAAAGGTTGGGAGACCTGTTATGAAGCTACATCAAGAATCAAATGGAAACATAATGAAGCTCTGGTAGGATTAGGAATGGAAAGCAGGGGAGAACTGCAAGAATTGTAGAAGTAGAATCAGTGAGACTTAACACTAATGCATGTTTAAGGGGAGGGAATGGTTAAAGATAACTTGGATGTTTTGAATCTGGTAATGATATGACACTATCATTAACACCCTCTGATTGAAAACCCCTGTTATTCTAGCAATCCCTCATTCTGGTTATATAAGCTTCATTGGAATCACTAAGCCTTTGACCATGTCTATTCTTTTTAGTCAGAGCCCTCCTTCCCTCTCTTCCTTCTTAGTACACCCTCAAACTCCTTTATCTCTTGTTTTTCTATTTTGCTTGTCCTATAACTCGGCCCCAGTAAAGTCCAGCCATCTATTATCTCTGTTCTTATAGCCAGGGTATAGAGCACTGCTGAAGATATTTATACAGCCTTATAAATAGGTACCACCCTTTGATTTCTAGCATTAGCTGGGCTCTTAAAAATATATATATATACATATATCTATATATATATATTTTTTCTTTTAATTGATTTCAGAGAGGAAGGAAGAGGGAGAGAGAGATAGAAATATCAATGATGAAAGAGAATCATTGATCGGCTATCTCTTGCACACCCCCTACTGGGGATTGAGCCTGCCACGCGGGCATTTGCCCTGACCAGGAATGGAACCAGTGACCTCCTGGCTCATAGGTCAATGCTCAACCACGGAGCCATTCCAGCTGGGCTAGCTGGGCTCTTAATAGCACTCAAACATCCTCTATGTCACTAGTCAGCTTCCTCTCCGTCTGGTAGCTTTCAAGATAAACTTTAACCTGTCACACAAGGTTTTTGGACTTTCCCTACTTTCTCTTTAGCCCCATATCTTGCCTTTCTATTTCATATTCTCTATGTTCTAGCCATAACACAGCACAGCACAGCCAATCTCCTAAATGTATTGTGCTCTCTCAGTTTCATGCCTTCACACTTTTTCTGTATGTTTTCATAATAGTTTCATGGAGGTAATTCATATGCTGCACAGTTAACCTGTTCAAATTGTACGATCCAATGTTTTCTTACTATATTCACAGAATTGTGCATCTTTTAACACCATCAATTTTGAAACGTTTTCATCATTCTTCAAAGAAACCCTGTATCCATTAGCAGTCACTCCTCATTTCCTTCCACCTCTCCTTGCCAGCCCTAAACAACCACTAATCTACTTTCTGTCTTCATAGATTTGCCTATTCTGAACATTTTATATAAACGGAATCATATAATCAATATGTGGTCTTTTGTGACTGGCTTCTTTCCATAATATTTTCAAGGTTCACCCCTGTTGTAGCATGAATAAGTACTTAATTCCTTTTTGTGACCAAATAATATTCTGTTGTATGGCTATGCCACATTTTGTTTATCCATTCATCAGCGGATGGACAGTTGATTGTTTCCACTTTTTGACTATTGTGAATAACTAGAGGCCCAGTGCACGAATTCATGCATGGGTGAGGTCCGGCCGGCCTATCTTGATGGGGGCCGATCAGGGCTGGGCTGGTTGGGGGAGGGGCCATGGGAGGTCGAGGGGTGCCGATTGGGGCCCCCCAACCTCACATGGCCCTTCCCCGGGCCGGCCTAGCTGCAGTGCACGTCATAGCAACTGGTCATTCCGGTCGTTCCAGTCGCTTGGCTTTTATATATATATATATGCTGTGATGAACATTTGTGTACAAGTATTTGTGTGGATATATGTTTTCACTTTTCTTAGGTATAGAACTGGAAGTAAAATTGCTGGGTCATATGGATGTTTAACCTTTGGAGGATTGACCAAACTCTTCCAAAGCAGCTGTACCATTTTACAATCTCTCTGGCAGTATATAATAGTTCCAATATTTTCATTTCCTTGCCAACTTTTATTTATTATTTATCATGTTATTATAGTCATCATATTGGATATGAAGTTATCTGTCACTGTAGCTTTGATTTGTATTTTCCTAATGAATAATGAGGTTGAAAATATTTTCATGTGCCTATTGGCCATTTGAATATTTTCTTTGAAGAAATGTTTATTTGGCCCAGCCAGCATAGCTCAGTGGTTGAGTGTTGACCTATGAACCAGGAGTCATGGTTTGATTCCCTATCGGGGCATATGCTCGGGTTCCTGGCTTGATCCCCAGTGTGGGACATGCAGGAAGCAGCTGATCAATGATTCTCTCTCATCATTGATGTTTCTCTCACTCTCTCTCTTCCTCTCTGAAATCAATAAAAATATATTTTTAAAAAAGAAATGTTTATTTGAATCCTTTATTCATTTTAATGGATTATTTGTCTTATTATTTAGTTGTAAGAATTCTTTATATATTTTAGATGCAAGTCCCTTATCAGATATATTTAGGTCTTTGATCCAATTTGAGTAAATTTTTGTGTATGATGTGAAGTGGTAAGTATGTGCAATTTCATTCTTTGCATGTGGATATTCAGTTCCTCCACACCATTTGTTGAAGAGACTATTGTTTCCCCACTGAATTTTTTTAGCACCCCTGTCAAAAATCAATTGATCTTAAATGTGAGGTTTTATGTCTGAACTCTCAGTTGTATCCCATTGATCTATATGACTACTTCATGTTTTTCTAACTTTTGTTTTAGAATGTCTTATCTGCCCTTTACACCTGGGTAAACTCCTACCTCATGATTCTTTACCAAAAGCTTTCCTTTCCCTAGCATATCTTTGGCATACCTCTATATACTTACAGCATAGTGCTATGCTCATCACTCTTCTGTGGCATGCATATATAATATACACACATATATATTCTTCAGTAGTTAGTAAGCTTTTGGAGAATAGGGATTGGACTTTCATATATGAATCCCAGAGCTGTCCATTTCTAGTTGCCATCAGAAGATTGAATAGACATTTTTACTTATTAATTGAAATTTATTATACCTTTCTTTTTTATTTACTCATCTGTCAGATACTTATTGAGTGCCTATCATGTGCCAGGCACTGTTCTAGGCTCTGGGGATACAGCAGCAAACAAAACAGTCCCCTGCACTCATGAAGCTTTCATTCTAGTAGGGGGAAACAGACAATATACAAATAGTTTGATGGTTGCCAATAAAACGAGCAAGGAAATCCATTTTGCAAGAAAGGTCAAGACTGGTGATACAGAATTTGGAATTGTCTTCAAAAAGTTGATACTTTAAACTATATAGTAATAGAATCACTAAGAAATTTGAGTATATAAAAAGAACATGACTGCAGAGAGAATCTTCAGAATATCCAAATTTGGGGGGTGGGGGGGTAGTCTAAAGGTAGAAAAACCATAAGAGTAGAATTCTGGAAACCAAGAGAAAAATATATAGAATGGTAAAGGTGAATTAAGCCTAAGAACAAATCATGGATTCAGGTTGTTAGATAGTAATTGATAATCTTAAGAATTAAGTTTCAGGAGAGTTGTTGGAGCCAGATTTTTTATTTTTATTTTATTGATTTTTTTACAGAGAGGAAGGGAGAGGGATAGAGAGTTAGAGAGAAACATGGATCAGCTGCCTCCTGCACACCCCCCACTGGGGATGTGCCCGCAACCAAGGTACATGCCCTTGACTGGAATCGAACCTGGGACCCTTCAGTCCACAGACCGACGCTCTATCCACTGAGCCAAACCAGTTAGGGCTAGAGCCAGATTTTAAGAGTCCTCCGGGGAAAGGTCAATGGGGGAAAAAGGAGACGTGTAATACTTTAAACAATAAATAATTTAAATTAAAATAAATTTTAAGAGAGAGATTGAATCCTAGGACTTTTTTGCAACAGTGGAACTGTGCTATGATTTTTTTTTCTTACTCCTAATGCTGTATCCATAAATGAGGAATTTAAATGTATATATGTAGATGGTGTGTGTGTGTTTTTTATCTCTGTAGGACTTCTTTTTTCCCCCCTGAGAGACCTAAAAATTTATTCCATAAAGAATCTCTCTCAGTGGGAATGCAGACTGGTGCAGCCACTATGGAAGACAGTATGGAGTTTCCTCAAAAAACTAAAAATGGAACTCCCATTTGACCCTGTGATCCCACTTCTAGGAATATATCCCAAGAAACCAGAAACACCAATCAGAAAGGATATATGCACCCATATGTTCATAGCAGCACAATTCACCATAGCTAAGATCTGGAAACAGCCTAAGTGCCCATCAGTAGATGAATGGATTAGAAAACTGTGGTACATCTACACAATGGAATACTATGCTGCTGTAAAAAAGAAGGAACTCTTACAATTTGCAACGGCATGGATGGAGCTGGAGAGCATTATGCTAAGTGAAACAAGCCAGTCAATGAAGGAAAAATACCACATGATCTCACTCATTCATGGATAATAAAGACCATTACAAACTTATGAACAA
>NW_005357076.1:4685193-4732568 GCF_000412655.1 Myotis brandtii
AAGGGAGGCCAGGGGATTGTCAAGGGCGGGGGGGAGGGGGGAGGACACATATGTAATACCCTTTGTAATACTTTTAGCAATAGGAAAAAAAAAAAAAGAATCTCTCTCAGAGTTGTTATCCATTGAATTTCTTTCATTTTGAAAGCCTTTATGTCTTTTAATTTCGTCATTCCTTCTATCAGAATGTGTTAGTCTTGGGTTAATCATTTGACCATTTATATAAATAGTTGCTGTGTATATATATGTAGATAGTTGAATGTAAGCAGTTAATGTGTAACTTTGTGTTTTCTTTTTTTCCTTTGGAATAGTGACAGAAATGTTGGTAAATGTTCTGAGTATTTGCTCTGATGATGAACTGATGACTGAAGGTGAAGACCAGTTTGATGGTATGATTATTCATTTTACTATTTTTTTCATTGTGAAATGGTATCTTTTGAACTGCCAGCTTCAGTACACACTCTTTTGCAAAATACAGTCATTGATCTCAAATGACTATGCTATTTGATAAGTAACAGTCACTTTTTCAGATACTATTTATTTTAAGATTTTTAAAATAACTTTAATGATTTTATTTTTGTTCATTTGTTTGTATGGGGAAGAAGATGAATTTTGGGGAAAGGAGAATTTGGAAGAAAGAACAGAAGGAAAGGAAAACTGAAGGTGTAAAAGGATGTGGTTCTTCATGAATATAGACACTGCTTAGAGAAGGAAGGATAAAAATGCTCTTTGTTTTATTGGCACAATATTGCTTAGTGCATCAAAATTTTGTTGTTACTTCTTTCCAAAAAGAAAAGTAGGTTGTCCCAACTTATGAGTGAGTGGTTGTGTTCTAAGAAATCACATGCTGGTTAAGTTTGAGATTCAGAAAGCATATTTTCCATAGAAACAAGGTTATACCAATACAGGGTTGTTAGTTCTTATGAAACCAACCAGCCTGTGTACCTAATGTGCATTTGTAGTATAAATTAATACTACAGATACAGAAACAAAATTCCTTTTATTTTTTGTTTTGAAATTTTTATTTTAAACTTTTAAATTTAAATATTTATTTAAACTTAATTCATTGAGTAAATAAGTACATAAATAACTTATAAGCTAAAAACTTTATTTTCTTCCATATCCCTTCATATCTTTGTTGTAGCATACTTTTCATAGTTATAAGCAGTATATAAAATGTTCCCATGTATTAAACATGGTTTGTATATTGGTAAAATTTAATGACTACTTATTTCTAAGTATATTAATATATAATAGTTTTCATAGTTAATTTCATATTTTTTGGCATTTGGATAACTTAAGATATCCTATTATGAATAACATAATAAACATTTGTACAATAGTTTTTATTTTCCTTCTTGGAATAAATTTCTAGAAGAGAATTATAGAGTAAAGAATATAAATTTTAGCTTTATTATTTTAGCTATGAATTGCCAGATTACTTTGCAGAAGAATTGAACCAGTATGAAGTGCTTCTAGCAACGAATCCATAGATCTATTTCTCCACAGGCCCACCTCATTGGATTTTGCTCATTTTTACTTATTTTGCTTGGTGGCTGTATAGTAAGAAATTATAGTTGGTTTAATTTACATTTAATTTACATTTCCTTGAAGTTAAGGGAAGAAATTACTGTCTACTTTTCTAACAGTGTAAACCATCCATTTCAGTTGACCACTTATCAAGTAAAATCTGAGTAAAAACTATTTTGATATTTCTCTATTTACAAACAGGTTTGGTTCTTAAACCCTGTTGTAGGCCCGTCTGTTCAAAGTGTCTGTGTGCAAGTGTCTGCAATTGCCATCTGTTGGTGGCAGGCAGAGATATGCTTTTTTTCACTCTAGTTTGTTAGAGTAAAATAAATTATGTAGTTTTTTTTTGGGGGGGGGCTTTACTGAATAATACTTATTTTTCCTTATTTTGATTATCTCTCTTTTTCATGTTTGTGTACAAGTTTTTAATTTTAACATATTTCATATTTGTCTTTTCCATACAATTTTTTAAAAATTTTTTTTATTGATTTCAGAGAGGAAAGGAGGAGAGAAAGATAGAAACATCAATGATGAGCGATCATTACTGATTGACTGCCTCCTGCATGCTCCCCACTGGGGACCAAGCCCACAACCCAGGCATGTGCCCACACCAGGAATCAAACTGAGATCTCCTGGTTCATAGGTTGACGCTCAACCACTGAGCCACGCTGGCTGGGCTATACAATTTTTAAATAGTTTTAATTAAGTATTTCTTTTCCCTGTTCTGCTACCTCCTTTTTAAGGCTAGGTCTGGGTTCAGATTCTAGTTCCTTATAATGGCTATGTGGCCTCAGTAAGTTACTCAACCTTTCTGAGCCTCAGTTTTCTTATCTTCCAAATGAAGATAATGGTAACTACTTCATAATGTTATAGGTATTGATGTGACTGAAATAATTTTTGGTACATAGCCCACTAATATTTTCAGATACATTTTTGTGTTAATTTGCCAAATTCTGTGAAATACCTAGTATGAGTTTTCATTGGGTTATATTAAAACCATATCTAGCCCTAGCCTTTTGGGTCAGTGGATAGAGCGTCGGCCCTCAGACTGAAGGGTCCTGGGTTTGATTACGGTCAAGGGCACTTAGCTCGGTTGCAGGTTCTATCCCTGGCTCTGGTCGGAGCTCATGCGGGAGACAACCAATTGAGATGTCTCTCTCACATTGATGTTTCTCTCTGTCTCTTCTCCCTCCACTCTCTCTAAAAATCAACAGAAAAATATCGTTGGGTGAGAATTAACAAAAAACAATATCTACATCTAGGAAGTTTAAAAAAATTTAGTTTTCCAAACTAAGATCAAGCTCTTTTGCTCTAAATAATTAGTTCACTTACTATCTTACTATAATTACTCTATTTAATACATAATTATTCCATTTAAAATTATAATTTTTCTTTGAAAAAAATCTGTTATTCTCAAGTTAAATTAATACTTTAATATTTTATATTCTTATTACTATTATAGCTGGTTATCTCAGAATATATAAAGTAATGACATATTTGTGGGTTTATCCAATGTTCAACAGCTTAGATCAGAAAAATTACATCCTATGATAATTTTTATTTTGTTTCTCTTAACTTAAAAATAAGTCATTATCAAAAAGCTGATACTGTTTATTTTCTATATTGTTCCCTTTTATTCTTTAAAAATTATATCAATATTGCTAATAGTATGTTAAATAGGAGCAATAATAGGTAATGCTTCAGTCCTCTTCCTATAATAAAAAGAAAAAAAGTTTCTGTTAAGTCTAGGATAGTACGTGGTTTAAATACCTATGATTTATATGAATATAGACACTAAATCTTTTGGAAATTTGATTGGAAATATAAAGTACTATTATTATAGTTCTGAGATTTAATGTGTCTTATCAATATTTTCCCTGTCAATGATAAGTTATGCTTATTCATGCACTTGTTATATCATTCTTACCCTCCGGGGATGAATCACATTTGATTATTAAAGAGGCAATGTGGAAAGGATCAGTGGGTCAGGTGTCTCAGCGCTACCATTATACTACTAGCTGTGTAATCCTGGAAAAGTTACCTAATTTCTCAGGATCTTCTCATCTGTAGATTGAGGGAATAATAGAGAGGATGAAGATTCTTCCCCACTCTTAAGTAATTTAAAAATTGGTAGCACTATTTATGACAGTGTTTCTAAGAAAATATAATGAATTCCTTTTTTCTTCACCTTTATACTCAGGTATTGGAAGCAAGGACTCCAAGAAAATCTTAAGAGTATGGGTCTTAGAGTCTGCAAGGGGGAATGAGAGTGCGTTAGTGGAGGAAAAACACTGAGGAATGAGGAAAGGCGGAGAAAATTAGGATAGGTACTGGGCTGGGATAAGGAAAAGAGCTTCGGGAAGTAGGTTTATTTTTCTTTCTTATTCATATTTCTTCATTTCTTTCCCAAAACTCTGTCCATCTTTTCTTCTTTCTTTTCACCATGATAGCATGTCTTCTGTCCTCTCCTCCTTTTTCTATTCAGCAGTGGAACCATCCTATGGACTGGGCCTGGGGAGAAATCCAACTTAGAAATAAAACTTGGTTGGGCAGGGATTTCTGTAGAGGCAGAATAAGGGTTTAGCTTTTCTGTGGGAAAAGGGAGAGAGCAAGATTGGAGATTTCCCAGTGGCAGGAAGGAAAGAGTAATTTTTGTATATTCAGGTTTGAAATTGGGTGAAGGAATAAGATTCTTTTCCTTTTTAAGTGATGGCCTTTGGTTTTCTGTATTGTTTAATAATGTATGTGTGGGGTTATTGTTAAGTCAAATATTTGCATAAACATATTGCATGTATAAATGCACATAGCATTCATTTTAGAGGTATTATTTAATCGTTAAAGAATTTTTGAACACTGATTTTTGTGATATCTTGAGTTTGGTAGAGAAAATACATAACTCATATGTACTTTAGTTTTACTAAACTTAAAACTTTGCATTTCCTATCATTGGAATCATGTATCTCACTCAGCATTAGAATGGAAGATATGGAAAGCCCAGATGAAACATCTCTGCTGCCTACTCTTAGAGCTATTACTTGCTTTGAAACAGTCTGTCACTATTTCTGCAAAAAGATGTCCCTCAAACTTCCAGATTCTATTAGGAACAAAAAGCACATACTATTGATCCTGAGTATGAGCAAAGATTCTGCACTTCAGATTCAAGAAGTTGTGTGCTCTTGTTATTATGAAGTGCGGGAGGCTTAGTCTTTCCTTCATTGGGAGTGGGTGAGGTTTTCCACCGAGGTAGTTAATAAAGTTACCTACATTTCTCTGTATATACTACAGATTTTGCAGATGTTGGTGTCCTTGAAGAACCACATGAGTTTGTATCATATTTGTGTCATTACCTTTCACTTAACATACTTCCATGAGTGATACATTTCTTTAGGGGTATCAATATAAATGTGCAATTGTTGTTAGCACAGTCTTTTATCAGTCTTATGTGTTTTCACATGTATTTTTGTCCCTAATTTGTCTACTCTCACCAAATATTATACTCATTCTGTCCCTAATTTCTTCTGAACACATATCTTTTAAGAAATCTTTCCTTTAGAGCTCTACACAGTGGCATCCTTCTTTTATTTACCACATCCTACAATACTACATTTTTCAAATTTCAAATATGAGGGTCTTCATTTTTCTCTCTTTCTACATTCATTCTTCAGTACCACTGCCAAGTTAAATTTCTATCTTTTTATTTGTCTCAACCACCTTTTTTCCATCATTCACTTCCTTTTTTCTGGACTCTCCATCTGAAGAACGGCTCATATATGGCAATAAAAAAGGTACAGACCAGACAGAGTAACATTGTTTTGAAATATGACTTCATAAGTTGTCCTCATGTCCATGTAAGTCAGCACATTCATTGAGTACTATTTATGCAGAGTCCTCTTGGGCCTTGTGAAAATTTAGTTTAAGTTTTATCTAAGTTAGAATTTGATGTTTTTAGAAGTCATATTCCAAGATATCTGTCTTTCTGTGCATGGAAATATTTTCCCCTCTTTTTCATTCCTCTTGTTTTTAAATTTCATTCTTTTGCTTATTTGTAATGTTTTGTACTTTTCCCTGCATGATTAGGGGTGTTTGATTGTCTGTCTATTCCCCAAAGTAATTTTACTGTGGACATTTACTTTAATATTATGCATGATGTGTTTGTAGACTGATTTAAAATCCTGATTTGTACAATGCGTTTATATTCCAATGAATTTTTAAATTTGAAATCCGTAGTTTACACAGCATTCAGTTTTACAGGTATATAAATTAAGACTGAAAATTCAATATACTTCATTACAGTCATCTTCCCCCATCCCCATACCCCTTTCCTGGCTATTTAAAAAATTTTGTCAATTTTAAAACAAAATGTATATATTAACTTATTTTAGGAGAATCAGACTTACTTTATATCCTTGGATAAAATACTTAGTAAACTTGATTTTTTTCTCTATAAAATGAGGAGATTGAACTTTGCAATATCTTTAATGTCTTTTCAAATTCTAATATTCTACAATTCTGAGACTTTTAGTTTTTGTTTTGTTTTGTTTCATCTTAAAAATACCTGTGTGGTGCCATGGTACCAACACCATTTTGGACTTGTAAAAGCTGTAGCTTTAGTACTCATAATATTGCCCTTCATAGCACCATAAAGATGGTCATGGAGCCTATTTTCTCTAAAATGTGTCTTTTGTTTTCATCTTTGAAATTGGATTTCTTTTTCTGTTTCCTTGCAGTAAGGTCCAGTCATCATCTTAGTTTTTAATTATGTATGTTTGTGGGATGCTTGAATTTTAAATGAGATGCTCTAGCCCAGAAGACTATGATTGTTCAGACCTTTGTATACCTAAGGCCCCTTTTGGTCCAGTGTCTTTAACCTTTCCTTAACTTTCTTCTCAACCATGGTGCTTCCCTATGTGTGTTTTCATCATGCTGAAGCACAGTTCTAAGAAACCACACTCTTGGGTCCAGAGTGATTCTAGGTGCTGTATATGAGATGACAGCACTGAGATTGTTGTTCTTTTTAGTGTTTCATCAGCTAAATATTCAGTTATTTTGGTATGTTCTCTTCTGTATCAGTGATAGCACAGCTAACCCTTTAGAAATGAAGCATTAGAGAGCATATTAGATCTTGCTCCTCAGCAATTGTCCTCATTTTTGGCTCAAATAAAGTAATAAAAATTCTCAAAAGGAAGGAGAGAGAGAAAACGAAAAAAATGAAAGAAAGAAATGAAGCATTAGTGATCCTTTAGATATTTTTTAGGGAGTCTTTTCTCATTGCTCATTCTCCTTGTGCCATACTCACCTAGGGAGGCAAGAACTTGTATATATTTGTATGACCTTAGAAGATACCTAGTTTATGAGGTTGAGATGCGCATTGTTGTTGAAATGCCTTGTATGGCCCTTAGTTCTGGGTCACCTGCATAGTAGTGGCTTCATACCATTATTTTTAGAGAGCAAGGAAGCTTATTTTGTCATAGCATAATGAGATATTTCCCCAGCCTGCATGTCAAAGGCTTTTATAATAAACAGAAAATTATAGGCTACTACCAGTTTTTGTCTGTTAGTCTGCATGCCATTGGCTCTCATGAGAATTAAACAAAGACTGTAGGGTTGTTATCTTTTTTTTGTCATTTGTTTTGTGATACAGGTTGGGTTGTAGTTTCTTTCCCATTGCCGTTTTATTAATTATTCAGTAGTGTGAGAATCATAAAGTTTATGGGTTACTTTTCATTTTCATCTGTATCAGATCCCAGTATTAGATCAATGCCGAGCTAAACATTAAAGGAGTAAGAGGCTTTTTGGCATGAGTTCATCTAAGTCTCCTCCATGTGAGCTGGTGGCAGGGGCCTGGTGTTGGTTCAGATGAGTGTGGAACAGGCTAATACAGCGGTTCTCAACCTGTGGGTCGCGACCCATTTGGCGGTCGAACGACCCTTTCACAGGGTTCGCCTAAGACCATCTGCATATCAGATATTTACATTACGATTCATAACAGTAGCAACATTACAGTTATGAAGTAGCAACGAAAATAATTTTACGGTTGGGTCACAACATGAGGAACTGTATTTAAAGGGCCAGAAGGTTGAGAACCACTGGGCTAATAGGATGGTGTAAGTCAATGCCCTAAACCTGAGTCTTTATTTATTCCATTGAAAGTAGGTTCAGCTGCCGCTCGGAAAGAAATCATAAGAAACAAAATTCGAGCAATTGGCAAGATGGCAAGAGTCTTCTCTGTTCTCAGGTAATGATACATTTTTCTAATTATTTGTTTTAGAGAAATTATTTGTATTGTACTTTGTTAACAAGCAGTGTCCTGTTTGACATCTAAAAGCAGTATAGTAGTATTCTCCCTGTAAAGAAGTTCTACATTTACACATTGAAGAGAGGAACAGGTCCCTTTGAAACTAGGGTTTTTGACCCTTGTGATTATTATTATTCACCTTTGGTATCTCTTGTCCTTTGTGATAAAAGAATCTATACACTGAAAATTAAAGCAAGCTAAGAAGGAAAGGGCCACTTTTTAGAGTATTTTTTATGAACTTGCTCATCTGTATAAGAAGTCCCTTTTGTTGAAGCCACAAATTGTCTTCCTGGGGCTCATCTAGGAAGGGTACACATGAATGGGTCAGTCCCGTTGATGATAAACCTTACCATATATTTATTTAATAAAGGTTTTCAGAAAAAAAACAATATATGCCTCAGTAGTAAGGTACAACCTCATATCTGAAGCATTTAGAATAGGGGAAAATGTATATCTTGCAATTGAGGAAAATATGGTAATAGTAATGCACATCATAAATTACATACATGGGCTATATCTGGGCCTATCTTCTCTTTTAAACTAAGAACTTATTGGATGTCTCTGATGTTTGTTATATCTCTGCTATAGGGAGGAGAGTGAAAGTGTGCTGACACTCAAGGGTCTGACTCCCACAGGAATGTTGCCTAGTGGAGTGTTGGCTGGAGGACGGCAGACCCTGCAAAGTGGTAATGATGTTATGCAACTTGCTGTGCCTCAGATGGACTGGGGCACACCTCACTCTTTTGCTAACAATACACATAATGCATGCAGGGAATTCCTTCTGCTTTTTAGTTCCTGTCTCAGCAGCTGACATAGGTGGAATACTCTATGATAGGTAGTATCTGATTAATAACCTGAGCAGGGCAGAAAATTGACAGAATATTCATTTCAATTGAAAATAATAGTCTCTCAGCTTTTCATGAAATGATATGGGAGCAGATCATATCATAATGTCTGAAATATTTATTTACTTTATTTATCGATCTAATGCACCCTTTTCTTTTAAAAGCCCCAGTTTCAGAATGTGAATCCAGGATATGCTATATCGTATTACTAAAATGGAAATGTAATTTCAACTTTCTTATTTTTTTAATTTATGTAATTGTATTCGACTATGCTTTTATTATCAGATACTTAATTTTAGAAGTAATAATATGCTTGGGCCCCAGAACATTACTTATGCACTTACTTGCTAAAAGATTTGTGCAAGGTTTTGTACCCTGGTAAATGATGCCAAAGTTTGTTTTCTGTGGTGTTTGTCAAATGTTCTATGTATAATCGACTGTCTGTAACATGCTGTTTTCTTCCTCTGCAGATGTAGCTGCTTTCCTAAATCTGTCTGTCTTTCTTTAGGTTAGCTGTATGTCTGTAAAAGTATGTTAAATTAAATTACTCTATCAGACACTTGTCTGCCTTTTGATGTAGAAGCAACTTTGTAGCACCTTGTTTTGAAGTTTGCTGCATTCTAGTTGCTGCACTTTGTGCATTCTGAACATGAATGTAACATTAGATATTAAGTCATTGTTATAAGGGGTTAAATTTAAATCCTGTAAGTCAAAATCGAAAGGGTGTTATTAAGTGTGCCTTTATTTTGCATGAAAATAAAAAGAATTATACGTAAAGCATTCCTGTAATCTGGCTCATTGAATATTTTATATTTTTAAAATTTTTTTTTGTAGTAAATATTTGTGTAAAACACTGGGTTAACTTTTTGAAAGCCCATTACAGATTAAATAGAAGAGAGTGTTGTGAATGTTATAGACTATGCACAGTAACTCAAAGTCTAGATTTCTTTCCCTTGTGGTTGGAAAGCAAAAATGTGATATGAAAGCTTAATTGATGTTTTATTGTAGCCACTTTTGACAGCCCTCCAAGGGTCACTGCTCTATTAAAACAGGCAGCAACAGATCCAATGTTTTCCTTAGTCATGATTAACAATTTCTTTTTGGTGTTATAATTAGGAAATGTTTAAAGCAAAAACAAAAAGGAAATTTTAATTTAAAGTTTAAGATAAATTTAAATTAGATTGGTTTTTCACAATTTCATTTCACTCAATCTCATAACAAATGCTTAAATAAATAAAAATAATATTTCCTGTAGACAAATAATTTCTACTTGTAGCCTATTTATGTTGTATTTTATATGTTATTGTGTTGTCTGCTACCACCACTGGCATATGTGAGAAATACAGCTATGTTTTGAAATTGTAGTTTCAAATTTTCATTCTGGATGAGGTCTTCTTTTTTGATTTATTTACAAATCTGCTTTTATTTTTTTATATCCCTTGCCCTCCATTTTTTTATTAATATTGTAAACATTAGACAAATGAACTAAAAAGAATTTGATTGAAACAAATTAAAATCTTAAACATTCAATAAAACTTGTAACAGTGTTAATAGATAAAGGATGAATTTTAATAAGCTTGAAAAATGTTATACCCTTCCCCTTCTTCGTTCAGAAAAGAAAAAGAAACTTGAAAGGGTTTCATACATAAATAAATCATCCTTGGATATATTATTACTTTTACGTTGTTTCCACAACAAACCTTTCTTTCAGATTTCACAATTAGCACCTGCTAATTAGTGCTTTGTTGGCAGTTGGCACTTCTATTTTTTTAAATTTGCAGCCTGAAGCTCAGTTTTCCACTTTGAAATCACCCCCAACTTCAGGGAAGGTTTGTAAGACAATTCTACTGAAGGACCTGTCTATTTCTAGCATAGAGTGAGTTACTGGTTGGCGCTGAGCTAACGGGGTCCAATTTGGAAAACTAGATAGCTCCCTAGTTCTGCCAGTGATGGCTCTTGATAGAGTGGTTTGACCATTTGGTTGAAGTGATTTCCCTAGCATAAGATTAACTTATTTTGAAACAAATCATGAAACTCATACAAAAGCTTCAATTTTGTGTTTGTTTACAAGCTTATCTAACATTTTAAATTTTAGTAGACACGTTTCCTGATGTGAATAACTGAGAATTAACTATTGCAAAAAGAAAGTTTTTAAATTCTAAGAACTGAGTTCTGTTGTCAGAAAACAAAAATTATGTTCTCAATAACTTTAATGTTAATTTGTGATATTTCTCAAGTGTTACTACAAATTGCACAACTCTATTGCAGTCGTATTTAATATTCATATTTTTTGTGCATTTTCTTCATGGAAATTTGATGGAGATCTAGCCCTTTATTGCTAACTTCATCAAGACCTATATGGGAAAATATATGGCCATCTCTGTTTTTAGTAATGTCTAATTCCTCTTGATCATTTACCTTGTGTAATATTGTGGAACACAATTTGAGACAGCACTATACTCAAACTTTTTAAGGCCGTGTCAAGATGTTCTGTAAAACTGAAAACCAAGAAAGGAAAAATAGTGCCTTTCAGATAGAATTTTGCAATTATCAGATCTATTTCTTTTCACTTTAATGTTTGCTTCAAATTAACTTTTAATTCTAAGTTTGACATTCAAGTTTGACATGGTATGCAGTTTTGAGTATGATAAGCTATTTTGTATTCTGCAAAGAATTTAGAAGCATTTAGAGGCCTCAGGAAGGACAGAGATTATCATTTGACCTAGAAAACATTTTTATATATCAAATTAAAAGCCCATAGAACAATTTCAAAAGTATAATGTCACATTTCATCATTTTTGAAGTTTATTAGCAGACTTAAACTATTGACACACTAAAAAAAAAAAGTACACATGACCTCCCTAAAACTTAAAAAAAAAACTATTGACATGCTCAAATAAATACTAATTCTTATAGTGACATGTTTTTATTTTTAATTGCCATATATAATACAAGTTATAAAGTATTTCATGTAAAATTACTTCTGTTACTACAAACTCTAAAAATATTCTGATTGGCATTTTCCCCCCATTCAATTTCTAAATTATAAAGAAAAATAGTCCATATTTTGAAGAATAGGTGTTCCAAGGCTGGTCAAGAAAAGATAGGTCATTTATCCCAGTTTTCTGTCTGGGAAAATTCCAAGAGTATTGTCCAAATGTACAGGGCTAGATTTTGTAAATGGTGATTTGTACAGTGGTATACAATAAGTATGTCTGCTTTGATTTATATTTAATGGTTAAGGAGAATTCTTCCCTTTCTTATTCAGTGTTCATCCTACTTCTTTTGGGTCCCCATTTCATTTTAGTATCTGGTTGAGATCAACAACCTTTTGTAATTTAGTCTACTTTAATTCCTTAGACTCACCAATGTCCTTTCACATTAAAAATTGTTTTGGATAAAATTTATTTCTAAATGATATGTACTGCTAAAAGGTTGTTTCAAGAATAATTCTTCTAAGTGTCCTGTTCTAGAAGAAACAAAATAGAAGGGATATGGCATTATTGTAAATATTCTGAGTGTGTTTATTTGGGTAATGTGGATGATTGGCAATATTGTCAGGCAGTATTGTCCTCATTCTCAATGTGAGTGTTTTATACAATTTGAACCCAGAGTGAGCTAAAGGAATCTTTGACTATAAAATGTATAACTAAATATGTTGAAATTCTCTAAATGAGTTAGAGACAAGCTTTACCAAGAATGCATCTCTTATTTATATGACCTATATATATGTTCATATCATGAAATAATTAGGATTTATTGCCCATAAGACTCTTGATTCCTCTCTAGTTGGTAGCTGGGTTTGAAAAGATGTTAATAGCCATTTGTCTGTCTTTACTTGAGAATGTAAGTTATTAGTACCTGTGGCAGATTTGAGTTCATGATAAACTGAACATAAGTGGATTTTATTAAGGCTATAGATATTAATATCTTTAGATATTTGGAACACCAATGTTAGAATAGAAAGGAAGTTCCTCGTAGACAAGAGGGGGGTCCTTTTAGGTTACCCACAAACAACTGAGCTACAGAACTGTTCTACTTAATGTAATTCACCAAGTTTACTGCCCTTAAATTTCATTGTAGCCATACCAACTTTTGCAGCTTAAGCTTTGCCCTATGAATCAGAAGCAACAGGAAGAACATTGCTAACTTTTCCTAGTTTATATCTTAGGGAACCAACTGGTGATGAGTATTACTTTAGAAAGTAAAGAATCTCTTGTTTGTTCTCCTGCTACAATTCTACCATCATAATTTCACCCTAGAGAATTTCCTTGCGATTGTGAAGGGTATGATATAATAAACTTGGAAAATTCTAAGGCCATCAGAATACTGAACTCAAGATGGGTAATTAATACTGGAGTGCATTTGCATGGGTGCTGAGGTGTCTGTGTATACAGAAGGTCTGTGTGTTCTGTGCTCTGAGCAATGTTGTCATAGTGCTGTGTGTAAACTGTGCTGTATCAGGAAGGGGGATTGGATGGGGCTCTCTAATATGGGTACTATTATGTTAAATAGTAAATGATGATGTAGTATGGGGTACTGTGATATTTTAAGTGATCATTGCCTTTTCTGCTGTACAATATGACCCTTCTCATCTCTCTCATTCATTTTGCATGCCTCTGCTCACTTCTGTACAGCCACAGTTGAGGCTATTGAGGCTGAAAAAGGTACGATCAGAGTCCTTGCGCTGGGCAGGGAACTGTGGTGTGTGGGTGGGCATCAGAGAATGTCCTGTGGGTGTGTCTTACTCCTACCTTGCACAACCCAAGATGAATCAGACTCACTGACTCATCCAGTTTGTCACATTTCTCTCTCTTTCTTTCTCTCTCTCTCTCTCTCTCTCTCTCTCTCTCTTTAATCACAAGGACTGATTTCCATAATGACAATCTGGGTTTACCCCTTTTATAGTATATTATCCAACTAGCATTTAATGTTTCTGAATTCTTTAGAGTACATCATGTTATGCTATAATATTATAGCATTTAAAGTTGCATATAAAAATCTATTCCATATTTTGCATGATTCTGTGCTACTCAGATTTTTCCCCTAAGTTAAACCCACTCTAGACATAAGTGCAGAAGCTGTCACTATGATTTTGTTGTTGTTGCAGTTTGGGCTAGTGTTTGCTAATAATAATAATATATTCACGTATTGCCTTAAAATTACACATTGGCAAATGCTTTGCTGACTCTGAATCCCAGGATTTACACATATTAAAGCAACCAGATTACAATCAGTAGTATGGAAATCTTTTCTATGCACATTTTAATGTAGGATACATCATTCCAGATGAAGTAAATGAGAAACTATAACAATTGGAGGAGAATTACCATTTATTTTTATGAACATGCAGTGGATGGCCAGTGAATTAAAGATGACATCTTCTAAAATATGAAACTATAAATATTTTTTTGCTATCAACCAAACACAGATCTAACTCCTGGAGGCATTTCCCACCTTTTTCTTTTCATATTGGTGGTGATGGAGTGATGATACCTTGGCCTTTAAGATAGTTCTGATCTGCTAAGTTTTAACTTTACTTTTCTCCTCCCAAGCTTTTGACACAGATTTGTATGTTGAGGATTAACCTTGTTTAGCCTCCTCACTTGTCTGTTATGGATGCTGCCTTACTGTGATGGTCTTGGTGATGTTGGGGTCTGAGGTAGGGGATAATTGGTGTAGTAGAAGTCAGACTGAGACCCTGAGACCATTGCCTAGAGGTTGATTTTGTAGACGGGAGGGTTATTTTTGTGTGTGTTTTTTTAAAGGCTCTGCTAACACTTGTCATCTATGATGCTGTCATGTCTATATTTAGGTTTAAACATTTCACATTTTAAGGGGAAGTCTGGAATGGGGATAGGATTAAATAAGATTTAAATGTTACTACATACAGCTAATGTCTTCGTAAAACTTATTGATTATGTTTTTGAAATCTCAAATGTTTTTCATTTACTGACTTATCAAATTTGCATTTTGTTAAGCAATACGAGGATTCTCTCCACCACATAGAATCTGCAGTTTTGAAGAGGCAAAGGGTTTGGATAGGATCAATGAGAGAATGCCACCCCGGAAAGATGCAGTACAACCAGATGGTTTCAATTCTCTGAACACCGCACATGCCACTGAGAACCACGGGACTGGCAACCATAGTGCCCAGTGACCCACGGCTTCCCAGGGACTCACATCTCGGGCCCCAAATGGACAGATTACCCGAGAAGCTGGAGGGGTCGGCCAAGCTGACTGTAAATGTCACAATCCCTCTGGAGAAACCATTGTGCTTTTGAGACCTCAGCCCCCTTCCTGGATGAAGGCTTGAGGGCCCTGGGACATATTGTGCTATCTGATAAGATTGGGTCATCGCTGCCAAGGTAGAGGGCAGTGAGCAAGGGGCTTGGGGCAATTTCCGTTGGAGGGCCACTGCACCTCCATTTATGCTTGTGGTTCACACATTTAAGTTTACAAATGAGATTTCTTTTTCCCTTCAGTAGAATTAGATTTTCTTTTTCAAACATGACTTCAAATGCAATCCTAAGAGATAACGTGGACATTTTCCCCCATGGAATGTCTTTAAAGGGTGAACTAGCATGGTCTTAAAATACATTTCTGAGGTTACTAAGCTGTATTTTGAATTATGGGCTGAGAAATGCTGAGAAACCCAGTTGGTGTTTATACAAAATGCTGACCTCAGGTCTATAGTTCTTAAATGTGGCTAATTCTGTAATATAGTCTTGGTATTTTTTAATTATGAATGCACAACCTATTTCTAGACAAGACTCTCTTACTTGAACACAAATCCAAAAACTAATTCAGAATCTTTTTGTCCAGATCTTCTGAGATTTACATCCCAGAGATTGAAAAAGAAAACCTCTAAATTTCAAAATTAATACAGAATTACAGAATTACTCATTTAAGATACATTAGAAGAAATTTGTACATTGTCAAAGTAAATTTTAATTCAAATCATGTCTGTAAAACTTGACGTATTTTGTGTATGCATGTTTTCATTTTGCAAATATTTAATATATAGACCTATGATGTACAGGTACAACATGTATAAGTTACCTAGATGTTATGAGAAATTTTAGTTTATTGTGAGTACTCAAGTTGCTTAAATAGCCACCAGGATGATTTGCTGCTGGCTTTTTATCATTTTTTATGTTTTGATGCAAAGGAAATTTTAAAATGATCTGGAAATGTTTTTGATTAAGCAATGCAGCATAGAAGCAACAATGGTTCTATTCAATCATTCAGATGTTAGTGGAGGCATAAAAGTCAAGACTGCATGTTGAACATTTTCTTTTGATAGCTACAGAACTGCTTGGTTAAATTAAATGGAACCATGTGCTCATTTTTCACAATTATTGAACTGTATTGATTGCCACTGTATTTTGGTATTTCCCTTTACTTTGGTGGCCTGCTTCCCTCATGCCCTGGAATACAACTCAGAGCTCCAGGCAGCGGAACCATCTATTGTTTTGTTTGCCAGAAAGTGTATCCTGTATGGTCTCCTGTCTGAGTTGGAAATATTATGCATGTGCAGGACTATCTGAGTATTTTATAAATAGTAGCACACAATAAATTCCATGCATGGGCCGCTGCTCCTATCTCTGTGTTGGGTTTTATTTGGATGTAGTCTGATTTGACCTTCTCATGCATATCAGAAAATCCTGTTAATAGAACTGGGATGTATCTTTCAGAGAAGATTATCTCATGAACAGTTCCTGGAAATTTAATGAATTAAATTCTTGTCTTCATAAATTTTGCTTTTTAAGAAATTTTTGTTACTTGCAATACTTGTTTTGCATGAGCAATAGTAACTGAGCATGAGAGGACTGGGTGCCTATTATATATAGATAGGCCTTCTGAATCTAATATTTAAAATCACTATTTCACTTAACTTTTAATTGAAAGAAAATCTTATTGTCTAGAATTTTGTTACAATATGGTTGGAAATTTACTGGGTGTTTTAACAGTAAGAAAAAAAGATATTAGTGATATTGCATTTTCCTGCCATCATATTCCTTTTTTTTTTTTTTGCCATATAAAAATTGGTATAGAATTTTGAAAATTGAGGGAAATTAGAATATTTTTTGACATTTTATACTAATCTGATTATGTAACAGCTTTAATTACAGTTTTCAACAATGATTATAATACACATTCTAAAGCATTAATTTAAGTAAAAATGTATATATTTGCCTACTTGCAGGTAGCAAACAGAGCTCAAATTGTTGACTATTATAACTTCTTTTTCTTTACTGACCAGTGGGGTGACATTGATTAATAAAGTTATATAGGGCTCAGGTGTACAATTCTATAATACATAGTCTGTATATTGTATTGTGTGTTCATCACCCAAGTCAAGTCTCCTTCCATTAACATTTATCCCCCTTATACCATTTTCTACCTCTTCAACCCCCTTTTTTCTCCGGTAATCACCATATTGTTGTCTGTGTCTATGAGGGTGTTTTGTTTTGTTTTGTTTTTGTTTTTGCTTCATCCCTTCACCTTTTCACCCAGCCCTGCAACTCCCCTCCCCTCTGACAGATGTCAGTCTGTTTTCTATCTATAACTGTGTTTCTATTTTCTTAGTTTATTTTGTTCATTAGATTCCACATATAAGTGAAATCATATGGTACTTGTCTTTGACTGGCTTATTTCACATAGTATATGCTCTCTAGGTCCATCCATACTGTCACAAAAGGTAAGATTTCCTCTTTTTTATGGCCAAGTAGTATTCCACTGTGTAAATGCTTTTTTTATCCACTCATCTACTGATAGACACCTAGGCATTTCCAGGTTTTGGTTGTAAATAATATTGCAGTGAACATAAGGGTTCATATATTCTTTTGAATTAATGTTTTGGGTTTCTTCGAATATATTCCCAGAAGTAGAATGCTGGATCATAAGGCAGTTCCATTTTTAATTTTTGGAGGTCATGCCGTACTGTTTTCCACTATGGCAGCACCAATCTGCAGTCCCACTGATGGTGCATGAGGGTTCTCTTTTTTCCATGTTCTGCCAACACTTGTTTGTTGATTTATTGATGGTAGCCATTCTGATAGGTAGAAGTTGATTATTTCATTGTGCTTTAAATTTGCATTTCTCTGATGATTAGTGATGTTGAACATCTTTTCATATGTCTGTTGGCTCTCTATATGCCCTCTGGTGAAGTGTCTACCTGGGTCTTTTGCTCGTTTTTTAATTAGATGGGGTTTTTGTGTGTGTGTGTTGAGTTGTATAAGTTCTTAATAAGTTTTGGACACTAGCTCCTTATCAGATGCATCATTGGCAAATGTATTCTCCCATTCGGTGGGTTGTCTTTTCATTTTGTTGATGGTTTCCTTTGCTGTGCAAAAATATTTTAGTTTGATGTGGTCCCATTTGTTTATTTTTTTCTTTTGTTTCCCTTGCTTGAGACAATATATCAGAAAAAATATTGCTAAGAGAAAGATTTTACTGCCTATGTTTTCTCCTAAGATTTTTATGGTTTTGAGTCTATCATTTAAGTCTCTAATTTATTTTTAGTTTATTCTTGTATATGGTATAAGAAGGATCTGATTTCATTGTTTTCCCACATATCTGTTCAATTTTCCCAACACCATTTATTAAATAGACTATTTTTACCCCATTGTGTGTTCCCTTTTTTTTTTTTTCTTAATCCTCACCCAAGAAGTGAGGATATTTTTTCCATTGATTTTTAGAGAGAGTGGAAGAGAGGAGGATGGGAGAGGAGAGAGAGAAACATCGATGTGACAGAGACACATCAATTGGTTGTCTCCCATACTCAGCCCGACCAGAATCGAACCTGCAACCCCAGTACGTGCCCTTGACCGGAATCAAGCCCCAGACACTCTGGTGCGCAGGCCAACACTCTAACCACTGAGCAGTGCCGGCCAGGGCCCCCATTGTGTGCTGTTGCCTCCTTCATGAAATATTAATTCACTATAAAGGCGTGGGTTTATTTTTGGTCTCTGTATTCTATGTCATTGATCTATATATCCATTTTTATGCCAGTACCCTGCTGTTTGATTACTACGGCCTTGTAGTATAATTTGATATCAGGTAGCATGATACCTACAACTTTGTTCTTTCTCAAGATTGCTCTGGCTATTCAGAGTCTTTAGTGGTTCCATATAAATTTTTAGGATATTTGTTCTAGTTCCGTGAAATACGTCAGTGGTATTTTGATAGGAATTGCGTTGAATCTATAGATTGCTTTTGGTATTATGGACATTTTAATGATGTTAATTCTTCCTCTCTATGAACACGGTATATGCTTCTATTTATTTGTATCTTCTTCAGTTTCTTTCTTCAGTATCTTACAATTTTCCAAATACAGGTCTTTTATATCCTTGGTTAAATTTACTCCTAGGTATCTTATTCTTTTTGAAGCAATTGTGAATGGGATTGTTTTCTTAGTTTTCCTTTCCGAAAGTTTATTATTGGTGTATAAAAATGCAACTACCCTGGCCCAGTGTGGCTCTGTTGGTTGGATGTTGACCCATGCTGGTTCGATTACCGCTCAGGGCATATGCCCTGGTTGCAGGCTCGATCCCCAGTAGTGGGTGTGCAGGAGGCCGCTGATTGAAGTTTCATTCTCACATTGATGTTTCTCTCTGTGTGTCCCTCTCCCTCTATCTCTCAAAATCAATTTAAAATTTTTTAAAATAAATAAATAAAAATTTAAAATGCAACTGATTTCTGGATATTTATTTTATATACTGCTACTTTACTGAATTCATTAATCATTTCTAGTAGGGTTTTTTTGGGGGGAGGGGTTGGTGGATTCTTCAAGGTTCTCTATATACAGTATCATGTCTTCTGCAAATAATGACAGTTATACTTATTTTTTTTCCAATTTGGAGGTCTTTTATTACTTTTTCTTGTCTGATTGCTATGGCTAGGACTTCCAGTACTATGTTGAATAAGAGCGGTGAAAGTGGACATTCCTGTCTTGTTCTTGATATTAACGGAAATGCTTGTAGTTTTTGTCCATTGAGTATGATGTTGGCTATGAGTTTGTTGAATTATGTTCCCTCTATTCCTACTTTACTGAGATTTTTTATCATAAATGAGTGGTGGATTTTATAAAAAGCTTTTCTGCATCAATTGATATGATCATGTGGTTTCATCCTTCATTTTGTTTATGTGGTGTATCATGTTTATTGATTTGCAGATATTGTACCAAAGCTTGTATCCCCAGAAAAAATCTGACTTAATCATGGTGTATGAATTTATTAATGTATTGCTGGATCTGGTTTGTTAATATTTTCTTGAGGATTTTTGCATCTGTGTTCATCATGGATACTGGCCTATAATTTTCTTTCTTTGTCGTGTTTTTATCTGGTTTTAGAATTAGGATAATGCTGGCCTGGTAAAATGAGTTTGGGAGTCTTCTCTCCTTTGAATTTTTTGGAATAGTTTGAGAAGGATAGGTGGTTGGTTCTTTTTACATTTTTTTAAAATATATTTTATTGATTTTTTACAGAGAGGAAGGGAGAGGGATAGAGATTTAGAAACATCGATGAGAGAGAAACATCGATCAGTTGCCTGCACCCTACTCCCTACTGGGGATGTGCCAGGTACATGCGGACTGGAATCGAACCCTGGGCCCCTTCAGTCCACAGGCCGACGCTCTATCCGCTGAGCCAAACCAGTTAGGGCTCTTTTTTTATTTATTATTATTTTTTAAATTTTTGTTGGAATTCAGTTCCCTTGTAAAAACAAACCGAAAAGAAGGACAGGGCAAACTTTTTTAAAAAGGAAAAGGAAAAAAAAGCATTGCTTCTCCTCAGCTTTCTCCTTGGTGTCCTCGTCTTCAGACTCCTTGCTCTCCTCCACCAAAAGAGCTTCTAGCTCTTCAGCCACTTTCTCAGCATTATCCTTTTTGCCCAATCCTCCTCTCTTTTCTCTCTCTTTGATCTCTTTCTTGCATTCTTCAAACTTTGTCTTGAATTTCTGTGCATTTTCAGTACTGAGGAAGCAGATGGCCAGTAGCTCCTGCTTGGGGAGCTCGTCAGCAAAGTCAGCGTGGGTGTTCCAGACCCAGGTCATTGCCTGTGTTTGGCTTTAGCTCCATCATTGGCTTGATATAGTTGTTGGCACATATCTTCAAGGTCTCATCCCTCCTCATGAGGAGGCGAATGGTCCCTTTTCCCTTATGCTTCAGGACTTGACATCACCAGTGCCTCGTTCCTCCCATTCTGGGAAATTGTTCTCTGAAGTGAATCTAAACAGCTTTGCCCTCATTTTGAAAAGCTTCTCTTCATCTTCTAGTGTTTTAATTTCTTGCTCAGAAGAGAAACTATAGGCTTAAACTGAGGGTTGTGGTTGGACTCATCTGCATTCTCAATAGAGGTATCATGGTCCTCATGGATGTCCTTGGTGGCCATGGTGGCCGCCTGGGTGGCTCGGCACTGGCTCGGTGGCTCCTTCACTCCAAGTCTGGTGCTGGCACCAGTGCCTCCCATACCTTCACCTATTCCCTCCACCTAGTGACTGCTAGTTCTTCTTCTTCTTCTTCTCTTTTTTTTTTTGCTAGTTTTTTTTACATTGTATTGATTGATTTTTAGATAGCGAGAGAAAAGGTGGGAGAAAGAGAGAAACATCAGTTTGTTCTGCTTATTTATGCATTCATTGGTTGATTTTTTCTTTCTTTTTTAAAAAAATATATTTTTATTGATTTTAGAGAGGAAGGAAGAGGGAGAGAGAGCTAGAAACATCAATGATGAGAGAGAATCACTGATCGGCTGCCTCCTGCACCCCCCCCCCTCGGGATCGAGCCCGTAACCTGTGCATGTGCCCTTGACCGGAATCGAACCTGGACCCTTCAGTCTACAGGCCGACGCTCCATCCATCGAGCCAAACCGGCTAGGGCTTTTTTTGTTTGTTTGTTAATCCACACCCGAGGATATTTTTCCATTGATTTTTAGAGAGAGTGGAAGGGAGAGGGAGAGACAGAGAGAGAAACATCGACATGAGAGAGACACATCCATTGGTTGCTCCCCACATGCACTCTGACCAGGGCTGGGGATGGAGCCATGCGCCCTTGACAGGAACATTGCTTGCTTGATTCTTGTATGTGCCCTGACAAGGAATTGAACCCATAACCTTGGTGTATCAGGATGACACTCTAACCAACTGAGCTGCCCAGCCAGGGCAGTTTTTCTTTGAATGTTTGGTAAAATTCATCTATAAAACCATCCACTGAGGACTTCTTTTGTTGGGAGCTTTTTTATTACTACTTCGATTTCATTAGTTGTAATCAGATTCTCTGATTCTTCCTGATTCAGTTTTGGAAGATTGTATGTTCCTAAGAATTTGTCCATTTCTTCCAGATTGTCCAATTTGTTGGCATATAGTTGTTTGTAATATTTTCTTACAATCCTCTGTATTTCTTTATGTCTATTGTTACTTCTCTTTCATTTCTGGTTTTATTTGGGTCCTCTTTTTTTTTTTTTTTTTTTTTTTTGACGAGTCTGTTTAAAGGTTTGTAAATCCTGTTTATCTTTTAAAAGAACCAGCTCTTGGTTTCATTGAATTTTAGACTATGTTTTGTTTATGTTTTTTTTTAATTTTCTTCCTTCTCACTTTGGGCTTTGTTTGTTGTTCTTTTTCAAGTTCCTTTAAGTGTAAAGTTAGACTGTAATTGTTGTTTTAATATATTTTTATTGATTTCAGAGAGGAAGGGAGGAGAAAGAGATAGAAATATCAATGATGAGAGAGGATTATTGATTGGCTGCCTCCTGCACCCCCTCCCCCCGCCCTCCTGCCCACTGGGGATTGCGCTCACAACCCGGGCATGTGCCCTGACTGGGAATCGAACCCTGATCTCCTGGTTCATAGGTCGACGCTCAACCACTGAGCTACACCGGCCAGGCTAAAGTTAGATTGTTTATCTGAGATTTTTCTTGTTTCTTGAGATAGACCTGTAATACTATTGATAACTAGAACGGCAAGCTGAGGTTTTGTTCCCAGGGTCATGTCTCGTGACTCCAAAGAGTGAACTCCGCAGACCAGAAGATCAAAGCAAAAGCGTGGAAAATTTATTATAAGCAGATTCAGACTCCCAACCCAAATAATGGGTTGTCAGTGAAGCCTTGTAGTCTAGCAGTATATATTTACTACAAGCCTGCTCAATATCTACCCGTGTCACCACCTGCTCGATTCCCTCAATTGTTCTTGCCCAGCAATGGACCTGAACTTTCCCTGTTCCTATGCATCAGTTCACCTTATGGCTGCAAACCCTCCCTAGTTTCACATGCCTCCTGCTCTGAGTCCAAAAACATTCTATTATTTCTGCATCGTTGGTTCCTGTGATTAGGCTTTCTCAAACTGCCGTGTCTGCCCTGCCTGTGTTCCACATGCTTTTGTTTTCCACTGACCCCCTGCCTGTCTGTCAAGCTAACTCCTCTCACTATGACTTTCCCTCTTTTAAAAAAACATACATTTTTATTGATTTCAGAGAGGAAGGAAGAGCAAGAGAGAGAGATAGAAACATCAGTGATGAGAGAGACTCATTGATTGGCTGCCTCCTACACGCTTCCTACTGGGGGTGAAGCCTGCAACTTACGCACGTGCCCTGACGGAATCTAACCATGACCTCCTGGTTCATAGGTCAATGCTCAACCACTGAGCCACACGGGCCAGACATGACTTTCCCTCTTAAGACTGCTTTCCCGGTTCTCCATAAATTTTGAGTGGTTGTGTTCTCATCATTTGTTTCAAGGTATCTTTTGATTTCTTCCTTTATCTTATCATTAACCCATTTTTTGTTTAGTAACATGTTATTTAGCCTCCATGTCTTTGTTTGGTTTTTAGTTTTTTCTTGTGATTGATTTCTGCTTTCATAGTATTATGCTCAGAGAAGATGCTTGATATGATTTCAATCCTTTTAAATTTATTGAGACTTGTTTTGTGTCCTAAACATGTGGTCCATCCTAGAAAATGTTTCATGTGCACTTGAAAAGAATGTATATTCTGCTGCTTTGGGATGAAATGCTCTGAATATATCAATTAAATTCATTTGATCTAGTGCAGCGGTTCTCAACCTGTGGGTCGCAAACAATGAAAATACATCCTGCATATCAGATATTTACATTACGATTCATAACAGTAGCAAAATTACAGTTACGAAGTAGCAACGAAAATAATTTTATGGTTGGGAGTCATCACAACATGAGGAACTGTATTAAAGGGTCATGGCATTAGGAAGGTTGAGAACCACTGAATTCTAGTGTGGCATTTAAGGCCACTATTTCCTTATTGATTTTCTGTCCAGTAAGATATATTCATTGATGTCAATGGGGTGTTACTGGTAAAATCCTCTACTGTGATTGTAATACTGTCACTCTATCATTTTATGTCCATCAAGATTTGCTTTATACATTTAGGGGCACTATGTTGGGTGCATAAATGTTTACAAGGTTATATCCTCTTGTTAGATTGCTGCCTTTATTATTTTTTTTTAAATATATTTTATTGATTTTTTTATAGAGAGGAAGGGAGAGGGATAGAGAGTAAGAAACATCGATGAGAGAGAAACACCGATCAGCTGCCACCTGCACACCCTCTACTGGGGATGTGCCCGCAACCAAGGTACATGCCCTTGACCGGAATCGAACCCGGGACCCTTCAGTCCGCAGGCCGACACTCTATCCACTGAGCCAAACCGGTTAGTGCAGATTGCTGCCTTTATTACTACTAGTGTCCTTCTTTGTCTCTTACTATAGCCTCTGTTTTAAAGTCTATTTTGTCAGAAATAAATATTGCTACCCCTGCTTTTTTTCCTTTCCATTTGCATGAAATATCTTTTTACAACCCTTTACATGTACTCTGTGTATTTTCTGTTCTGAGGTGGGTCTCTTGTAGACAGCATATGTATGGGTCTTATTTTCTTATCCATTCAGCTACCCTATATCTTTTGATTGAAGCATTTCAGCCATTTACATTTAAAGTGATCATTAATAGGTACATATTTATTGCCATTTTATTCTTTTAACTATGTTCCATGTTTTTTTGTTTGTTTCTTCTCCTCCTTCCCCTCCTCTTACCCCTGCTACTCCTCTTTCTCCTCCTCTCCCCCTCCCTATTCCTTTGCCTCTTCTCCTCCTCTTGCCTATCCTTCCTCTTCCTCCTCCTTTTTCTCCCTCTTCCTCTTCTTCTTAAAGCAGGCTCTTTCACGTTTTTTATACTGTTTTGGTGGTAACAAACTCCTTTAGCTTTTTCTTGTCTGGAAAGCTCTTTATTTCTACTTCAATTTTAAATGTTAGCCTTGCTGGGCAAAGTAGTCTGGGTTGTAGGTCCTTGCTTTTCATCACTTTAAATATTTCATGCCAATCCCTTCTGGCCTGAAATATTTTGAGAAATCAACTGACAGTCTTATGGGAGCTCCCTTGTAGTTAACTAACTGCTGCTTTTAAAATTCTCTCTTTGTCATTAACCTTTTGCATTTTAATTATGATGTGTCTTGGTGTGGGCCTCTTTGGGTTCATTTGTTTGGAACTTTCTGTGCTTGCTGGATTTGTGTGACTTTTTCCTTCATCAGGTTAGGGAAATTTTTAGTCATTATTTCTTCAAATAGTTTCTCAATCCCTTGCAGTCTCTCTTCTCCTTCTGGTACCCTTATGATGTGGATGTTATGCTTTATGTTGTCACAAAGGTACCTTAAATGATTTTCTACCTTGTTTTCCAAAGTGCTGATTTGATCCTCTGCTTTATCCAACCTACTACTTATTTCTTCCAATGTATTCTTCACTTTTGACTGGTCCTTTTTTATGGTTTCTGTGTCCTTTTTCATACTATTGTGCATCCTCATAACCCTTACTTTGAACTCTATATCTGATAAATTGCTTGCTTCTGTTTTATTTAGCTCTCTTTCTGGAAATTTCTCGTTCTTTTATTTGGGGCCTGTTTCTTTGTCTCCCTGTTTTAGCTGTCTCTTTGTGTTTGTTTCTATGTATGAGGTAGATATGCTGTGACTCTCAGTCTTGCTGGGTGGCCTTATGTAGTATGTGTCCTGTGGGGTTCAGAGGTGCAGTCTCCTTGATCACCTGAGCTGGCTGCTTCAGGAATGTCCCTTGTGTGGGTTATGTGGGCCTTCCTTTTGTGATTGAGTCTTGATTGCTATTGGCCCATTCATGCATGGGATCAACCCTCAGGCTGGCTGACTGTGAGGCTCAACCCCAACCACAGCATGCAAGCTGCTGTGCAGGTGCTGCCCACATGAAGCAGAGTTTGCCTAGGAGGGTCTGGTGCCTGCCGAGATCTCCCTTTGGATATACTGCTTGTGAAGCTAATTGTATCCTGCTCTGATGTTGTCTGAAGCTGGCCACTGAGTGTGTTGGTTCTGGGCCTTTTGGGAGGGACTCTAGTGCAGGCCAATGTCAGATGTTGCCTGTGTCTGGCCCTGGGCAACCTATTAGAGCTGCAAGTGATTCAGTTTGTGGCTGCCTCTGCTGGGCCAGGGTGTGCACAGGAAGGACCAAGCTGCACACCAAGGCTGGCACTGGGCCCAGGGGCCGGTCAGCAAGTTTCCCAAGGCACCCCAGGATTTGCCTCCCCCTGCCTTTGCCTGCCAGCTGTCTGTCAGGCTCTGTCACTGAAAGAGCCTCTGGCAGTATCCGAGGTGCATAAGGTAAGTTCACAGTGAGTCACCAGGTAGGAGTGAGTGATGTTCACCAGAGTGATACAGGCTCAAACTCAGTGCCAGTGCAGGGTCCAAGGCCACTAGGCAATTGTCCCCAGGTTTACCAAGTCTAGCTACCACCCACTGGGTGCTCGCACACCTTTGTGTTCGGGTGGGTCACAGGGAGTCGTCAGGGTGAGGCCAATAGAGTTTATCAGGCCCAAACAGACCAAGATTTGGCCCTGTTGAGAGAGGGCTCTGCACTGCTCAGGAATGTGAGGGAAAAATGGCCCTGTTCTAGTCACAGAATCTGTCCCAGATTCTGCCAGGAGAGGGAGCTCAGCAAGATGGGGCTTCCAGGAGTCAGAAGGATGGGGCTAGTGAATGTCCTGTGAGGGGGAGGTGTGGATCAGGCTTCTGGGGTGTGGCCCTCACCCCAGACACAACTCAGTCTGTCCTGGATTTTGCCCTAACCTCGGCAGAGTGGAGCCACTAGGAATCCAAGATTTGGCCCTGTTAAGAGAGGTCTCTGCACTGCTCAGGAATGTGAGGGGAAAATGGCCCTGTTCTAGTCACAGAATCTGTCCCAGATTCTGCCAGGAGGGAGCTCAGCAAGATGGGGCTTCCAGGAGTCAGAAGGATGGGGCTAGTGAATGTCCTGTGAGGGGGAGGTGTGGATCAGGCTTCTGGGGTGTGGCCCTCACCCCAGACACAACTCAGTCTGTCCTGGATTTTGCCCTAACCTCGGCAGAGTGGAGCCACTAGGAATCAGGCCTGTGGTAACTCCAGAGCCACAGCCCAGAGGGTGGGATGCCTGAAGCCCAGAGGGGGGTTCCAGCAGGTCTCCTGTGAGAGGAAAGCACCAGTCAGTTTCACGGAAAAGTGGGGGGAATGTCCCCCACCCTGAAGCCACACAGCTCAGTCACTGACACAACCTAAGTCTGCCCAGACCTCTATACTCTAAGGCAACTGACTCCTCAGCAGGGCCTAAACTCCACAGGGTGGGTTGGAGGGAGTCCAGAGAGTGGGTCTTACATTCCCCCAGGCTATTGCCACAGGGAGGGGAGTAGATGCCATGTAAGAAAGATGGCATCTACCATATGGGAGAATGACTCAGCACAGGGATCCTGGAGGCTGTCCCTTCAGCTTTCTCCCCAGAGCCACAGACAAATTCCACTCTCCTCATGAGACTCTAGTCTGCTCTGCCCTCCCTCTGCCGGAGCCCAGGGTGAGTGGCTGCAAATGAAATTTTTGCATTGGCCCTTTTAAGAAGGTGCCTGTGTCTCTGGCGGACTCCCATCTCTCCCTGATGGACAGAAACCCTGCTGCTTTTCACAGCCCTGTGTTATGTGGGCGTCTTTCCCAGTTCTGGTGCTCTAGGCTGGGGAGCGTGGCTTGGAGGCTAGACCTCATGCTTTGCAGCTGAGATATTCTCCGGAATCTCAGCCACCTTGGGAGAGGGGCCAGCCCTTTTCGTGTCTCTGCCCTTCTTACTAGTCTCAGTGCAGCTTCTTCTATAATCCTTGGTTTTCAGACTTCTCTTCAGCTAATGCTCATTTGGTTATTCAGGATGATTGTTCTATAATTTAGTTGTAATTCCAGTTTGGTCTTGGGAGCAGGTGAATGTAGCTTCCACCTACTCCACTGCCATCTTGGATTTCCTATTGCAACTTCTACTTGCCTACCAGTTCAAGAGCTGCCTTTAAAGTTATTACACACTGCATACCTTGAAGATTCTTCTTGATATTACTATTTTATGAAAACTGCATCTTGTGCTTAACGAGTATATCAGGTACTAGAGATTTCCTTAGCCCTTCCTTAAGTCCATCAGTAGGGTTATATAGTGTTTGTGGGAATGATGGGTAAATATAAAGCATACTTAGCAAACTAAGAAGAATTACATGTTCATAGTAAAAATTAAAAAGGAGCCCTAGCCGGTTTAGCTCACTGAGGAGAGCATCGGCCTGCAGATTGAAGGGTCCCTGGCTTGATTCCGGTCAAGGGCATATGCCCAGGTTGTGGGCTCGATCCCCAGTAGGGGGCATGCATGCATACCTTGAAGATTCTTCTTGAAATTACTGTTTTATGAAAACTGCATCTTGTGCTTAACGAGTATATCAGGTACTAGAGATTTCCTTAGCCCTTCCTTAAGTCCATCAGTAGGGTTATATAGTGTTTGTGGGAATGATGGGTAAATATAAAGCATACTTAGCAAACTAAGAAGAATTACATGTTCATAGTAAAAATTAAAAAGGAGCCCTAGCCGGTTTAGCTCACTGAGGAGAGCATCGGCCTGCAGATTGAAGGGTCCCTGGCTTGATTCCGGTCAAGGGCATATGCCCAGGTTGTGGGCTCGATCCCCAGTAGGGGGCATGCAGGAGACAGTCGTTCAATGAATCTCACCATTGATGTCTCTTTCTCTCCCTCTCCATTCCTCTCTGAAATCAGTAAATTTATTTTTTTTAATTAAAAAGGAGAAAATAAGAGAAAGGAATGGAACTCAGAAAAACTGGTATACATGAAGAGTGGTAGAGTATAGTAAACCAGCGGTTCTCAACCTGTGGGTCGTGACCCCTTTGGCGGTCAAACGACCCCTTCACAGGGGTCGCCTAAGACCATCCTGCATATCAGATATTTACATTACGATTCATAACAGTAGCAACATTACAGTTATGAAGCAGCAACGAAAATAATTTTATGGTTGGGTCACAACATGAGGAACTGTATTTAAAGGGCCAGAAGGTTGAGAACCACTGCAGTAAACCCTCAATTTTGTGGACTTTGATTTAACAGACTGAGTTTAACGGACAAAATTTCTCATCTGTATGTCATATATAAAAATTAACATCCTGTTCATTTTAAAATACTTGTAACCAAGATTTGCTTATAGTTAAATTAATAGGTTATTTTTTACATTAATTCACTGTTATTTTTAACAAATTTTAGCAAATAGCCATATGTTGGATAAAACACTAGTAATTTTGCTGACATAAATAATTATTAAATGTCTACAACTATAGTCTACATATTTAAATCCAAGAGTCACTGCTCGTGAACAATGGTCATGGAATAATTAGCATGTGCTCACACCACATCTCTCGAGGTAATTGGTTCTGTTGTCCTGTGGCATGACATTCTGCAGCAGTTTGAATGTGTGCCAGCCAATGTTCCCACATATGCTAAGCCACACCCCAGCCTTGTGCATTTGTTCACTCGTGGTGACTGGTGAATGCACACATTTACTAGACTTATTCCGTATAAATTTAAGATTACAGCAATACATATAGACAGCTTTCCTGTGAAATTAAACTTTTCATGCATACTTAATTTTAATTACACAAACATGCTTACGTAAGTAAAAAGAGGTAAACTAACCAATTTGTCAATTTTTAAAAAATACATTCTATTGATTTTTTACAGAGAGGAATGGAGAGGGATAGAGAGTTAGAAACATTGATGAGAGAGAAAGATTGATCAGCTGCCTCCTGCACACTCCCCACTAGGTATGTGCCCGCAACCAAGGCACATGCCCTTGACGGTAATTGAACCCGGGACCCTTGAGTCCCCAGGCTGATGCTCTATCCACTGAGCCAAACCAGTCAGGGCCAATTTGTCAATTTTTTAACATATGCATCGGAAAACCTACTTTATTATATAGTGGACTTTTGGCTTAATGGACACCCCCTCGCCCGAATTAGTCCATTATATCAAGGTTTTACTGTATCACCCTGTGCCCCACAGACCACTTCCTACCTCTTTCTAGTCTTTCTTCATAAATAGAAGTATTTTTAAGTTAAAAAAAATATATATATCCCTCATCCTAATCCCCAATAAATTCAGTGTAAAGGATATTATATATATCCCATGATGAATGCAAATTGTATCTACCAGAGCAAGTAGTAGTGATGATAAAATGTAAGCTACTTTTCAATATCAAATTTTTTCTATATATAATCTCCCTTTTCATTCAAAGATGATTCTTCTGAATTAAAAAAGATAATCTCTGACTTCTTGGACCTTCTTCAGTTCAGGCATTATTAACAGAACTTTAAGTGTTCTGCCAGTAACATTTTAAATTGGCCTGAAACCTTTGCTTAAAATTAATCACCCCTATTTTTTTCAGTATTTTTGTCCATTGCAACTGGTGTTCCTTTGTCCACACCTGTTCTAAAATGTTATGTAACATTTTGTTGTGTCCTTAACTCTTCCACCTTCCCTGCTGTAGTTTGTGTTTGCTACCATTGGGGGGTTTTTTTTGTTTGCTTGTTTTTTAAATCCATTCTCAGCGTCTGTTCATATGTAGATTTGATTTTCCACATTCCAGGTCTTCATTGTAAGTGGTCTGTTCCCCAGTCATGTTCACAGTGACAGGTAAGTGACATAGCTGGGGTCAGGTATAAGCAGAATGATCTTACAGTCATATAGGACCCCTGCTCACAAGGTTCTAGAGTTTTGTAGCTCTAAGTGAAAAGGAGCTAGGAATGTGGAAATAAATTCCCTGAGTCAGCATCCATTAAAGGAAGGAATAAGATGTTTGAGTTGATTCTTATTTTATGTTCATTGAAATAGTATTCATTTTTAACAATTTACAATAGCTAATATCTGGAAACAGCCCAAGTGCCCATCAGTAGATGAGTGGATAAAAAAGCTGTGGTACATTTATACCATGGAATACTATGCAGCAGTAAAAAAGAAGAATCTCTTACCCTTTGAGACAGCATGTAGGGACCTGGAGTGTATCATGCTAAGTGAAATAAGTCAGTCAGAGAAAGACAAGTATCACAGGCTCTCACTCATATGTGGAATCTAATTAACAAAATAAACTGAAGAACAGAGTGGATCCAGAAACATGGAAGCATGGAATAGACTGCGGAATCTTGGAGGGAAGGCGGGAAGGGCGGATGGGTGGGAAGTAATCAACCAAAGACCTTGTATACATATATACATAACCCATGGATACAGACAATAGGATGGTGCAAGGCCTGGGGCAGGCTGGAGGGGGTCAATGGGGGAAAAAGGGGGACATATACTAGTATAATACTTTCAACAATAAAGATTTATTTTAAAAAATAGTATGCATTTTTAGTTATTAATATTTTGGTTTTTAATATTTACAGTAGCCCCCCCTCCCCCCGATCCATGATCTCACTTTCCATGGTTTCAGTGAACTGTGATCCAAAATATTCATGGAAAATTCCAAAAATAAACAATTTATAAGTTTTAGTTTGCTCACAATTCTGAGTAGCATGATGAAAACGCATGCTCTCTTGCTCCATCCTGCCCAGGACACGAATCATCCCTTTGTCCAGCATATCCACACTATCACTCCCATGAGTTACTTAATAGCCTTCTCTTTTTGGTTATCAGATGGACTATCAAGATACTGCAGTACTGTCCTAGCCAGTTTGGCTCAATGGATAGAGCGTCAGCCTGCAGACTGAAGGATCCCAGGTTCGATTCCAGTCAAGAGCACATGCCTGGGTTGCGGGCTCAATCCCCAGTGGGGGGCGTACAGGAGGCAGCTGATCAATGATTCTTATCATTGATGTTTCTCTCTCTCCCTCTCCCTTTCTCTCTGAAATCAATAAAAAATATATATTTTAAAAAAGATATTGCAGTATTTGTTCAAGTAACCCTATTTTACTTAATGCCACATTCACATAACTTTTGTTGTAATATAATTGTTCTATTTTATTATTGCTGTTAATCTCTTACTGTGCCTGATTTATAAATTAACTGTTGGTTTCAGGCATCTAATGAGGGTCTTGGAATATATACCCAGTGGGTAAGGGGACTACTATATTCCTCTTTTGAAATAAATGGGGGAGTGCCTCTGATGACATTCACTCAGAAAGTGCCTTGCTCTCTTTTCAGGGGGAGTGAATTTTAAAAATTAATTATTGATCGCTTCCCCTATAATTGATTTCCTTCTGTACCATCAAATGACCATTTATTGTCTTTCTTGGTTATTATTATTTTAATTTTTATTTATTGATCTTAGAAAGGGGGTGAAAATGAGAGAGAGAGAGAGAGAGAGAGAGAGAGATTTGTTGTTTCACTTATTTATGCATTTATTGGTTGATTCTTGTATGTGCCCTGACTGGGGATCAAACCTGCAACCTTGGTGTATCTGGAGGACACTCCAACCAACTGAGTTACCCTGGCAGAGCCTTTCTTGGGTATTGTACTTAAGCCTAGATTGGTCATCGCTGGGTTGTGTTTGAGCAGTGTTATGCTGAAACGTACTTTGGGCTTGGGGGAACTCCTCCTGGGTCTATATTGACATCCAGAGACCAAAGGGTTCCTTTTGCCCTGGGCTAGTGCTTAGCCTTTCCAACCAAATATTGATATCTGAACTAATCCCAAGGGTTTTTTCCTGGTGCTGTGTTCTAAGAACAGAATGCTGCCTTAGTGAGAGAGGTCCAGGAACTAGTAGGCTTCATCTTTCTTCAACCTGCCTGGCCTTTGGCAAGTATGGGAGTGTTGACAGCGTTCTGAGCCTTCTTGGCAGAAAAGGAAGGTCAGAAAGAGAGGTCGATAGGCAGAGGGCCAGGTCCCTGCTTGCTTCCTTAGTGAGAATTAAGCATGTCTGGCTGGCAGGCCACACGTAATTACAGAGACACAGCATTTCAGCAGTTGGCAAGGAAAGTGATAGGAAGGGACAGCTTCGAGTCAACCACAACCTGGATCTGAGGAGGTCAAACTCACTTCACTTGGAAGAAATAGAGAAGGAAGGAAGCTGAGGGCTTAGCAAGGTAAGTAACTTTTTCATCAACCAGTTTGCTGGCTTGGTTTATAGTTGACTAAAGCATTAGCACCTCAGGGAGTGTTAATCACTGCTCAAGCAGCTGAATGTGGCCATAATAGCAATGCTCCCAATGTATTTCTCCTTTTCTCTTTCTTTTTCTCAGCCCCTTTTGAGGCTCCCCAGTGACTAACTTCACTCCCCTTCTCCTCCCTACCTCTCTAAGGGCATTTTGTATTTGCTGGTGAATTACAGAAAATTAAATGGGCCTTCCTGGTCTGAAGGTGAGATGTAAGGCTTTTTGTGGTAAGGAGGGGAAAAGATGGGAGAACTAGGTCTGGGAATAAACTAATAATTTAGGGGGGTTGGTAATGAAGGATAGAGGCCATCCAGTTTGTCTTCTCTCCAGTCCTTGGTGATTTCTCTCATATAAACTGGGAGTAAATTAGAGCCCAAGTCACTGGAGACAGAAAAAAGTTTAAATGATTCCCTTGCTCAGTGGAGTAGACTGAACTCTGGAAAATGCTGAAAGCTTGCTGTAATTCTTTCCAACGTCTCCTTGGCCCCCTCTGTTTTTTTGCCTTTCTCTCAGTAACTGTCCCCGCCCCAACAACTTGAACTGGGAGGATTCTGGGGCTGGGGCACACCAACTCACATATGAGTTCGAGTTTGTGGGTGCAAGTGCAGAGACCAGGCCCCTTATTTAATTCATCTGTATCACGAATCTGCTGTAAACACAGGAAACTATGGCAGCAGGGGTTTCACCAGCACCACCACTCCTCCCCAAGCTGTGTGACCCCTTGACTTCCAGGCAGTTCCACCAACCCCCAGAGAGCCAAGAGTTAACCTCTTATTGGAGGAAGACCTCTCTTTGCAAAGGCAGATAAGTACCTCCCTGGTCTTATTTGGCTTCCATTGTAGCATAAAGGTTCTTTATTGAACATCAGGAAGGTATTTATTATTATTTCTGTGATTTTAAGACTCGTGAGTTGTCTCAAAGATACTTTTCCTCCCTACCTATAAACAAAAGATGAGCTCATTCTCTCAAGGCTTATCTTGCCTGAGGGGGCTGGGTAGAGAGAGCAGATGAATGCTGCTTCTAGAAATGCAATGGTTATATAGAAATGTGATGGAAGTGTGTGGTCTTTAAAAGTGGAGGGGCCCTGGCCAGTGTGGCTCAGTTGGGTGGAGTGTTGTCCCCTACACCAGAAGGTTGCAGGTTGGATTCCGGTCAGTTTCACATATCTTGGTTGTGGGTTTGATTCCTGGTGCCAATTGATGTTACTCTCTCAGGTCAATGTCTGTCTGTCTGTCTGTCAGTCTATCTATCTATCTATCTATCTTTTCCTACCTCTCTTTAAAATCAATAAACATATCCTAGGGTGAGGATAAAAAAATGCAGGGAAGCCCTGACCGGTTTGGCTCAGTGGATAGTGTCAGCCTGCAGACTGAAGGGTCCCAGGTTCGATTCTGGTCAAGGGCATGTACCTTGGTTGCGGGCACATCCCCAGTAAGGAGTGTGCAGGAGGCAGCTGATCGATGTTTCTCTCTCATCGATGTTTCTAACTCTCTATCCCTCTCCCTTCCTCTCTGTCCCTCTCCCTTCCTCTCTGTAAAAATTCAAATATATATATAGTGCAGGGAAGAGTTAAGTTAGTTAGTTTCCAGAGATGTGAAGGCATGAAGGCAATTCCATCTACCTTTAGTAAAGGGCTATGACTCTTAAGTCCTAAAATAATCTATCCTTAGGTCTAATTTCTTCTTTATTGATAGGATTTTAGAAGATAGGTTATACAGATGAGATTAGCTATCTGTTCTGTAGACTCTGAAATCATCCATTCATCTCTGGGTCAAAGGGAGAGCTTAAAGGGGTGGAATGAAAGGATGAGGAGAAAGAAAATACAAAGGAAAATATAAATTAGTTCCTCCATTAACCTGAGGAAGGGTTCGCAAGATAATGGATATTAGCTAGATGATTCTGGGAAGGTTTTTATTTGTTTGTTCTGCTACCTACATCTCAGCTGAATGATGACCTGGAGATTTTTTCCTAACAAATTTGGTCTGGAAGGATTAAATGTCAGACCATTTTTGTAACAAAACATGATCCCTGGTTTGAACTTTAATAGTTAGTTACCTCATTCAAACCAACCACTGTCAGTATTTTTATCCTCTCATATTTCCCTGTGCCTGGAGACAATTAATCTGGGGGGTAATAACGTTTTAGCTTCTCAATCTCTATGGATAACTTTTTTAAAAATTGAGGTGAAATTCACAAAACAAAATTAATCCTTTTAAAGTGAGCAATTAAATGGCATTTAGTACATTCATATTGTTGTGTAACCACAACCTCTGTTTAGTTCCGAAACAGTTTCATCGACCCCAAAGGAAAACCCCATATCCATTAAGCATACTCCCCATGCCCCCTTCCACTCTGCCACTGCAATTTGCTTTCTTTTTTCTTTTTTTAAAAATATATTTCTTTATTGATTTCAGAGAGGAGGGGAGAAGGAGAGAGATAGAAACATCAATGATGAGAGAGAATCATTGATTGGCTGCCTCCTGCACACCCCACACTGGGGATGGAGCCCGAAACCCAGGCATGTGCCCTTGGCCGGAATCGAACCTTGGACCCTTCAGTCTGTAGGCTGATGCTCTATCCACTGAGCCAAGCCGGCTAGGGCTGCAATTTGCTTTCTTTTTCTGGATTTACCTGTTCTTATAATTTTGTTGTTGTTAATCCTCACCTGAGAATATTTTTTTCTACTGATTTTTAGAGAGAGTGGAAGGAAAAGAGAGGGGGGAGAGAGACAGAAACATTGATGTGAGAGAGACACTGGTTGGTTGCCTCCCACAAGTGTCCCAACTGGGGCTGGAGATTGAGCCTGCAACCCAGATATGTGCCCTTGGCTGGGAGTTAAACCCCATACCCTTCGGTGCACGGGGGCCAACACTTTAGCCACTGAGCCACACTGGCCAGGACTGAATTTACCTATTCTTGATATTTTATATAAATGTAATCGTATAACATGACCTTTTATGTTTGGCTTCTTTCACTAGCATAATCTTTTTGAGGTTCATCCATGTAGCATATATCAGTACTTTATTTCTTTTTACATCTGAATAATATTCTATTATATACATAACCCAATTTATTGTCAAAGTAAGAAACGTCCAAACCTGTCACAGTTCTTATGAGTTTATTTGAGCCAAACTGAGGAACAAGATCTCAAAAGCTCTGGAGAATAACAGTTTTGCAACTGAAATTAAGGAGGCAATTAAGGAAGATTACATGGAGATGGGGGAAAAAAAGCAAGATGGGGATTGGATTATAGGATAGTTAACAAGATTATGTGCTCTTAAGAGGTGGTAAGGCTTATTTCATAGGTGTGTTAACCTAGGTGCATAGAAACAATGGACAGAGCTTCCTTAAGGCAAAGATAAATCCTTTTAAAAAATATTTTTTTTTTATTGATTTCTGAGAGGAAGGGAGAGGGAGAGATAGAAGCATCAATGAGGAGAGAGAATTCCCGATCAGCATGCCCCCTCCTGGGGATTGAGTTCACAACCCAGGCATGTGCCCTGACTGGAATTGAACCGTGACCTCTTGGTTCATAGGTTGGCACTCAACCACTGAGCCACACCAACTGGGCAAGGCAAAGATAACTCTTTTGCTAAAAAGTTATATGCCTGGGGAGTGACCTACCCAGTTAGGAATTTATGATCAGATCACCCTGTGAGGTTAATTTCCATAGAACCCTCTCCCCTCCCCCTTTTTTTCACATTATTCATTCATCTGTTGGTGGGCTTTTGGGGTTTTATACTTTTGGGATATTGTGAATAGTGGTACTATGAACATTTGTGTAAAAGCATTGTTTAAGTACCTGTTTCCAATTATTTTGAGTATACACTAAGAGTGATATTGCTGGGTCATATAGTAGTTACTATGTGTTTAACTTTTTGCAGAGCTGCCATACTGTTTTCCATAGTGGCTGTACTATTTTACATTCCTACTATCAGTGCACAGATGTTCCAATTTTTCCACACCTCACCAACACTTGTTATTTTCTGTGGTTTTCTTTATAATAGTCATCCTAAAGGGTGTGAAGTGGTATCTCGTGGTTTTGATTTGCATTTTCCTGATTAGCATAGATGAAAAAGGGGCCACATACCAAACCTGACAAACTCAGGAGAGAACAGTATGGTGGGCTTTACAAACTCAGAGACCAAAAGTAACCAACCACATAGGATAGTCTGAACATAAAAATTTCTAACTAACAGCGGGTTATGCTGGTAGGCATGTCCTAGACCTGTGGCTTCCTTGACAAAGGTCAGTCTTCCTTGACAAAGTGAGCCTGTCTGTTGTCTTTTTGCATCTAAAATAACATACCTCTGCAATGTCAGAGTAATGGTCTGTTCCAGACCCCCGAGGGCACACCCACTGCACCAGAGCAGGAGACCAGAGAACCCATCATTATCTCCCTTTCCTGAATACCATCTCTATGTACTGTAAATATTAATTATTAATGATCCTGTACCCACCTATGTAAAAGAGATTTGTCTCGCCCGGCTGGTGCGGCCAGGAGGGTAAGCATTGATCTATGAACCAGGAGTTCACAGTTTGATTCCTGGTCAGGGCACATGCCCTGGTTGCCGGCTCAATCCCCAGTAAGTGGTGTGCAGCAAGTGGCTGATCAATGGTTTTCTCTCATCATTGATGTTTCTATCTCTCCCTCTCCATTCCTCTCTGAAATCAACACAAATTTATTTAAAACAAACAAACAAAAAAAAGAATTATGTCTCTCTGTTTTACTTTTTTATTCAATTCCAGAGATTTCCCTATTTTGCTTTCTTCCTCCCCCTTAATCTACCACTGAAACTGGAAACAAAAGGGTCTGTGCTGCCTGCTGCTACCGGAGTCAATTAAGTAGAAATGAGGTTGAATCTTTATGATGCGTTTATTTAATCAGATAGCTGACAATCTGAGAGAGCAGCAGGTATAACACCCTGAAAAGACGCTCAAGTCAGTGTTATATAAGGTTAAAGGGTGGCGGGCAGGGGGTCAGAGAAAAAAATCTAACAACTAAGTGAGTTCCCAGGGTCTGCTCTCTAGCATTGTCCTGAAAAGGTTAGCTCTCAGCGTTTGTCTCTGTCCTTGGTCTGCTCTCAAAATGTATCTTCTTTCTGAGTGATGGGGCCACCTGGACTTCAAGGTCGATTTTCCTGTTTTCCTTTTTCACACTGCATTCGCAGGGTCTGTAAGAAAACCTCTTACCTATAGTTAGTAAAGTGAATAATACTAAACAATGATGATTCTGTTCCTATTATGTGCCCCTCCCCTATCACCACCGGTGGATTTCATGTAAACCTTCCTCTGTCTCTTCCTTTATTTTATTCTAATGTATAAAATAAGCTGCAAAACTGTCATTCTCTGGAGCATTTTATTTCAATCTGTTGAGAGTTTGCTTTTTGGCAATTGTCCTCAGATTGGTTCAAATAAACTTTTTTTCCCCCCAAATAAACTCTTATAAAACTTTTTCTTAGTCTGGACACCCTTTTGTCAACATTAGTGATATTGAACATCTTTTCATGTGCTTTTTGGCAGTTTACATGTTTTCTTTGGAGAACTGTCTGGTCAGATCTTTTGCCTATTTTTGAATTGGGTTGTTTGGTGGTGTTGAGTTTTAGAAGTTCTTCACAAGTTCAGGCTATTCATCTCTTATCAGGTATATGATTTACAAACACTTTCTCCCATTCTATGAATTTCTATTTCATTCTGTCCTTTGCTGCACAAAAGTTTTTAATTTTGATGTAGTCCAATTAATCTATTTTTCTTTTGTTGCCTGTACTTTTGGTGTTATATCCAAGAAATTGCCAAATCCAATATCATGAAGCTTTCCCCCTTTGTGTTTTTATAAGACTGTAATTTTAGCTCTTAGGTTTAGGTCTTTAGACTCAATCATCAAGCTCAATCCATTCTATTTCATTAATTCCACAGAATGTTCCCATCTACATTTCTATGCTCATGCTCTTCTCTGTGTTTAGAAATCTTTTTTTTTCTATCTCCTTGTATTCAAAGTATTACCATCTTTCATGGTCTCTTCTAGCAATTTTCAACCTTTTTAATCTCATGGCACACATAAACTAATTACTAAAATTCTGCAACACATCAAAAAATATTTGCCAATCTGATAAAAAAAATGTATAATTTTGATTCATTCACATTGGATGGCCATTGTATTGGTTGTTGTCATTTTTAAAATTGACAATCTAAGGCAGCGGTTCTCAACCTGTGGGTCTCGACCCCTTTGGGGGGCGAACGACCCTTTCACAGGAGTCGCCTAAGACCATCGGAAAACACATATATAATTACATATTGTTTTTGTGATTAATCACTATGCTTTAATTATGTTCCATTTGTAACAATGAAATTGGGGGTCACCACAACATGAGGAACTGTAGTACAGGGTCGCGGCATTAGGAAGGTTGAGAACCACTGGTCTAAGGGAAGAGAGGTTAGTGCCTCTTGACTAATCCAGTATTGCTTGTTTTAAAAATCCTTGTGGCACGCCGGTTGAAAAATTGCTGGTCTATTCCAACTGCTCCCTGCTTTTTGTTTTATTTTATTTTTTTGCTCCCTGCTTTGTAAAATCTTCCTATGAAGAGACTCACTTCTTCTGATCTCCTATTAGTGCTTTAGTTTCACTTTTCTTATAGGATATCAATACAAATTTATTTTTTTAAAAAGTATGTCTCTCTGTTTTACTTTTTAATTCAATTTCAGAGATTTCCAAATTTTGCTTTCATATATATATGTATATATATGTATACACATATATATGCTGCCTTATACTATAGTTTACATTTAATCTCTCTATAAGACATTTAGATGTTTAGTATATTTTTCACAAGTTTTTTCATTATAGTATTTTGTACATTATTTTATATGTTTATAAATAAATATTTATTTAATGAATGGATGATTTTATTTTTGTCAATGTAGTTCTTTTGGTTTACTCGGCACTTGGAGAAGGAATGGTAAGCCAGGGAGGGAGGCCATCACAGAGTTCCTGCTGGGTAGGGGGTGGTGGGTGTTGGTGTAGGTATAGGTGTGGTTGCGGGGTTAGTTCTACTTCAAAACTCATCTCTTGCCCAGCTGGCGTGCCTCAGTGGTTGAGCGTTGACCTATGAACCAAGAGGACATCGTTCAATTCCCGGTTAGGGCACATGCCCAGGTTGCGGGCTCGATCCCCAGTTGGGGTGTGCAGGAGGCAGCTGATCAATGATTCTCTCTCATCATTGATGTTTCTATCTCTCTCTCCCTCTCCCTTCCTCTCTGAAGTAAATAAAAATATATTATAAAAAATACAAACTTATCTCTTTAGGAAATTTTTCTCATAATTTGCATTACTTGCATTGACTATGTAACTCTTAGTATTCTGGTGCTCATTTAATTTGCATGTCTTGATTTATTGCCTATAAATATGATGATAGGCCTTTTAAAATGAATGTTTTACTTTCCCAACTAAATTAGATTGACTTATTCAATTAGATGGTAGTTTGCGACAGCCCAAACTTCTGTTGCTTTTTCTTTTAAGTTGATTTTTTGAAATACACTCATATATGAATACTAGAGGCCTGATGCATGAAATTCATGCAAGAGTAGGCCTTCCTTCCCCCAGCTGCCAGCACAGGCTTCTCTCTGGCACCCAGGACCCAAGCTTCCCTCGCAGGCCCAGCTTCATCTGGAAGGTTGTCTGGAAGGATGTCCGGTCTAATTAGCATATTACACTTTTATTATTAAATATATTTTTTGTATAAAAAAGCCAAAAGTTGACTTTAAGTCTAAAGTTGCCTTTGATCAACTCAGTTCCTATCTTAGTGCCTCTCCCCCGCAGTTAATCACTGTTATTTGTTTTAGAGGAGCCCTGCCAGACCTTTTTCTATGCACTACTTACAGACATATTTATATTTTACTAGAGGACTGGTGCACAGATTCATGCGCCCTCTCCCAATCTGGGACCCCTCGGGGGATGTCGGACTGTCAATTTCAGCCACATCCCCACAGGCCAGGCTGAGGGACCCCACCCGTGCACGAATACGTGCACCAGGCCTCTAGTATGCATATAAGATCTTTGATTAATCTCTTCTCCCCCTCCCCCCTCTTCCCTCTGAGATTCATCAGTCTGTTCCATGTTTCCATGCCTGTGCATTGAGCGTCTGCCCCCTGGTGGTCAGTGCGCATCATAGCTACCAGTCGAACAGTCGAACAGTTGCTTAGGCTTTTATATAGCGATATAGAATATCATATGGAATATTTCCCCCTTTGTTTTTCTTTGTAGTGATCAATAATCAGTAGATCAGAAATAAGTCTTACTGATACCTGGGTCTGAAAGACTAGAATGAGAAGTGAAAGGTCAAATGTATGAAAACACATCATATGTATTCAGCTTGCAAAATTCCATTCTATATCTTGTCTACATATAGTCCCCAGGTATCAGTGGACAGGCCATGGCTCCACGGCCCCGGCGACGAAGGCACAAGAAATCTTCCTCATCAGTGGCTCCCACAGCTGTGATCCAGCCTACAGCTGTGACCCCTCCCACAGCTGTGACCCAGCCTACAGCTGTGACCCCTGTGCCTCTGACCCTCTCAAAACCTGGCCCCAGCATTGATGCACTTGGCTTCTACTCCTTGGACAATAATGTTCCTGGCCTATCCCAGCTGATTCTTCAGAAGCTGAACATGAAAAGCTATGAAGAATACAAGTGAGTGACTAGCTCTGTGGAAGAGCAATTTGTAGTCACCCTTAGAAATGATTTCAAAAGGTGGAGAGGGAGTATAACTTGGGAATAATGAAGTATTTGCAACAAGGGATTTTTCTCATCCTGACTTTTGCCAGTTCGTTACTATAGAAATTAAAAAGTATAATTTGTGCCATGGCTGGTGTGGCTCATTAGGCTGGAGCATTGTCCCATACACCAAAAAGTAACAGGTTCGATTCCCAGTCATGGAACATACCCAGGGTTCAATCCCCAGTCAGGGCGTGTGCAGGAGGCAGCCAATTGATGTTTCTCTCACATCGGTGTTTCTCTCTCTGTCTCTCTCTCTCTATAAAAGTCAATAAAGAAGAAAATGAAAATAAAAGTGCATATTAAAAAATATATAATTAAGTCAAAATGATGGGAGCAGGTAGAAATACAACATATAGGAGGCAAAGGAGGGGTCCTGAGAGACTTTGGAGATACTCTTTTTCCTATTGCTGTACCGTTTCATGCTGTCTCTGCAGGTTGGTGATAGATGGGGATACTCCTGTGTCAGGCTTTGGATTTCGATGCCCTCGAGAAATGTTCCAGAAGATGGAGGACACATTCCGATTCTGTGCTCACTGTAGAGCACTCCCCAATGGCCTTTCAGACTCCAAGGTCCTCCGGCACTGCAAGAGGTGACTAGTCAGGGGCTAATAGGGGAGAGATCCAGAAACGATCCTGTTCTAAGACCTCATTGTAGGAGGAAAGGTCCGCATTTTCACAAAAATGTAAGGCCGACTCCTCATTCTATGTGATCCAGGCCACAGACAGATTAGAAAAGGGTTGGGCTCCTGCTTGTTTTTGGTGCTATGGGGAAGTCACACAGAGATCCCAGTACTATTCTACCTTCCTCCTCTTGAGAACTTAAGGGGTAAGACCATAATCTGTTCTGGGCAGGTTAGGGTTGAGACATACGCATGGTAAGAGGGCAGCCACAAACTCCTGGAGTTATTTTTTCTTTAAGGGATGTAAAAAGTGAATTGTTGCAGATAGAGACTGAGGTGTTACTCTGACCCAAGAGAAAAACTACATTCCCAATCTCTCCTGCCTCCCCTTCTAATGTAGTCCCCAAATTTGGTTGCAAATAGCTGCCATTCCTCTCCCTGCCTTCCTTACCCAGTAATTTTTCTTCCTAGGAACAGGAATATCAATTCTCTTCCCCAGATATCCTCCCAATCACCTTTGAAATATAGGAACCAATATTTCTGGGGCTTATTCTCTCAGGTGCAGAAATGTCTATTACTGTGGTCCAGAGTGCCAGAGGTCAGATTGGCCTGCCCACAGGAGGGTTTGTCAAGAGCTGCGTCTTGTAGCTGTGGACCGTCTCATGGAATGGCTTCTGGTCACAGGTGGAGTGGTGGTGTTGGGGAACTCTGCCATAATGGTCAAAATTGATTGTTCTTAGAGAGATGAAAGCATGTTGTTATGAGGGGAAAATGAAGAGCGGAGAGGGGCAGGATAGTGAGGCCTCCCTGGTCACAGGTTGGGAGAATGAACCTAGAAGGAACATTGAAGCCAGAGAAGAATTTGGTCACTTCCTTGTTGTTCCTTCTTTCCTGCAGGAGATTTTGTCCTACCCGCAGGACCCTGGCCATGGCTTCCGGAAGTCGTAGAGGGCTGGGACACCTGGTTTTCAATGCGGCGCCTACAGCTAGATGCTATACTGGCTGCTGTGCTAGGTAGTCATGCCATGACCACCCTGTGGGCCAGTGCAGGGAGGCCAAGGCCAGACCCAGATGTCCTGCAGGACTCTTTGAAGCGACTCCTGACAGATGTCCTGTCACGGCCTTTGACCCTGGGCTTGGGGCTTCGGGCCTTGGGGATAAATGTGAAGAAGATTGGAGGGAGCACTGTGCATGTAGTTGGTGCTTCCCACGCGGAGACATTTCTCACGCGCCCCGGGGACTATGATGAGCTTGGTTACATGTTTCCTGGACACCTTGGCCTCCGTATAATAATGGTGGGTGTAGACGTTGCTACTGGCTTTTCACAGAGCACCTCAACTTCACCTGTGGAACCTGGCACCGTTCAGCTTAGTGGCCATAGGGGCCTCTACCATAACTTCTGGGAGGAGCAGGTAGAGACTGGGCAGACAGCCCATCCAGATTTGGTGGTGGCATTCCATCCAGGTAAGAGTGGTTCAGGGAATACTGGGTGGGTCCTCTGGGAATTTTCTATTCTGACTCTTGTATTTTCTATCTTTGGAGCCACATTCATTAGGTCAGGTAAAACACAATATGATGATGACCTTGTTGATCGTTAGCCTTATGTGCTACACCTGGGTTCAGAATTTTCCACTGAAGAACCTGGGGTGGGTGGTAGTGGTAAATGAGCATCCACAGTGAGCAAGATGAAGGTTAGGATGGACACAATCAGAGAAATATCTACCTCAGCCTTTCCCCTCTCTATTCCATAGGTTTTCACGCTTCCCCGGACTTGATGGAGGCTTGGCTGCCCACCCTTCTGCTACTTCGAGATTATGAAATCCCTACATTGATGACTGTTTACAGGTTTGGATCTCTTCCTATTTGTGATACCTCCCTGACTCACGCAGGCCTCTATTTATAGAGATGAGCTCATTTCTCTCTCCTTTGCTCATCTTCTGCCTTCTGATGAGGATTTTCTTTCTTCTCACACTTGGCTTTCTGGTCCCCTTGGAACAAAGGCCTATGTTAGTAAATTGGTAATTAGTGAGACATCTGGGAGGGAAGGATAGCCTTTGCCTACTCCAGTCTGAGGTAATTTGGGGGCTTGATGAGCCCAGAAATGTCAAGTTCTGAGCACTTTCTCTCCTATCTCTCTCATCAGCAGAGCAATTTTTCTTCTGTCTCCCTCAGCCATCAGGAGCTGGCAGCCTCTCTGCAGATTCTGGTGGACCTGGATGCACACATCATTGCTTATGGAGCCAACCCGTTCTCGTCCCTCAAACCTGAACAGGTCTATTCCAACCCCAACAAGCAGCCAGTTTACGGCAGCGCCTACTATATCACGTTTCTTGGGAGCTCCTGCCAGCTGGATAAGAGGCAGTTGGAAGAGAAAGTAGATGGTGGGGATTAAATAGCTGAGCCAGATTCTCACTGGATACCTAGAAAAGGGGGGGCTGATAAAATTACCCTGCTGATGCCGGTTTATTGCCAACTTTGAAACTTCATTGTCCAGGTAAAGCTTCTAAGCAGCATGGGAACTCCTATATGATGTGACTCATTTCTGAGAGGTTAGCCACAGGCAGCTTCTAGAGTCGGGATTCTAGATTTGGTGTTCGGCAGGAGGCCTCAGTGACACCAGATGGCACCAAGGAGAAGCATGGCACCTTATTTTGAAAGACTTCTTGTCCAGCAATTTGGTCTAAAAAATGGAGAGGTGTTAATGACTTGAGGTGGTGCAAGAAGGAGCAAGTCAGAGAAGTGGTGGGGTACCTGGGAAGGTTGTGAGGATTGGCACACTGTTCTATTTCTTGGCATTTTCAAGATAAGTATCTCATGTTTGTATTTTCTGTTGAGGACTTTCAACCCTAGAGCAAGCAGCATTTTGCCCTGGCATTATATTTTAGATATTCCAGTTATATCAGACTTTACTTAAATATACTCGAGTTATTTGTTATCATCTGATCTATACCACAATAAACTCAGTTTGGGGCTTCTTAAGTCACTAGTTTTTAATCTTATTTCCTATTCACTGGCAAGTATTACTTGTCTACACACACACCACCTCACAATTGGAGGTTTCTCTCTTATCAAAAGAGTGATTAACATCAGCTCCCTGTTCAGGCCTGCCAGTCTACCACACCCTGTCTCATGTCTTCCTTCTTCTTCTTCTTTTTTAAAAATATATTTTTATTGATTTCAAAAAGGAAGGGAGAGGGAGAGAGAGAAACATCAATGATGAGAGAAACATCAATCATTGATAGGTTGCCTCCTGCATGCCCCACACTGGGGACTGAGCCTGTAACCAGGGAATGTGCCCTGGCCAGGATTCAAACCGTGAACTCCTGGTTCATAGGTCAATGCTCAACCACTGAGCCACACCAGCCAGGCATGTCTTCCTTCTTTTATCACATTCTCAGGATTAGGATATTCCCTAGGTATTCATTCCTATAACCTTGCCAGGACCTCAAAACCCCACCCTAACCCTAACACACACCTATGCATTCTTATTGCCTGCTTTGATAGGGTAATGTCAGAATTCATTTATTCATTCAAAGCACTCAGTTAGTACCTATCATGTAAAAGGTATTAGGGCTTTGGGGATATACAAAGTTGAATGAGACACTGTCCTTATTCTTAGCCTTGGAAGGGAAATAATACATATACATAGATATCTTTATTACAAGATGTAATGTGGAATAAAAACCTTGTGGTCTAAGGAAATAGAGTGAAAGGAGGAGCCACTTTGCTAAGGTGAAGATTTTGTGAATTAGAAACAGATGGAGGGCAAGGCATATCTTCAGACACTGTGAACTGTTCCCTGGGGGACAAAATTACTGCTCTAACAGCACAGAAAGTAGACTCTGACACGATGGAATGCTCACATTATGAGGAGCATAATGGCTCCTATTTCACGTGAATTCTGGAGGAGATGACAATCTTCAGAGCTGTTTTGTTTTGTTTTTGCGAAGTGTATGTGGTTGAATACAGCAGGTAAGTTAAATGCCCGTGTGCTATGACGCTGTTGAATGTGCCACCGTAGACATCAGTAAAGGTTTAGTTGGGTGCAAAAGGGGAGTAACCACGTCTACCCAGGGGAAGGGAAGGAGCAGCAGGAGGAGGTTAGGAAACAGGAAACGTTTTTGAAGCAGGAAGGAGGTGGGCAGTCTTTGAATTGTCTTACTAGATGAATAATTGTTCAAAGGCAGGCCATGATTTCTAGGCAGAGGAAGCATGAGGAAAGGAAGAAGGGCGAATCGCAAGGATGAAGTGGGAAATCTAGAGGGAGTGTCTGAACAGGCTGTTGGATATTTGGGCCTATAGCTCAGGAGAGTGGGCTGGAAAGCAGAGGTTTGGGAAATATTCTCTTAAGGTGATCTTTAAGGCAGAGGGAGGGGTGGGGCTGAGATCACCAAGGGAATAGTGCCGATTGATCGAAGATGAGTAAAGACAGGCTTCTTAGGGAATGCCTAAATCCCGGAGGTCTCTGGGGCAGATTGGGCAGAAAGCCCGCTATTTGCCAGATAAACAGACTGGTGGGATCTGAAGAAAAACGCTGGGGACCCAAAGTGTTATGCAGTTTATTTAAATTTGACAGTGACTTTCCTCAAGTCTTTCACTTCACTTCTCTTTTGGGGACATGTATAGCTTGCTCTTTCCACTTAAAAAAATAAACGTTGCCGAAACCGGTTTGGCTCAGTGGATAGAGCATCGGCCTGCGGACTGAAAGGTCCCAGGTTTGATTCCGGTCAAGGGCATGTACCTGGGTTGTGGGCACATCCCCAGTAGGGGGTGTGCAGGAGGCAGCTGATCGATGTTTCTCTCTCATCGATGTTTCTAACTCTCTATCTCTCTCCCTTCCTCTCTGTAAAAAATCAATAAAA
>NW_005357076.1:4732803-4736074 GCF_000412655.1 Myotis brandtii
TTTTTTTTTTTTAGTTTTATTCATTTCAAACGGGCAGGATCCGGCCCGCGGGCCGTAGTTTGCCCACGGCTGGCCTAGGCCGTGGTCGGCAAACTGCAGCTCTCGAGCCACATGTGGCTCTTTGGCCCCTTGAGTATAGCCACGAAGTTTCAATCGAATTGTACGTGCACGCCCGCACGTGGTATTTTGTGGAAGAGCCACACTCAAGGGGCTGCAGTTTGCCGACCACTGGTCTAGGGGGAAGAAGAAGAGTGGGGAGGGAAAGGCTCTGGTGTGCTCCGTGCTCCCTAGAGAGAGCGCATGCCCCACTTAAAATTTTAACCTACTCTCTCCCACTCCCCTGAGGAAGCGTTTAGGTAGAGCAGCTTGTAGAGCAGTGATGGTGAACCTTTTGAGCTCGGCGTGTCAGCATTTTGAAAAACCCTAACTTAACTCTGGTGCCGTGTCACATATAGAAATTTTTTGATATTTGCAACCATAGTAAAACAAAGATTTATATTTTTGATATTTATTTTATATATTTAAGCTAGAGGCCCATTGCAGGAAGATTCCTGCAAGAATAGGGCTTCCTGAGACCGCAGCGAAGCAGAGAAGAGAGCGAAGCCCACCGAGGCAGGCTTCGCTCCCTTCTCCGCTGCCTCGCTCCCTCCCTTCACCGCTTAGCCTTCGGCTGTCTCCCTTCTCCACCACTTTGCTCCCTTGCCAGGTCACAGATCCAAGGCCTGGATCCCCCGGGCAGCGTCGGCCCCGCCTGCAGTATGCAAATTAGCTGCCATCTTTGTTGGTGGTTAATTTGCATATTGCGCTGATTAGCCAATGGGAGGCGTAGCAAAGGTATGGTCAATTACCATGTTAGTCTATTATTAGATAGGAGGATGCCATTTAACAAAGAAAAATCAACCAAAAAAATGAATTCATGTGTCACCTCTGACACATGTGTCATAGGTTTGCCATCACTGATGTAGAGTAATAGGAAGATGGCCTTCAAACTTCAGTGTGCATCAGAGTCACCAGGAGGGCTTGTTAAAACAGATTGCTGGCCCATGTCTGGTGTGGCTCAGTTGGTTGAGCATTGTCCCCTGCACTGAAAGGTTGCTGGTTCAATCCCCATTCAGGGCACATACCCAAGTTGTGGGTTCAAACCCCAGTTGGGGTGAGTGTGGGAGGCAACCGGTTGATGTTTCTCTCTCACATTGATATTTTTCTCTCTCTCTTTCCCTCTCTCTTTACATTAATTAAAAGAAAAAAACACAAACAACCCTGAAAAACAAAACAAAACAGATTGCTGGGCCCTGGCTGGGTAGCTCAGTTGGTTAGAACATGATCCCTATATACCAAGGTTGTGGGTTTGATCCCAATCAGGACACGAACAAGAATCAACCAATGAATGCATAAATAAGTGGGAAAACAAATAGCTATTTCTCTCTCTAAAATCAACCAATAAACTAAAAAACAAAAACACCAGCAGATTGCTGGGCTCTACCCCTAGAGTTTGATCAGGTAGATCTAAGGTGAAATCCAATAATTTGCATTCCTATCAAGTTCCCAAGCGATGTTCCCAGTCTGGGACCACAACTTGAGAACAACTGTAAAGGTAACGGACTGGTTTCTGCTGTGGAATACAAACTCTCTTAATGAGTTGAAGACACTGGTCTGGGGCCTAGAAATTGCCTCAAATGTTTAATGCTAGTGTTAACTTAAGAAACATTCAAACCTGTGAATAATTTTTGTGAGTTTATTTGAGCCAAACTATCAACAATTGCCTGGAAGCAGAATTTCAACGAATTAAGATAATGCTCCGGAGAATGGTGGTTTTTCACCTTGTTTTATACTTTACAATCAAAGGAGTTACATGACATCCATTGGTGATAGAGAGGCGGGAGAAAGCAAAACGGGGAAACCTCTGTGATTGGATAAAAAGTAAAATGATAGACACATGCTTCGAACCTGGGACCCTTCAGTCCGAAGGTGGATGCTCTATCCCAGTGGTTCTCAACCTTGGCTGCACATTAGAATCACCTGGGAATCTCTTTAAAATCCTGATTTCTGGGCCTCATCCTCCGGAAATTCTGTTTCTTTGTTATGGGGTGGGGCCACAACATTAGTAACAAAGAAACAGAATTTCTGGAGGATGAGGCCCAGAAATCAGGATTTTAAAAAGATGATTCCCAGGTTCTAATGTGCAGCCAAGGTTGAGAAACACTGCTCTATCCAGTGCCAGACACAGGTGAGTACAGGATAGTTAACAGTCAACAATTAACAGATAACAATAAAGTCAGGAAATTAGTGGTTGGACTCCTCCCCATTGGCTGTGCCCTGAGAGGTCCAGAAAAAAGGTAAGTTTCAAGTTACCCTGACATTCCACAGGTACCTTATCTTAGATGCAAAAAGACAACAGGCTCAGTAAAGATAGAACGTGATCTTTGTCAGGGAAGATATGGCCTAGGTGGGCAGCGCGCAGGCCCTAGGACATGACTACCCACCATAGACTGCTTTTTAATTAAAGTTAAAAAAAATTTTTTAAATTGATTTCAGAGAGGAAGGGAGAGGGAGAGAGAAACATCAATGATGGAGAGAATCATTGATCGGCTGCCTCCTGCCCCCTCTCCCCCACTGGGGACCAAGCCCGCAACCAGGGCACGTGTCCTTTGCCTCAATCAAAACCGGGTCCCTTCAGTCCGTTGGCGGATGCTCTAACCACTGAGCAAACCAGCTAACCTAACGTTTTAACTTCAGACCATCCCTTGTGGTCCCTTTAGGTCTCTTGAGTTTGCAAGGCGGCCCGGCAGGCCTTCCCTGAGCTGCCAGGTTAGCATGTGCCCCGTTTCCTGCACACGTGTGTGTGTGTGTGTGTGTGTGTGTGTGTGTGTCAGATGACAGGGCTCCATCTAGCATAAGGGGAGCCTAGCAACCCCCAACGACCCCCTTCCGGTTTGGGGCGTTCCCACTCTAGAAACACTCATTTCTCAGAGGGCAAATAACCACACCGTCCTAGTCCCTGAAGATACACGGGAGGCGGCTTACCCAGGCGGAGCGGCCGCGCCAGGCCTCCAGTCTCAGCCCTTGCCCGCCCCCCACACTGCAGGGGCTCGGGGACCCCTCAAAGCCACAGAAACTTCCCCCGCGACCTGCCGGAGCCCAGCGGGACCGGGCGCGGTCCCGGTGGAGAAACGCGGTGGAACTGGTTGGCCCATCGGAGGGAACGTCTCCTCCCGCAGGTGGAGCGGCGGGCGGGGCCGGGAGGGTCAGGGGGTGGGGTCTGGCCACCCCC
>NW_005357076.1:4736815-4740223 GCF_000412655.1 Myotis brandtii
CGCTGCGCGCAGGGGGAAATGGCCGCGTCCGCCGCGCGTGGCGGGTGGAGAGAAGTCATCCCACTGCCTGTGAGCTACCCAGCTCTGCCGGCCGAGAGGGAGCTGGTCTGATAAAGCGATCGGTCCCGGCTACGTGTGATGAGTGTTAAGAGTGCCGCCGGCTGGAGACGGGGCAGGCGCGGAGCAGGGTTCCTTCTGGCCGCGGCAAGTGGAAGCCGCTTTTCTCTCCACGGTGGCTGCCTGCCTGTCCACGCAGAAGCCAGCTGTGCCTCCTGCCCGGTACCCCGTGGCCCTTGCTGACTGATGGAAATGGCCCTTCCAAGAGGCAGGTTTTGGAAATTGTATCTGCTCTTGGCCATTATCGTATCATTCGCTCCTCCTTTTCCTATTTGTTTCCTAAACTTCCACCAGCTGCCTCTTGGGCTCCTGGGCTTCATGCCATCGGACACTCCCATAGTGAGGCCCACCCCTTTTCGCTGCTGACTCACTGGGTGGAGATGGTTTTGGAGAACCAAGAATGATTTTCTAGTCTTTTAAATGCAGTTGCCCAGGGAGAATGTTAAAAAGAAAAGCTCTGGTTCACCAGGATGGCCTTATTATGCTTTGGGCAAAGTTGAGTAATTTCTTGAGTCACCATGGGGTTTGTGTAAGCTTTTTTTACACAAGCTTTTGAAATGTACCTTTTGAATAGGCGATACTTGCCCAATTCCAAAAGAGTTAAAGGTACATTATGTCCTAGCTCTCCTTCCTGGAGGCAGCCACTGTTTTTGTACTTCCTTGAGGGGACTCTCGGGGTATTCTCTATCTACATGTTCAAGGAAGTAAATGTATTTTTTTCCACATTTGGTTGCAAATGACCTATGTTGTTTTCAACACCCCCTTAATAGGACTTAGAGATAATTTAATCTATAAGAAAAAAAAAAAAGAGCTGCTCATTTTCAGTAGCTGCATAACACTTCATTGTATGGCTATTCATAATCTATTTAACCTGTCCCTTACTGATGGACTTTTAGATTGTTTTTAACTTTTTTCTATTACAGATAGTGCTGTAATTAATAGTCTTGTACATATATGTGTTGTATTTGTGCAAATATTTCTATAAGATACATCTCTGGAAATGGAATTGTGTTCTAGTTCTTTATGTAATTACATTTTTCAAAATGTAACCAGATTCACTTTCTTAAAAATTGCATTAAGTTTTCTCATGTGCAGATAGTCTTTATTTTCATTCTGTTTTTAAACTCTTGTTGACATAATTCCTCTAGCCCTTTAAAGGTAAGATGAAAGAAATGCAGAAATAGGACTTTGTCACTGGAACAATTCCTGGGATTTAGAAATTTAATTGTTTTTTGTAGTCTTTGGTACGGTAACTACTTGTTGCCTTAAAAATGTTATGTGTGTGTTTCATAACTTATTTTCAAATGGTCTATCTGACTGTTGTTAGATGTTGTTGTCCCTTTACTCCTTATACCACCCAGGCTTAGAGAAGAAGAGAGCCAAAAACATTTTAGTTTGTTCCTGTTTTTACATCCAGGCCTTTGTATATCAAATAACTATTTTAGAACTGAATCAGTTTTCTTAATATCTTACTATCTTTTTTATTAACTTACTAGAGGCCTGGTGCACAAAATTCATGCACTCGGGGGGCGTCCCTCAGCTCAGCCAGGAGCCCTTGGGGGATGTCCGACTGCCGGCTTAGGCCGGCTCCCCACAGCAGTCTGGCTGAGCAGTGCTTCCCCTGGTGGTCCATGCACGTCATAGAAGCAGTTGAGCATCCTTAGCATATCATTAGCATATTATGCTTTGGTTGAACAGACGACCAGACACTTAGCATATTAGACTTTTATTATATAGGATAAATTTGACTCAGTATATGTCCATTCATTCTAAGTTTAGCAAGTTTTCAGCTTCTATCCTGTGCTTATGTCATAAGAGACACTATAATAACTTAAATTTATTACCTCATTTTCCTATATTGTATACTCAAAAGGCATGATACCTTCTCCCCATCTTTATCAGCACCTAGGGCAGTGCATATTACATAGTGGGTTTTTTAATAAATTTTGATTTTGATTTGTTTGGGGTCTTTATATAAAAATAATACAGATCCTTTACAGCCATATTGGGGAGAAGAGCCAAAACACATATTGAAAAAATTAGCAAATTGGATGGTAGATCTGGAAATGTCAATCTTCTAGTACCAAAATATGACTCACAGACCAGCAGCAGCAGCATCTGGAGGCTTAGTTATAAATGCAGAATCTCAGGCTCCATCGCAAAACTACTGAATCAGAGTCTGCATTTTAACAGGATTCCCAAAGGGACTCACATATATACTAAAGTTAAAGAAGTACTGTTTTATCTAGTACATTGTTCAAAGAAGGGAGAAAAGATTTGAGCTGGATGAGTGAGGAGGTGAGTGAGCTCAGGCTTGAGGCCAGGTCAGCTGAAGATAACAGTGGTTTGCGCAGAGACGTGCTGAGAATGGTTCAGGTGGTAGAGCTTTCGCACTGGGAGTTAGGTGTTGGTAAAGATAAATTGAATAGATAAATTGGAACCAGTAGTAAGGAGATCTGACTGTCAGGCTAATGAATTTCATTCGATACTCCAGCAGTAGTCATTGAGGAGTTTTGACCTGAAAAGTAATACGCGGAAAGAGCAGCATTTTAGGAACGTTCACCTAGTGATGGTGCCCAGGAAAACTGGACGTGTGAGAGTATAAACAAGGAAATAAATGAAGTAATTTTAGTAAAATAGGCATGAAGCAATGAAAACCTGGTCTAAGGATATGGCCGTGAGAATAGAAAGGACTGAAAGAATAGGAGAGGCGCCGAAACCGGTTTGGCTCAGTGGATAGAGCGTCGACCTGCGGACTGAAAGGTCCCAGGTTCGATTCCGGTCAAGGGCATGTACCTGGGTTGGGGGCACATCCCCAGTAGGAGATGTGCAGGAGGCAGCTGATCGATGTTTCTCTCTCATCGATGTTTCTAACTCTCTATCTCTCTCCCTTCCTCTCTGTAAAAAAAATCAATAAAATATATTTAAAAAAAAAAAAGAATAGGAGAGGCATTTCAAAGAAGAAGAGAAAAAGAGTATTGGGTTACTTACTATATTGGAGTAATAGGTAATTTAAGTAGTGGTACTATTGACAGATATGGGATATTAAGAGTGATCTGGTGGGGAATGAGTATTTAATTGCACACAAAAACCTCCTAACTAGCTTCTGTCTTTTTTTGTCTTCACTGTCAAGGTCAACCTGTTTTTTAAAAATATATATATATTATTGATTTTTTACAGAGAGGAAGGGAGAAGGATAGAGAGTTAGAAACATTGATGAGAGAGAAACATCGACCAGCTGCCTCCTGCACACCCCCCACTGGGGATGTGCCCACAACCAAGGTACATGCC
>NW_005357076.1:4740698-4762765 GCF_000412655.1 Myotis brandtii
GGGCCGCCCCCCCCCCCCCAATGTGGGATTAAGCCCACATGTGCCCTGACAGGATTGAACAGTGACCTCCTGGTTCACAGGTTGACACTCAGCCACTGATCCACACCAGTCAGGCTCTCTCTCTTTTCCTTCCAGCACTACATGTTGTGAACGTTGGTATGCTTAAAGTTGTCCCAGAGGCTTCATACACTATCCTCATTTTTAAAAAAAATATACATTTTTATTGATTTCAGAGAGAAGGGAGAGGGAGAGAGAGAGAGAAACATCAATGATGAGAGAGAATCATTGATCGGCTGCCTCTCGCATGTCCCCTACTGGGGATGGAGCCTGCAATCCGGACATGTGCCCTGACCGGGACTCGAACCTGGGACCCTTCAGTCTGTAGGCTGATGCTCTATCCACTGAGCAAAACTGGCCAGGGCTGTGGGGTTTCTTATATATTACTTTCATTTTTTAATAAGTTTGAAATTCTCCAAAATCTGAAGTTTATAAAAGTAAAGGTAGGGTTTAATCCAGGCATCTATGACTGTATGTTAACTTTTAGCCATTATAACATTGTTTCCCAGAATGTGGTTATATCACTACATAAGAGGATTTCTGTGGCATGTGGGAGGTATTTTAATATTTATATATTCATCTCAGTGTTATCTTCTCTCTCTTTTTTTTTTAAACTTCAAGAAACTTTTATTACCAAACGCTTGCAGGTTTAACTTTGAGCCCAGCTAACAGCATCTCTAACAGGACCTAGGATGGAGGTTCAGCCCTAATAAAGATGGTCTCTTAAACAAAGGATTAAAAAAATACAAAACATCCACATAGAAATTGAACTGTGACCTCCTGGTTCATAGGTCGACCCTCAACCACTGAGCCTCGTCGGCCGAGCATATAAGTATTTTTTAAAAGAGTGAAATTCCCCGGTGTTGCAGAAAATGGTATCCCAAAGTGATTTCAGTCCAGAAAAAAAACAACAGCATTTAGCACTACGCTGCCTTGTCTCCCAGTTCAAGATACACATGGGAGAAAACCATTTCCCTTCTTAAAAAAACAAAACAAAACAAAACCCTTTCTCCTGTTCAACTTCCACTGCTTATTCCTAGAAACACCCGGAGAACAATATAAACAAGGCCGGGCCCACTTCTCTCCTGGCCTCGGCCAGTCCCAAGGCTCACAGCAGGGATTGTTCCTGAGGAATTTTCTCCTCTGCTACGATCAGGAAACTGACCCCTAATTTCTGGGAACTGGCCAACAAAAATCCCATTTCCTTCCAGGAGGGGCCTGAGGGCTCTAAACGATCAAAGGGCAGTAGACCTGGCCCAGGTGCCAAGGGGTCCTTTCTATATAAAAACACCTTATAACCAACCTAACGTTGAACCTACAGGTAAAAGGGAGCAGCAGCTGACTTAGATACTAAAAAGGTGCTCATCTCCCCATCTTCAACCATAAAGGAAACAGGGGAGGAGAGTCCAGAAAGGAATTTGACCTCCTCTCCTTTCCCAAAACTTTGATGTGTCTTCTAAGCCAAAGCCAAGTTCCTGAGACAGACACGTGGGCACAGGGCAGAGTCTCTGCCGGATAACGGATAGCGCTGCCGCTCCTGGGCAGCCAGCGCACGGCCCCTTTACTGAAACGCTCTCCCTGGTGTGCATCGTGCGTAAGGATCACCAGGGCAATTATTTTCTCAGTTCAACTTCGTCACAGACAAATACTTCAACAGCAGCTTCTAGAAACTGCCCGGAGGACCCCCTCCCTCATCCCCAGTCCCCTCCCCCAGTTCAGGGTCACAGATCCTTCCAGTTGATGGGCTCCTTGCCAGACTTTTGCAGCAGCTCGTTGTTTTTAGAGAAACGTCTGCCCCCAGAGAACCCTCTGTACACGGACAGTGGGACGGGGTGGGCGGTCTGCAGGATGTGGTGCTGCTTCCTATGGATGGCACTGCCCTTCTGCCCATAAGAGCCCCGGAGCATGAAGAGGCCACTCGAGTTCTGATTTAGCCAGGACACACCCGCCTCGGGGAACTGCGCCCAGCCCTTCTCCGTATGAGACCTGGCCTGATGCCCGGGGACTGAGAGCAGCGCTGAGTAGAACACCTTGCCTGACCCGCCCAGGTCCCTCTCCACGGCCAGGATGCACGGCACCGTCCATGTCTGTGGACGGCGCTCCATGAATGTCTTCCACGCCGGGCGGAGGAGGAGCAGCCGTGAGCTTGGTTGGGCCCATGACGTGGATCCCGGCCCAGGGTGACACCCTGCACGGCTCCTGAGCTGCACATTCGGGTGCATGTGAAGACGCTGTGGGGTGGAGACAAAGCGTGATGTCTTTCTTCAACAAATCCCATTAGCTTCATAAAACACGGCTTCCGAACCCGCCGCGAGGTGCTGCTTCCAACTCGCACCGAAACCCACCGGCAGGTTGCCAGCCGCGAGTCTCAGCAGGTCGGCGGCCTTGTTGTTCTGGACGCGGACCACCTGCTGGGGCTCCGAGGGACAGGGCGGTGGGTGTGCCGGGCCCCGAGGGGGTGGGCTGGGTGGGGGCATGTGACCTCTTTGTGGCAAGAAGACTATTTCACGTTTTCCATGTGTGGAAGTAATATAAAGCAACTTTAAAAATAGTTTTAAGTGAAAAATTAATTGGCTTAAAAGAAAATAGTTCATAAATAGAAGTACTGGTAGTATTGAGGTACGACAAGAATTGTATGGTATGGGGAGAATGGTGTTGGAACGCTTGCTCTGCTATCCTGGCTCCATTGGTACCAATGATGAGATGAAGAAACATGTTACCAGCTTTGCTTTCACCAACCCCAATACCCACATTTGAATGCCAGCCAGACTCTTGAAAGAAGGTGTATTTTTTAATAAGATCCTATGACAGTATATATCTACAAAGGCCGTAACTTGTATAAGAAATTACAGAGGACTTTTTTTATTGTTACAGAATGTCCTATCCAGGCTATCCCCCCACCGGCTACCCGCCTTTCCCTGGATATCCTGTAAGTATTGCCCCTTAAATACTAAAATAGCTCATACCCTGGAGCAGGTGCTGTGTAGGGCTAGCCCTTGACCGAGCTGACAGATAGGCCAGAGCAGGGCTCATCAATCCGAGTGCCCGAGTGCAGGTGGGTGCTGTGGGGGAACAGAGCACCTGCTTCCCCTGGGGAAAGCCAGCAGCTCTCGGCCTCAGTCTGATATGGCCACGCGGGGAGGCAGGCCAGGTGATGCCAGGCCCTGCATGTCTTCAGGTAAAACAAGCAATCTGGATTTTGTTGAAATTGCCCCAATTTGAAAAATTGGGAAAATAATTTTTTTTTTAATTATTTCTTCCCATTTGGCTCCATCCCCACCAAGTGTGGTGGCCTTTCACACTTGGCTCTCTACGTGGGAATTACTTTCTTTAAATGTTAAATGCTGTATGAGTCAATCGAATGTGTGTAAGCTAAATTCATCCCGTGAGTCACCGTTTGGTTTGTGTTGTTTTTTTGTTTGTTTTTTTTGAGTCACTGTTTTTTAACCTTTGTGTTAGAAGGTTTAAAATAACTAGGAAGGTCTTGACTCCAAGATAACAAATTGCAGTGGATTAGAGGGTCCTTGATTTGTAGTCCTGGGACTAGTGTTTGGAGTACATTTTATCAGTGTGCTGTCAAGTTCTGCCTGGTTGATGTCTGTACTCTGAGGACTAAACTTACAGCTGAGGCCTAAGTGAGAATCATGCATTTTAGTTTTATGCTCATTAAGAATGTAGGGCTTGTTTCTGACAGAGAGTAGAAAGAGGGGCCTGCAGATTGATGATAATGTGTGTGTCCTTATGTAAAGTGAACATATAGCTGGATTTATCACAGGAGAGATGAGAATTACGAATATGTTTCCAGATGCCTATGTACTACACTGGACTCTGGCAATCATTTTCATCAGTGTAGGGTAATTGCTGAAACAGACAACTCAGCCACCCCAATGATTGGACACAAGAAAAGCTCATTTCTTCCTTCAGGCTCCTGGAAGTCCGTGGGGGTGAGGGGGCGGGGAGAAGGCTTTGTTCCAGGTGGTCTTCAGGTTCCCAGGCTCCTTCCAAGTATTGGCTCTGTCACCCTCTAGCACAGGGGTCCTCAAACTACGGCCCGCGGGCCACATGCAAATACAAATATTGTATTTGTTCCCGTTTTGTTTTTTTACTTCAAAATAAGATATGTGCAGTGTGCATAGGAATTTGTTCATAGTTTTTTTTTAAACTATAGTCCGGCCCTCCAATGGTCTGAGGGACAGTGAACTGGCCCCCTGTTTAAAAAGTTTGAGGACCCCTGCACTAGCACCTTGGAGTCCTCCACTTGGGCCCTCTGCTTCAGCTGCAGATGAAGGAAAAGAGAGAGGAGGAAAGAGAGTAGGTTTTTAGGGGCCAGGCTGGAAGTGGTGTATGGAGTCCTCCACTTGGACCCTCTGCTTCAGCTGCAGATGAAGGAAAAGAGAGGAGGAAAGAGTAGGTTTTTAGGGGCCAGGCTGGAAGTGGTGTATATTACTGCCTGCATTCATTCACCAGTATTCAGTCATATGGTCCTACTGAACTGCAGGGAGGTCTGGGAAATGTAGTCTAGCTTTGTGGCCAGGGGAGGAATTTGAGTGAACTCCTGACAGTCCCTGCCTCACTTAGACGTTGTCTGTTCTGAACCCACATGTGACTCAGGTCACCTTTATTTTTCTGTTGTGTAACAGGTCCAGGTGTGTTGCAGGAGAACGAGGAATTTCTTACTTTAGGGTGGAGAGGTGGATCTTTCTCATATTTCTAGGTGCTAGGAAATTGAAGGAACTAATGAGCTTTGTGACTTGTTCCTGAGGGTTTGGAAAGAACCTGGTTCTTACTCCCAAATAGAGAAACAGACGCCCCGACAATGGTAGAATGAAGTTTAACTGAGTTCTGAGAGACAGGTGTCCTGAAAAATATAGGAAATTCATCAAATAGTATAAGATACCAAGACTTCTAATGGGGCTTTTAATATGTAAAAGAACAAGCTCGACCTTAACAGTTACAGCTGTTCCCTTTTTTAGGTGGGTCGTATTTCTCTACGGTCACATTCATTTGAACATATTTTCTGGTTTTGCAGCCGGCGGGCCAGGAGTCATCGTTTCCCCCTCCCGGGCAGTATCCTTACCCTAGTGGCTTTCCTCCCATGGGAGGAGGTGCCTACCCAGCGGCGCCAGGCAGTGGCTACCCCGGAGCTGGAGGCTACCCTGCTCCCGGTGGCTATCCAGCCCCCGGGGCCTACCCTGGCGCCCCACAGCCAGGAGGGGCCCCATCCTACCCAGGAGGTGAGTGATGGGTCGAGGCATCGGGGTGGTTTGGTTGCTACAGCACTTTTTCCTTCTCCCCTTTATCCTCCTCATTCCTGCTTGTTTTATATGAGGTCAGAATAGCTCTTGGCCTACTTTCTGCCTTAGACAGCAAGGACACAGCATAAAAGGTAAACGTTCTCAGGGGGCCTAGCAACTGGGAGCAAGCTCAAAAATTGGGAAAGAAATTGGAAGAAATCTCATGGTAATAAAAGACCAATATATAACAGTTTGATTATTTATAATCTTAGAAGTTATTAAGGCTTTTTTCCCCCCCTAATCCTCACCAGAGGATATGTTTTTACTGATTTTAGAGAAGGGGAGAGAGAGAGACATTGATGTATAAGAGAAACATCGATCTGTTGCCTCCTGTTGTGCCCTTTCGAGGGATGGGATCGAACCCGCAACCTAGGTATGTGCCCCTGACCGGGCATCAAACCAGCCACCTTTTGGTGCATGGGATGATGCTTCAATCAACGGAGCTACACCAGCCAGGGCAGATTAAGGCATTTCAGTTAGCATGATTGTGACCTTTAGAATAGCTTTGTCCAGAGGGGAAAAAAAGTAACTTAGCATTTTTATACTGTAATTTACTAAGGCAAATGAATGAAGTAAAATTTTAAGTTTATTTTTTAATGGGGAAGGAGTTGGTGAGAAATTGAATTTAGACCGAAAGGGACCAGAAGCATTAATAGCATCTTTTTTTTTCACTGTTAATAGTAGATATTTTTCTAAAGTTTTCTCTTTAGTCATGAGAACTGTCGCTAGAGTTGATTCTTTTCTCTAGTTCCTCCAGGCCAAGGGTTTGGAGCCCCACCAGGTGGAGCAGGCTTCCCTGGCTACACACAGCCTTTTGGAGGCGTCCCAGCACAGGGCCCCCTACCTGGTATGTACCTGCTGTACAGCGGCAGCAACAGCATGATAGTGTGAATTTTTCAGTTGCCACTGAGAGAGATGAGTTTCTGTTTGTCAACAAACATTTATGTTAAGTACCTTTGTAAATAAATTTAAGTACATGGTTTCATGAAATGTATTAATTTGGTGGAAAAATATAATTAGTAAGATTGAAATAAGACCCACTTTTTCAATTAAAAAAAGAATGTCCCGAAGCCAAAAAAGCAAAACCTTGTGGAACTTCTCTGCTCACTCCTGTACCACAGATGAAACCACCCCCGGAACTGTGTCCTCACATCCTCTCCAGATGGAATCAGAATTTAATCTGACTCAAGTGTTTTAAAGAAAAGTGTATTTGTTAGGATGTGATGTAGGACATGGAATATTTTAAAAGGCTCTTATGACCTAGTTTGTTTTAGATTTAGTAAGTTATACTAAGAAATTATCCTAGTGAATAACATGTGAATGTTCTTATATATTTACATAATTCATAATAACCAATGCTGCTTTGAAAAATTAAGCCATATAAAACCTGTTTTTCTGGATGTTTTTAAACGTGTAGGTGGCTATCCCGGAGGACAGATGCCTTCTCAGTATCCTGGAGGACAAGCTCCTTACTCCTCTCAGGTATTGTTGCTCCTGCCTTTTAAGTTTAGTCGGGATAACTGACTAATGCCAAAGAAGAGCACCACTCCTTGGCCACGTTAGAGCACCACAGGAAGCGGATGAGATGGTCCATAACAGCGATTTTCAACCGGGGCAGGAGCCACAAGAATTTTTAAAACATGCAGTATCTGACTCTTTAGTCAGGGACACTGACCTCTTTTCCCTTAGATTGTCAAATAAAAAAAAAACGACAACAGCCAACACAACCATAGCCACCCAGTGTGAATGAATAAAAATTATACCTTTTTTTTTTGTCAGATCAGCAAAAAAGATAGTATGTTTTTTGGTGTGCTGCAGAATTTTAGTAATCAGTTTGTGTGTGCCATGAGATGAAAAAGGTTGAAAGTCGCTGTTCTATAACATCACCTAAGACTTTAAACTTTGCTTCTGATAGACTCCGTGCTCTCTTTGGTTTATCTGCTGTGAGTAGTAGCCTGATGACTTTGATAAGACAAACCTAGGTCCCTTCTCACAGGTGCTAATACTTATAATTTTTTCATAGAGATTCGCTTGGGCTCTTAGCATGGGTTTTAGTTCTTTTTTCTCTTCCTCCACTGGCAGTTATAAATATCAACTTGGGTGACTGGTGTTTCTGGCACTGTTTCATATAGTGTGGTTTTGTCTTCCATTTTTACCTTTATAACTCTCCACTCTTCTTTCAGATCACTACCGAATCCTTTCCTTCCTATCCTGTTTTCTCTCCTGTTTCTTTGGATAATAGCAGTGAAGTGAGTAAGGTTTTCTGATGTTCACTAATTTCTAGTTTCCTTACATATGCCTTCATTTGTTTCTGATTTCTTGTGTATTTGTCTCTCACCACTTCCTGGGGCTCAACTGTATTCTGGTTTACCTTTATGTCCCTGTAGTGCTTGGCAGCGCTTTAAACATGGTAACCAATTAATTGTTGAATTGATTTCTCAATAGCCCCAGAAAGTCTCCTGTATGTCAAATCTTTGCCTCATCTCTGTATAGCTCCTTGTTTTAACATTTTTATTCTTTAATTGCAATCTTAATTCTTTATATCTTTTGCAAGTTACCAGAAACATAAGCAGTGTACTTTTATGCTTTCTTTTATTTATTTATCCTTGCCAAAGGATATGTTCATTGATTTTATTTTGTTTTTTATTTTTTTGTTAATCATCACCCGAGGGTATTTTTCCATTGATATTTTAGGGAGAGTGGAAGAGAGAGGGAAAGAGAGAGAGAAACACATGGGTTGGTTGCCTCCTGCACGCACCCCAACCAGGGCCTGGGTTGGGGAGGAGCCTGCAACCAAGGTATGTGCCCTTAACTGGAATTGAATCCAGCATCCTTTGGTCTGCAGGCCGAGAATACTGTATCCACTGACCCAAACCGGCTAGGGCTGTTTATTGATTTTAGAGAGAGAAAGAAGGAGAGGGAGGTGGAGGGAGGGAAGGAGCTGGGGAGGAGAGAGGGGGGCGGGGGAAACATCGATAGGCTGCCTCTTGTATGTGCCCCGACCTGAGATGGAACCCCTAGCCTGGGTACGTGCCTGACTGGGAATCAAATCCCCCACCTTTGGTGTACAGGATGACGCTCCAACCAACTGAGCCACCTGGCCAAGGCAATTTGCTTATTTATTTTTATCCTGTCTTTTCATAAAGATTAGCATTTTCAAGCGTTTTTAAGGCTTAGGTGGGAGAGGGATTGATTACAGTATTAGAAGAAAAATACCTTAGCCATTTTCTGACTTACTTTCCTGATTTGAGGAATTTTAGCTCCAGATGGATTAAGAAACTTGTCCAGGGCCACACCACACAGCTAGTGAAAGACAAAGCTGAGACCAGATCCTCGCTGTTCTGACTCTCAGACCAATGGTTTTCCCGTCACACAGTGCTGCTTTGCTGATAGAGCAAATGACATTCCTCCAAAGCACGTAGTAGATTGTTTTCAGTCCTTTTTTCATTGTTGCAGTTGTGAGTCATAAGTCTTTAGGTATTTTTGATAATTCGTATGAGAATTTTTAAATTTTAGTTGAAGTATGCATGTAATTTTAGAGACGTCATTTTATGACTGAAATAGAAAAGATTTTTAAACATAAAGCACTAAAAGTAAAACATACACATGCAACTTATTTTGTGTAACAATTACCATCTTAAGGTAGAGCTAAAACTAATAGATGGAATTAACAGAGGGGTATGTTTTGGAAGAGCTTTTAGGTGGGAGTGGAATAGGTTACCTTGTGAGGGGTGACTTCCCTGCCACTGAGAATCTTCCGGTAGAGGGGTGTGTGTGTGTGTGTGTGTGTAGATGTAAAGAAAGTTCCCATCTTATTTGGGCAGTTGGGTCAGGTAACCTCTTCTGATGAACCCAGTAGTAAGTTTATGGTAGTTTTTCAGCAGGGAGATTGAAATCAAATGGGTATCAAAGGTTGGAACTTTTGGTGGCAGATAGTGTAGACTTTGCTGTGCTGAGAAATCTCCCCTTAGAGTTTTAACCTCAACAGCATGGACCCTGATTTCTTTGAACTTAGTATAATGCCTAAAGGATGAGAGTATTCTTGATGAAGATTCACTTCAAATTAGACTTTCAACAAAGAATAAACAAAAACAGTTTTTCCTAGAGATGCAAGGTGGAATAGTTTTTGTTGTTGTTTTTTTAAGAAAGAATGAGATGACGGATTATGAGAATAATTAAACAGTAATTGACGAGGGTTAGTTTCACTATCTAGTCCAGTATATTATAAACAAAGGCTTCTTCCCTGCTTAGGATGTTAGTGACAGTGATTACATCACAGGAAATTTCCTTAGTTTCCTGATGCATTAAAGACTCATGTAAAGGCAGTATGTTGAAAAAAAAATTTATACTTGGATATTCTCAACAAGTAAAATAATTTTAGTTTTTTCCTAAAACCACTATACAAACAGTTCTTGTTAGTTTTCTACTTAACATTCCTGGCTTAGAAACCAGTGAAGGATTGGTTGGTAAAGCTTATTGGTAGGAGAAGATGTTGCTGTAAGAGTGTGAATGAGTGGGAGGAATTATTGACCTCAAATGTTCGTTGAATGATGGCTTGGTCCCCTTCATCCCATTGACTTTGCCCCCACAGGTGCTGGCACATTACTGTATTTGATGGGTATGAGTCTAATAAACACAGCTTCTTTTACCTAAAGAGCAATGGAATCATTTTGTATTTGAAATTATGTCAGTTGCATGTTTAAATGATATTTTAGAGAATAAAGAAAATTATTTAATAAACAAAATTTAATAAACAACTTATTGGGTTAAATAAAATATATTATTAAAATTGAATTTTAAAAATGTGGTAGGATATCATCTTGTTTCATTCCATTCTTCTTTTTTAAAAAAATATATTTTTTATTGATTTCAGAGAGGAAGGGAGAGGGAGAGAGAGATAGAAACATCAGTGATGAGAGAGAATCATTGACTAGCTGCCTCCTGCATGCCTCCCACTTGGGGATTGAACCCGAATCCCAGGCATGTGTCCTGACTGGGAATCGAACTGGGACCTCCTGGTTCATAGGTCGATGTTCAACCACTGAGCCACGCCAGCCAAGCCATTCTATTCTTAAGCTCTGATGTGAATATTTTAAGAAAACTATTGATGCCCTCAGTAGATAGAGTGACAGCCTCTGGACTGAAGGGTCCCAGGTTCGATGTTTCTATCTCTCTCTCTCCCTTCCTCTCTGAAATCAATAAAAAAATATTTTTAAAAAAGGAAAACTATTGAATTGTTTCATAGTTTTGTCCTTTTAATTTTTTTTACTTTTAATTTTGAAGTAATTTTACACTTAAAAAATTGCAAAAAATATACATAGAATTCCTGTAAACTCTTTAGACTCAGATTCTTCAAATGTTAATTTCTTACATAAAAATAATACAATGATCAAAATCAAGAAATTACATTGATATGAGACTATTATCCAACCATTTCACTAATTGCCCCTGCAATGCCCTTTTCTGGTTCAGAATCAAATCCAGGATGAAATACTGCATTTATTGTCATGTCTTTTAAATTTCCTTTAATATGAAACAATCTTTAGTTTTTGTTGTTCATGACCTTGACACTTTCAAAGAGTACTAGTTATTTTGTGTCATATTCCTTAATTTGGGTTTATCTGATATTTCCTCATGATTAAATTCAGGTTATGCCATTTGGGCAAGAATACCACAGAAATGATGTTGTGTTCCCACTGTATCCTACCAGTAGGCACTTATTGTTGACTTATTCTTTTACTGGTAATAATTGATTTTGATCAAACTTTTACCCACTAATTTTAACATCCATTGATGGTTCTTGCCTGAAACACTTATTACTGTGGTATTGTCATCTGGTAATTTTTAAAATTTTCTTCATAGATTTCTATTTTAAAAATATAGTATCTACTTTGCTTTCTGGTTTATTTCCTTATAAAATCTATGAAGAATATTGTACCTCCTGGAATCTAATCATCACTTTCATTTGTGCATTTTTTAGGAGAAGTTTAATAGTGGCAAGGTTTATTAAAGCAAAAAGCGAAAGTATACTCTTGGATAATAAACTTCTAGCCTAAGCACTAAACACAAAGAAAAAAAAAAGTACACTCTAGAGAGAGAGAGAGCGGGCAGGCTAGAGGAAGCTGCTGCCTTTTGTGCTTTTCTTAATATACGATGTTTTATTTCATGTCTAATAATCAGGGCTCTTAGAGGAACTTAAGAGATATTAACCAAATTATATTGCTTATTCAAAACCTCATTGGGCTACTCATGTTCTGTTTTACTAAAGCCATTATTATATTCTTGTCTTTAAATCAAACACTGCTACTCATCTCACACTATCCAGGGATCATCTCTTTTTCTCTTCCTATTTTACCAAGAAGGAATTCCAAGTACAATTTGATGGTTCTCAATCTTTTCCTTACTGTGGGAGTCAAGGACACATTATATAGCCCCTCTTATTCTTGATCTTTCGCATCACCTTCCACTCCTCTCCTTGCTTCTAAACATATCCTATATCCCAAGGAATTCCAAGTGGGATGCAAGGCACAGGATTCAAGGACACATTATATAGCCCCTGTTTATTCTTGATCCTTCGCATCATCTTCCACTCCTCTCCTTGCCTCTAAACATATCCTGTATCCCAAGGAATTCCAAGTGGGATGCAAGGCACAGGAAGATTTTGCCAGCTTTACTAGTCTCCTGAAAGTTTGGTACCTGACTATCTATTGGCAGGAGGGAGATAAGTCTTTCCTGCCTGTTCCAGTGTGAGCTCTGAAACCATTGCTCATACCCTTGGCCTGAAACGCAAACACTGGCCTCTTTGCCTGAGCGTTTTGACTGGGAAGTCTTGAGTTGTTGTCTTTCCAACAGAAAATCCTGACTTGGATTTTTATTTTTAATTTTTTAGTTTTTCTGAGTTTATTTGAGTCAAACTGAGGTCATATGCCAGGGAGCAAGATTTCAAATGTTCCTCGATTTTTATTTTTGTTTTGTATTTTTTTTAAATTAAAGAAGGTGAACATTTTTTTCATATCCTTCCCCCCCCAGTTTTATTGAGATGTAACTGACATATAACCGTATTAGTTTTAGGTGCACAGCATGATGATTTGGTATATGTACATCTTGTGAAATAATTGCCCCAGTAACGGACTTGGATGTTATGCCTCTTGTTCTCAGCCTGCCGCCATGACTCAGGGAACTCAAGGAACAATTCGACCAGCTGCCAACTTCGATCCTATGAGAGATGCAGAAATTCTTCGTAAAGCAATGAAGGGTTTTGGTAAGGAAAACGGATTTTTGTCTTATTTATAATAAGTTTAAGTGATTCAAGTAAAAATAAGCTTTCTATCATAAACCAAGTCTATGTGTCAGCCCGTGGGCACATTCCTCCGTTTAATCAGGCACCAGTTACCTTATAAACATTTAGGCGATTTCCTCAAGGAACATCCAGTGCACTTATTCTTACTTAAACATGTTTGGTTCTTTCAGGGACAGACGAACAGGCAATTGTGGATGTCGTGTCCACCCGGTCCAATGATCAAAGGCAAAAAATTAAAGCAGCTTTTAAGACCATGTATGGAAAGGTAATTTTTTCCTTAAGTGAGCGTGAACAGTGACCTGTAGACCCTGCGTCCATGTCAGGTTGCACTCTATTGTCTTACTGTTACTGATGAACAAAACAGCTCCGTTCCAGAGGCCCCGGGAGTAGTGTATTCGTTTTTTTCTCTTAAAAGGCTTTCTAATTTCAGAGTAGTCCTTGGCCATGTTATCACACCTCACACTAGGTCTGGTGTGTGGTAGATGTTCCGTAGGAAGTAGATTATGACCACAGTCATCATCAGTAGCGTGGTTCTCCATCCTCTCTGTAGAGTGGGATTCACGGGCTTCTTACAAAGCCCCTGCTTATTCTTGGTCCTTGGCATCATCTTCCACTCCTTTCCCTCCCTCTACACATATCCTCTATTTACGATTGCATGGAACTTCTTGCCATTCTCTGCACACACCATGACCTTGTATACTTCTGTGCTTAGTATACGTTGTTCTCTTGGCCTAGAAGACCTTTTTTCCTTTTTCTGCACGGCAAACAACTCCAGGATTTGGCTTCAGTTAGCTACTCTGCGCAGTTTCCCTCATTGCTAAATGTTCTCTTCTGTAGCCTCTTTTGTCATCATAGTCCGTACTGCCTGTTGTTGCCACGTCCGTGCCATTTTCCTGCATACACGTTTCCAGTGGCTCCTGCAGCATGCAGAATCAAATTCAACATTCTCTAGCTTAGTCTTCAAGGTAATATTCCAAGCATATAGTTATAACTTCGCTTTACTCACCTGTGAAAATGTTCCCCTCTAACAAAATTGGTTGTCTTATTGTCCCACCGAACTCGCTTTGGTCATTCTTGCTCCTGAATTAGTGATTCTCAGCTTTAGCTCATCATCATAACCTCCTTTAGAACTTAAAAACACGTGCAGAGGAGCATTTGAGACCTTGCTACCTGGCATGTCGTCAGTTTGGCTCAAATAACTCTGATAAAAGTTTAAAACAACAAAAACAAACAAAAAAAACACCACATGCAGAATCTCTGAGTATTTTTCTCAACATCAATTTTTATTTGTTTGTTTTTAAGAAAAATTTCACAGATGATTTTAATGCAAAGCCAAGGCGGGAAACCATTTTTCTATTCCATGTTTGTTTTTCCTTCTTGCCTGAAATACCTTTCTTCTTCCTCTTTGCCTGCTAATTTTTATGTCCTCTTCAAGATCTGGACTAAAAGCTTTCTTTGCATCCTGTAGCTCACTTTAACTTTTTCTGTTATTTATTTCTGTACTACCTACTCATCCGGTGCTGGAGTATCGGCTGCCTTATACTAGTATCTCTTTTTAGATGTTTATCTTATTTTTCGATTAAGAACACCATGATGAGGATTTCTACTTCCTCATAGAACAAGAACAATTTCCTATACTAATAAATATCTGTTCATCATTTTGTTCATTTGAATTGTTCTTTGTTTCATGTATTTCTTGTTTTTGTACCTGATATAGTGATGGAACTACAGTAAGAATTTAAGTTTTTATTGATAGAATGAATAAAATACATCTACTTGAGTATAACAAACTTTAAATGTATATATTTACTTATTTATTATTGTATAATATTCAGATTTGAAATTTAGGTTTTCATAAAACAATTCAATTCCATTTTCTATATTTTTCTTTAAAAATGTAAATAACAAAATTTGGAGAGCACATATACTTAGTTTATACTTGTAATTAAACAGGATTTAATCAAAGATCTCAAGTCAGAGTTAAGTGGGAATATGGAAGAACTGATCCTTGCCCTGTTCATGCCAAGCACATATTATGATGCCTGGAGTTTACGGAATGCAATGAAGGTACGATATGTCATTTACTTTGAATGTTTTATCTAATTTAACCGCCCCCCCCCCCAAATTGTGGCAATTCTGTATTCATAGTGACAACTAAATCATACATTCTTTCCTATCTCTGACTATATAGAGCTTTTTAGGTCTGGAGGCCACAGAAATATTTGATGGAACAGTAAGATTTAATAACTTACGGAGATTTTGTTTTTCTTTTGTGTAATTCTTCCTTTCATTATTTCACATAGGGAGCAGGAACTCAGGAACGTGTATTGATTGAAATTTTATGCACAAGAACTAATCGGGAAATTCAAGAAATTGTCCGATGTTATCAGTCGGAATTTGGGCGAGACCTTGAGAAGGACATTAGGTCAGATACATCAGGGCATTTTGAACGTTTGCTTGTATCCATGTGCCAGGTGAGTACAGTGTGGATGTTTGTGTGAGGGTGGAGGGAACATTCTTTGCTGCCTGTTGCCAGTGAGCATCCTGCATGCCTTTGAATATTGAGCCCCCTTGGAGTCCTGCCACCTTTAAGAGGGACAACACAGAACCCAGTATACAAATTTCTCTGTAGTCACTATTGAGATTTATTTCTGTAGATCTGGCTTTTGAAAGGAATCAGAAATCAATTTGTGTCTTGGGATGGGACGAATCTGTACTTTTGAGCTTAGCCCATTAAGTTCTGCCATTAACTATGGATACTCGGGAATGCCATGGAAGTGCTGTAGGGCAAGAACTGTGGGGGGAGAGCCAGAAATGCAGAAAAGTGCTTCAGGATTCACAGAACTATTGTGATTGGCACCTTCCTTATTCTGACTCCCCAGATGTGCTGGAGAGGGGACAGAAAATTCTCCAAATAGGGTATTTGGAATGACATTATAAACATGCTTAGAACGAGACAGTGAGGGTTTATTTGAGCAAGATGATGCAAAAGACTAGCATACTGATTCAATATCAGCAGTTACTGGCTCTCCTGCTAGTGCACAAAGTCAGACAGCCCTGAGGGGTCTAGAAGTAGAGAGGCTTTTCAGAGCAAGGGAGGTAGTTGCAGGAAAAGCAGTGGGTGTGGAAGTGAGAAAAGAACACAGGTGGATGAGAGGAAACGGAATTTACCTACAACAGAGTAACGGAGCAGGGGAGGAGGTTGGCATTTAGAAAGAACGAGAAGAAAACACACAGGAACGGATTTAACACTGAAAAATGATGAAGACTTTATATGAGGTGTGGAGCGTCTCTGCAGGGTTCCAGGCCCAGCCGGTGTAAAGCAGAGGGACCGCTTCCAGGGCGTAAGCAGAGGGACGGCTTCCTAGGAAACCGGCCCGCGCGTGTGTTTGAGTCTAAAGGCAGAAGGGAGGAGTGTCCCTGAGCACCCCCTCCTGTGCTGTAGTCAGGTGTCCACTTGGAATATGCTCCTACATGTCCCTGTGCCCAGGGTTGTTCGGAAGACAGTGCCTCACCTCAGGGAGCCCTGTCCATGTCGTTCCTCAGACACCGAGACTCTAGAGGACAGCCTTTCCCTTGTGTTTCTGTTTTGGAGTGAAACCAGCTGCCCATCTAAGCTTTACCCTTGCTCAGGCTCACAGCTTCCTTCCTCCCGCCTCCCTCCCTCTCCTTCCCTCCCTCCTACCCTAGGGGAGAGTTTGGTACACAAATCGGCACAATCTAGCAGAACTTGAGTTATTTATACCTTCTTCTAAAAAGTTCATGCATCATCTTTATTTATACATTCGTAATAAATACTTACGTATTAAGATTACACTTGGAAAGGAAAGGAAGTTGATGAAGCCGCCGTATTATATGTTCCCTCCCTTAACTTCAATTCCTTGTGGCAGAGAACTTGTTCCTACCATGTACCACATCCCATCGGTTTCTCTGGAGAATATGGGCTGGCACAGAGCAAGTGCCCCCTACCTTTAGGTTGCATTAATGAATACAAAGTGGAGTTAAGTGTAATGCATATTGATCTTAAATCCTTGCTGAGGAGAATAATAACGTCTTCATTTAAGTGGTAGTTTATATCTCCTAGTAGAGATTTGTGTATGTTTGTGTGGTGTGTGTGTGTATATGTGTATAAATCATATGTATGTGTATATGATTTTTTATGGAAACCTTTTCTGGTTTAATTTAGATCTCAAAGCCCTGAAAATTTCTCATTTTAACATAATCTCATTAAATAATGATCACACACTCTAAAATTCAAAGTCGGCAGTGCAATAAAGTACTAGTTACACTAGTGTAGTTCCTTTGGAAATGAAAACTATGCATGACAAACTCGATGCATTAATCTTTTAATTTAAAACTTTTTAAAATTGAGAGAGAGAGAGAGAGAGAGAGAAACATTAATGTGTATTTAAAACTTTTTAAAATTGATTTGAGAGAGAGAGAGAGAAAGAAACATTAATGTGAGAAATAAATATTGATCAGCTGCTTCCCACACACACCCCCAACGGGCTCATACCCCAACCAGGGAATGTGCCCTGACTAGGAATTGAACCCTCCACCTTTTGGTGTACAGGATGACGCTCCAACTAACTGAGCCACCAGCCAGGGTTAGGCATTAATCTTTCATAAATGATGAGATTGGAAAGAACATTTTTAATAGAACTTGTACTGCCGCCTTTTGCAGGGAAACCGTGATGAGAACCAGAAACGAGATTGGAAAGAACATTTTTAATAGAACTTGTATCACTTCCTTCCAATTTCTGCCGCCTTTTGCAGGGAAACCGTGATGAGAACCAGAATGTTAACCACCAGATGGCCCAGGAGGATGCTCAGCGTCTCTATCAGGCTGGCGAGGGGAAGCTGGGGACGGACGAATCGTGCTTTAACATGATTCTTGCCACAAGAAGCTTTCCTCAGCTGAGAGCTACCATGGAGGCTTATTCCAGGGTATGAGCCTTTATTTTGCAGACCTGGCTTCTGTCTTAAGGTGTGGAAATATTTTAACCCGATACGTTTTGTCTGCAGGTGGCCAATCGAGATTTGTTAAGCAGTGTTGCCCGCGAGTTTTCCGGAAGCGTTGAAAGCGGTTTGAAGGCCATCTGTAAGATACTTTTGTGTTTTGCTTTATTTTGCTTATAAATGAGTGAGCTTTTGAGTATTTTTTGTTCCTATTAAGTAATGATAATATAGCCTCCCGGGAATCTGCTTAAGCAAATGCTGAGCCAGTCTGTGAATGGTTGATGGCAGGATCAATTGGGGTTGTTTCAGAATTATTTGATGTTTATTCTGTATGCCCTTCTTGAGAACTATGCAAGAATATCTGGTAGCCCTGGCCAAATAGCTCAGTTGGTTAGAGCGTCGCCCTGATAAGTCAAGGTTGTGAGTTCAGTCCCCGGTCAGGGCACATATAAGAATCAGCCAATGAAGGCATCAATAAGGAAACAACTCTCTCTCTCTCTCTCTCTCTCTCCATCCCTTCCTCCTTCTTTCTCTTTCCCTTTTCCTCCTTCTCCCCCTCACCTTTCCCTTCCTTTCTCTCTCTAAAAATCAGTCAATAAAAATTTTAAAAAATATATATATATTTATACACACACACACACACACACATATATATGATAGGTTGTAACATTTCCATTAAGGCGACTGGGAAAGCACTATGCAACTGTGAGTGCCACTACACAAAGCATCATTTTTGAGCCCCCCCCCCCCAAAAACAAACAAACAAACAAAAAACCACTTCTCAAGTACTCAGCCCAAGGAGATTCTTTTCCCTTTTGGAATTAAATACCAAATCTCTGGTGTCCTGATATTCAGCCTAATGAACTGGAACTATTATTCTCATGGAGAATATAGGACTAAAGAGAGTATTAGTAACACATTGGTATTAGCAATTGAATGTCTTACAAATAATACTATAGTATTGTAGCTAAATTAATAATGAACCATTCTCTACCGTCTGCAGGAAGAGACTTTGCTAAGTTAATTTTACTAAGAAAAGCCTGTTAGATTTTTTACCACAGAGCCACACTGGCCAGGGCAGATTTCTTATTATTCTGAAATATTTGCTCAAATCTGTGTTTTCTCTTTTATGTTATTTGTATCTCATATCCTTCTCTGGGAAAATGTTATATTTGACTCCTAGAATTCAGAATTCATCATTGCTTTTAAGTGAGATACTGCTAAGGCAGAGTTGCTATATATCTTCTCATTGTGAGGGGAAAAAATACAAAGAATCTAAGCTGTTGCGTCTGTGGAGAGGAAATGGGTTTTGGGGGGGCCTGGGGGAGTCTTTTAGAATTGAAAGTAGCTCGTCTGGTGCATCTAGAAAGAAAGGTGATACAAATCCAGGGGAGAATATTTTCAGCTTCGGGTTTCTGAGAGGATGGCATGGGAAAGGACCCCGGGCAGGCAAGAGGTGAGCGGGGAGCCCGGAGCGCGGGCGCGTTTCTGAAGCGTCTCTGCCTTGCAGTGCAGTGCGCCCTGAACCGCCAGGCCTTCTTCGCTGAGAGGCTGTACTACTCCATGAAAGGTGCCGGCACCGACGACTCCACCCTGGTCAGGATCGTGGTCACTCGGAGCGAGGTGAGCCTTTCTCTGCTTGTCTGATCTCAGTTAATTTTGAATGTTGATTTCTTAAAAGTTCCTCTGTTGGTTGTCAGTCCCTCAGGAATGATGTTAAGGGAAAGCTGTCTTTGTCACTGCCTTGTGTAAAGCAGTAGTAGTTGGTCCCTTTCCTCATCCATGAGAGAGGTTTGCTTAGTGAAACGGACCGCTGTACTGTCCTCGGGGCAGCAGCAGCAGAGCCAAGAGGTGTTCCCACCTGAGGAGGTCTGGAGGGACTAGGTTACTAGTTTAAGGCAAGTGGGAAGATGGTTTTTGGTTTTCATTTTGCTTATGTAAAAAATTGTCTAAAAGACCTATTTAATTTTATTGGTTATGAAAAATTCCTGAAATTTAGCATACCTTTAGATAAACAAAAAATTTATCTTTGTCTCTTTACCTAAATATAGCTTCAAATGTTTTCTTTGATTTTTAAATATTTATTGGGTACTTATTATTGAAAGAAAACATACATATACAACTAAATTATACCAAAAAAGGTAAATTATTTTTAAAAGGACAACCAGAATAGGGTGTTTTATCTTTTTTTTTTTAATTGATTTCAGAGTGAGGAAGAGGGAGAGAGATGGAAACATCAATGATGAGAAAGAATCATCAATTGGCTGCCTCTTGCACACCCCCTACTGGGGATTGAGCCTGCAACCCAGGCATGTGCCCTGACCAGGAATGGAACCCTTACCTCCTGGTTCATGAGTCAAAGCTCAAACTCTGAGCCACACCGGCCAGGCCTGATAGGGTGTTTTATAAAAGCTCTTCATAGACCTAAATTTTCTATGCAAGCTATTTTTTTTAGTTGCAATAAAATATACATAATGTACATAAAATATACAAATATACATAAAACTTACCATTTTAACCATTTTTTTTAATACAGTTCAGCGGCATTAAGTACATTCACATTGTTGTGCAACCATCACCACCAGAATTTTTTCACCTGAAATTCCCCACTCGTTAAACAATAATTCACCATTCTTTCTCCACAACCCCTGGCAACCACCATTCTGTTTTCTGCCCCTATAATTGATTACCCCTAGGTACCTTAAATAAGTGGAAATATCCTGTATTTGTCCTGTTGTGACTGTTTTTTTCACTCAGGATAATGTCTTCAGGGTTCATCCATGTTGTATCTTGTGTCAGAATTTCCTTCCCTTTTAGGACTGAGTGATATTTACTGTCTGTATATCCCACCTTTCGTTTATCCTTTCATCTGTCAGTGGACACTCAGGTTGCTCCCACCTTTTGGCTGTTGTGAACGATGCCGCTCTGAGCATGGGTCCATACATTTTGAGTCCCTGCTTTTCATTTTTGTGTGTACACCCAGAAGTGGAATTGCTTTTTGTTACTGTTTTGAGGAATCACCATACCATTTTCCACAGTGGTTGCCTGTTTTACAGCCCTGCTAGCAATCCACAAGGGTTCCAACTTCACGTCCTTGCCCACACTTGTCATTTTCTGTGTTTTTTTATAATAGCGATTTGATTATCAAATGGTTTTTAAATGACTAATACTTTTGGAATAATAGATGAGACTCGTACCATCCTTATCCGATGTTTTTACAGAACCGCGAATCAGACCTTATTGGGTAGTTGCTGACCATAAAGTGTCAGTCACTTGGTGTTATTTTCCCTCCGCTTTGATTCTAATTAGGATCTTTTCACTGTCCAAAAATAATTCTAACAAATGCCTCGACAGCTTTTTTCTAACATTAAAAATACCATCTCTTGCACGCAGATTGATCTTGTACAAATAAAGCAGATGTTCTGCCAGATGTATCAGAAGACCCTGGGCACAATGATTGCCAGTGACACGAGCGGAGATTACCGAAAGCTGCTGCTCGCCATCGTGGGCCAGTAGGAGGGATTTTTTTAAATGAATGAAGCTGTTCAAAGCTTATCTTTCAAAGCAGTGCTGACCTGCATGCAGCGATGTCAACCATCATGTAACCAAAAGAACATTTTATTAAAGACTGTGTCAGGCTTGTGCTTGTTTTGCACATGCGGTGATTGCCTTAATTCCAATGTTATTTTTCTCTCTATACAATCAATGTAAAGCCATAGTCATAATGTAGATTTAATGGACTGTTTGTAAAGTATACTTTTCTCACTGCACTTATTCTAATCAGAATACCAAATTGAATAAAAATCACAACAATCTCTAATTCTGTGTAACAATACTGGATTTTTATAAATGTTGCTAAAAATTCTGCCTGCCAAAGTCCTACTAGGTCCATTGGGCAGTTATAATTGATGGTATTTCAAAACTATTACTTAAAAATAATTTAGCTCTTTTAACTAGAGTAATTTACATCTTATCTATACTAAGAAAAGGATATTATGCAAATGGTTGGGACGCCCTCACACACAACGACTGATCAGCTGGAGGCTGTGTGCACAGCAGGTGCTTGTGGGTGGGGACTTACAGCGTCGGGGACAGGGAAGCCTTCGTGCGCCTGTGCTGGCTCTGGCCTGCCTCTTTGGGGCAATCCATCAAGGAGCCCTGGATGGGTGGGCGGGGCCTACCTCTTTGGGGCGATGGATTGTGGGGCTCCCACACTGTGACAGGGCACAGGCCAGGCTGGGGGACCTCCCCTGAGTGCATGAATTTTGTGCACCGGGCCATTGGTTTTATATAAATTAGTATTCTATACTCATAAACACTAATCTTTACACATAGAAAATAAATTAGTATTGCTTGTAGCAACTTTTAAAAGGGATTAAGTATTATATGCATAAAATATATAGCCTACTTTTATGTCTATTAAAACCCCCTAAATATCTTTATTGACCCCTTATTTA